>NC_064408.1:119915000-120265000 GCF_023375975.1 Astyanax mexicanus
GAGGTCATGTTGTTGGGCATAGTAGAGTGTGTGGTAGAGTGAGGCAGAGTGAGTTGGGCATGGAAGAGTGAGACAGCACAGTGTGTGTGTGGGAGAGTGAGGCTGAGTAGGTTGGATGTGGTAGAGTGTTTGTGGTGAGACAGTGCATTGGGTGTGGTAGAGTGAGCTGGGCATGGTAGAGTGAGACAGCACATTGTGTGTGGTAAAGTGTGTTGGGCTTTGTAGAGTGAGGCAGAGTGGGTTGGTTGTGGTAGAGAGTGAGACAGCGCATAGTGTGTGGTAGTGAGGTCAAGTAGGTTGGGGATGGTAGTGTGTGGTAATGCGGGTTGGGCTTTGTAGAGTGTGTGGTAGAGTGAGGCAGAGTTGGGCATGATAGAGTGAGACAGTGCATTGTGTGTGGTAGTGAGTTCGAGTAGGTTGGGCATAGTGGAGTGTGTGGTAGAGTGAGACTGCACATTGTGTGTGGTAGAGTGTGTTGGGCTTTGTTGAGTGAGGCAGAGTGAGTTGGGTGTTGTAGAGAGTGAGACAGCGCATTATGTGTGGTAGTGAGGTCAAGTGGGTTGGGGATGGTAGTGTGTGGTAATGCGGGTTGGGCTTTGTAGAGTGTGTGGTAGAGTGAGGCAGAGTGGGTTGGGCATGGTAGAGTGAGACAGCACGGGGTGTGTGGCAGAGTGTGTGGCAGAGTGTGTGGCAGAGTGTGTGGCAGAGTGGTCTGGGCATGGTACATTGTGGTAGAGAAATTAATATTTTTACACACATTTTCTTAATAAATGCCAATTAAACACTCCAATAAACGTCACTAATTACACCATATGTAATAAAAAGCTCCGTTGGTGTGTGTGGTTTTTTCTTGTTATCTCTAAGAGTAAATCCATATTAAACTCGTATTGTTTAAATGCGTATCGTTTATCATTACTCATTTATTACAGTATGATAAGATTGTCATATTGCCCATCTCTCTTCTAAATGCCTCTTTATTTGGTTAAGATCTGTAAGCAGGCAGTTGCTCCTGTAGTTCTAGTAAGTGACTCTGCAGGTTTTTAACACATATGGTGTTTAATATGTTTACTCTGCTGCTGGAACACCTGATTCAACCCATCAGATAATTATCCCGCTCTTCTGAAATGACTCACGGCCAAAAACTAAACAAAATAAATTTGCAGCATATGTTTCTGCAGCGCTTCTAGACCTACTGATGATCTTCCAGCCCTGCCTAAATACAGACTACAGGTATTTAAAGCGTTTCACAGCTACAGAACTGCAGGCTCCAAATTCATTCCATCATTTCTACCAGACTGTAAAAAAAAAAAATACGAATTTGTTTAAGGTTATACATTAATAATTTAAAATTAGTCTAACTGTAAAAAACTATATACTGCATTTTAACCATGCAAGAATGTTAAAGTTCAAACTGTTCACTACAGATTTATACTGGATTCAAAACACAATGCAATAACAGTCTTATACTGAACCAGAGACTGTAAAAAAGATGGTCGTTGTGTCGTCGTTCCCATTCATTCAATGAAAATGAGGCCAAAATCTTCCTCCATGTTGGTGATCCTGAAACCCGAGTCTGTAGAGCGCAGTAGAGACCAGAGGAGGGAGAAAGACTGTGGAGAGACAGCCTACTCATTTAAATAACCCCGCCCCTGAGGGCTGCCTCCACAGAGCTCACACAGTCTATGGTCCCGCCCATACAGTCATTGGTCCCACCCCGGCTAGGTGTAACCCAGCCCTTTTACTATAACCACACCTTTTTGAATAGAGCTGAATAATGTTTTACAAAACGAATTCTGTGGGGATATAAAACTTTACAATATAAGCAGAGGTTACACTAGCTGCTGCATTTAAATAATGGAGGTAGAATTACAGTATATTGGTAAAAAAAAAAAACGTGATTGAAAGTTGTTCTGTTTTGGCATTGAAACCTATGGGGATGGGTGTGGTTACTCAGCTTTCTGCAGCCGAACAGCAGGGGGCGCCCGACCTGTGGTGGCTTCACTTAGAGAGACGATGCTCTGTCCAGTTATACACAGTCTATGTACTGAACTGTAAACAGTTCACATTATAAATTCATATTGAGTTACATTACTGCCAGAATTATTAGTCACACTGTAAAGAATACATACTGGATTAAAATATGTCCTGAATTAATGCTGTCAGACTACAGATTCATACCTGTTTTAAAACTCTCTTAAATTATTATGGTTAAACTGAAGATTCATACTGGATTGAAAGCTATTTCAAATTATAACTGTCAGACTGTAGATTCATACTGGTTTAGAAAATCTACTGAATTATTACAGTCAGGATTGCAAATTTATCCTGGATTAAAAATCTACTGAATTATTATTGTTGGGCTGCAAATTCACACTGGATTACAAATCTATTAAATTATTGCTGTCAGACTGTAAATTCATACTGGATTAAGAACTCTCTTGATTAAAAACTCTCCTAAATTATTGTGGTTAAACTGCAGATTCATACTTATTTAAAACATTCATCAATTATTACTGCTGGACTGTAAAGACATACATACTGGAATAAAACATGCCCTGAATTATTATGGTCAGACTGCAAATTCATACTGGTTTAAAAACTTTCCTAAATTACTATGGTCAGACTGCAAATTCATACTGGTTTAGAAAATCTAAAGAATTATCACTGTTAGTCTGCAGATTCATACTGGTTTAAAACCTCTCCTGATTTATTACAGTCAGACTGCAGATTCATACTGGATTAAAATATGTCCTGAATTATTACAGTCAGACTGCATATTCATACTGGATTCAAAGCTGTTTTTAATTATTGCAGTCAGATTGCAGATTCATACTGGATTAAAACCTCTTCTGAGTTATTACAGTTAGACTGCAGATGCATACTGGATTAAAATATGTCCTGAATTATTACAGTCAGACTGCATATTCATACTGGATTCAAAGCTGTTTTTAATTATTGTAGTCAGATTGCAGATTCATACTGGATTAAAACTTCTTCTGAATTGTTACAGTCACACTGCAGATTCATAATGGATTAAAACATCTTCTGAATTATTACCATCAGACCGCAAATTTATACTGATTTAAAAACTTTCCTAAATTACTATGGTCAGACTGCAAATTCATACTGGTTTAGAAAATCTAAAGAATTATTACTGTTAGTCTGCAGATTCATACTGTTTTAAAATCTCTCCTGATTTATTACAGTCAGACTGCAGATTCATACTGGATGAAATCATGTCTTGAATTATTGCTTTTACAGAAGTGTAGAAGCATCAGCTTATATCTGTGTTTAAGCTGCATATTTATTTCATTAAGATCTGTCTGTTCTCCATAGTTTTTCTCTTTTTGCTGTAATTTTGGATGGTTTTAATGATCAGGATTTGAATTTCTCAGCTGTGCTCCCGGGCGGTGTTATCAGAGACTAATTGTGCTGACCTTCAGTGCTCAGGGATGAAGATGTTAATGATGTTTTGCCTCGTTTTGGTGATTATTTCTCTTAATGATCTCAATCCTTCCTGTTTTTCTGTCCTGCCCCCAAACCAGTGTCTGCCACGGCCTTCTACAAAGCACAGCCAGTCATTCAGTTCATGTGTGAAGTCCTGGACATCCACAACATCGACGAGCAGCCCCGCCCCCTCACAGATTCACACCGAGTCAAGTTCACCAAAGAAATCAAAGGTGAGTTTAAGAGGGCGGAGCTCTGTAGGATATTTGGGATCTTTAGGATCTCACTTCACATTCTTGCCAGCCATCAGAGAGTAATCAGTTAAATATTTAGATTTATACATTACTTGTATTGTAGAATTTTTTGCCTAAGGATTTCTTTAGTGATGTCCACAATTTGATCACTGATCAGGATCAGAATCGGGAGGAAAAGATCCACTAATTTATTAAAAAACAAACAAAAAAAAAAGTTACCTTGGTATTGCACGAGTTCACTATAGACTCTGTTGCACGAGCGCATTGAGAATGACCGTTCTACACTCACACTGGCAGCAACTAGTCCCTCATGTCATGAGTTGTGAGTGTGTTCATGGCCGATTCTGTTTGCTTATTTATGGCCAATTAGCACAGAGGCTTATCCAGCAAGCTAAATATGGAGCCATTCATCGCTACATTCATCCACGCTTCATTTTCCTCCAAACATTTCCTCTATTAAAGCTCTCCGTGAAGTTTCACCAGCACTAAGGCTGGGTGCAGCAGCATTAGCATTAGCCGCAAACCATTTTGCTAGCTCTATCGTCATTCAGAGTTTAGTATATCAGCATGTTTGCAGTGTTAAAACAAACTACATGAGAGAAACCCTTAACTGATAGGGCCCTGGCTTACTGGAACACTCAGGGTTCCTTAGTCTAGCGCTATTAAGAGCTTTTTACTTCCCACTAGAGCTGCAGTTAGCGGTAATGCTAAAGCTGCTGCACCTAGCCTTAGTGCTGGAGAAACTTTACTGAAAACTCACCTTTAGACCAAATATTGGACATCTAAGCTAACTGTAAATGAATAGAAGAGCTTTTCTCACCCAAATAAACAGTTTTCAGGAGAGAAGTCTGTAGATTAACATCTAGCACTTTTTGACTTCGTTTGTGGATGGATGTAGGCATCCTTACTAGTGTCCCTTAACGTGCCTTATAATCCAGTACGCCTTTTAATCCAATTATGTATGAAAATAGACCAGATAATTGATAGTGAGCCTTATAGTCTGAAAAATCTGGTAATATAATTTAATATAGATAAGTAATATAGAAAGCAATGGCATCCAACAAACCTACCAGACCATTCTCTTTTAGAATGAATTTACTGGATGCTGCAGAGATGGTCTTACCAGAACATTGATTCTGTTAATTAGAATATTTAGGGACTTCTTAACCCAAACTGTGTGTCATATCCTTCTGAAACCTGATACTTATGATAGAATTCCCATCCTGTTGTGACTCATTACCAAAGCTTATGTGAGAACGTGATTATTCTGATGTAATGAGTGTGAAAGCTGGACCTCAGAGCGGTAGGGGAAAGTGCTACAACCTGATGAATCATGTCATTTCTCTTAATAAGGTCTCGCTGTATAATAAAATGTATAAACTCATAATTGTTTATAAATTACTGGTTGTGATCCAGCGCTCCAGAGAACTTGGCTGTGACTCAAGAAGCCATGGATTTCATCCCAGGCGATGTTCTCAAGTGCCTTTTAATAAAGCGCTTAAGTCACAAATAAACCATGAGGCAGAAGCATGAGTAATGTGAAGCATGCTGGAGCTTCCTGAACGAGTCCATACCTTATCACTAGTGTATAGCGAAGGCAGTCTAATTTATCCGTAAAGTCATTTAATTGGCATCAAAACAGTTATATTCTATAATATTTCATGTAAAAAGGAGCTGTTCCTTTAAACAGTTCAAACATATATATATTGATGCTCTCCTAAATACATATAAATAACATATAATATTTTTAGTTTTTTTTTTCTATAATGTTAATCATAATGGCAATTGTGTCGTAAGAGGCCAGTAGAACTGCAATTAATGAGGATTTGACAAATAGAAATGCTCCAAAATGCAGGGTTCATGATGAATGGACCAATAGAAATCCTCCAAAATGATGATTCATGAGAAATGGACCAATAATAATGTTGCAAAATACTGATTTGGACCTATAAAAAGGTGAGTTCATGATGATTGGGCCAATAGAAGCCTTCCAAAATAATAATTCATGAGAAGTGATCCAATACAAATGCTCTACAAAATCAATTCATAAGGAATGGACCAAAATAAATGCTAAATAATTTAATGTATGATTTAATGGATTTGTGAGGAATAGATAAATAGAAATAGTATTAAATTATTTATAAAGAAAGGACCAATAGAAATGCTACATAATTTTGATGTATGACTAACAGATTTATTGATTCATGAGGAATAAATTTATAGAATTATTCTGAAATGATTTATGAAGGATGGACCAATAGAAATGCTTTAGAATTAGAATGTATGATTGATTAATTAAACTATTCTCAAGGAAGAAATGAATAGAAAGTCTGAAATTATGATTTATTAAAAGTGGACCAATAAAATATACCAAAAAATGTATTCATAGGGAATGGATAGAAATTCTACGTAATGATAATTTCTATCAAGTAGGCCAATAGAAATGCTCCAACAAGATGATTCTTGAGGAATGGACCCAAAAACGATTTTGTTTTGTGGTAGTTGAATCAGTAGAAATGCATCAAAATCATGATTTATAAATAATTGGCTTATAGAAATGCTTAGAAATGTTGCTTCATGATTCATGGACCAATAAAAATGCTTCAAAAGAATAATTTTTGACTGTTACTCTACTGTAGAAATGCTCTGAAATTATGATTCATGAAATACTGTCTTATAGAAATACTAAAAACTGCTGATTCATGATTAATGGACCAATAAAACTGCTTCAAAAGGACGGTTTGTGACTAATGGACCAGTAGTATGCTCCCAAATGAAGATTTATGAGGAATTAACCAATAGACATGCTATAAAAGAATGATTCACATGATTCCTCAAAAACATTATGATTCATGATGAACAAACCAATAGACTTCCATTAAAGTCAACTTTGATTAAAGTTTGTGAATTTCTCAGGGTTTTGACAGTATAGATGATAATTAAAAGCACTTGTTTTGTTACTACTGTAAAGCTCTGCTGGTTTTTATATTAATGTTGCGTGTCTGTCTGTGTTGTAGGTCTTAAGGTGGAGGTGACACACTGTGGAACGATGCGGAGAAAGTACCGAGTCTGTAACGTGACCCGCCGGCCTGCCAGCCACCAAACGTGAGTCAGTGAGCTTGTGGGCTGCAGAGGGGGCTCTGCACAGGGAACAGAGCCTCAGCAAACTAAAGCAGAATTACAGCTTCTGTTAAAAAAAAAAAAAAAAATCATTTTACCAATACTTACTTTTCTGTCTAGTTTATTTTTAACATCTTCCAAGCATATTCTGTGTGTTTAAGCATATCATGAATCTTTTCTTAAGAACTAATTTAAGGCAGTTCTTAAAAATGAACATTGTTGTTTTATTTTACAAACTACAGACAACATTTCTCCCAAATTCCAAATAAACAATAACATGAAAATGATAAAAATTAGAAAATGCAGAGCTTTCAGACCTCAAATAATGCAAAGAAAACAAGTTCATATTCATAAACTTTTAAGAGTTCAGAAATCAATATTTGGTGGAATAACTTTTGTTTTTTAATCACAGTTTTTAAACATGCATCTTGGCATCATGTTCTCCTCCACCAGTCTTACACACTGCTTTTGAAGAACTTTATGCTTTACACTCCTTGAGTTTGATTTGATGGCTTGTAATCATCCATCTTCCTCTTGATTATATTCCAGAGGTTTTTAATTTGGTAAAATTAAAGAAACTCATCATTTTTAAGTGTTCTCTTATTTTTATCTAGAGCTGTGTATTCTGTATAATATTGTTTAACAAAAAATAATCGATGTAGCCCTTTTTTCTTTTGTTTCATTTATAACCGTTACCCAAAAGTCTTTGTCCACTGCTCATTGGCGCTCACCAGTGGTTGGATGGAGATGATGTAACTGGTGGAACTGGTTATTTTTGATGGTTTTGCAGGTTCCCCTTGCAGTTGGAGAACGGTCAGACAGTGGAGCGAACTGTAGCTCAGTATTTCAGAGAGAAGTACAACCTGCAGCTGAAATACCCTCATCTACCCTGCCTGCAGGTGGGCCAGGAGCAGAAGCACACCTACCTGCCCCTGGAGGTGAGAGAACATCACTACTGGAGGATTTCACCTCACTGTCTGTGTTTAGGATGACTAATAAAATTAATAAAACCACCTGTTTTTTTTATTTCTGGCATGTTCACAGCTGCTAAACACGGTTACACAATATTAATGAAGTGCCATATTGCTAATTAGTCTGCACTAGACTTAATTAGTTGCAAGAGAATTTAGAGAAAAAGGGTCTTTCCAGCACTTTGGTGGAATACGTTCTAAGTTTTTGGTTGTGCTTACTGTACATTTTCCTGTGTGAATCAGGTGTGTAATATCGTAGCTGGGCAGAGGTGCATCAAGAAGCTGACAGATAATCAGACGTCCACCATGATCAAAGCCACGGCGCGGTCAGCACCAGACAGACAGGAGGAGATCAGCAGACTGGTGAGTGATGATCAGCACTGTTCAGAAACTCACTAACATCTGTGTAAATCAGAGATTATGTGTCATTTACTTATTTCTGAAATTAAAACAGTCATTAGGAACAAAGTATTTAGAACAGCGCTTCTCAACTGGTGGGTCGGGACCCAAAAGTGGGTTGCAGACACGTTCTGGGAGGGTCGCTTGTAGGACAGCTTGTAAAAAAATAAATGCATGAAAAAAAATATATATAAAATAATAAATTGCTCCTCTTATTTTGTACTCATCTTTTATATTTAGGTACAGTTAGAGACAGAGAGAGTTTCTTAACAATGTACTTTTTTTTTTTTGTTCCGTTTTGATATTTAATTTTATTGTAGTAACTTTTATACATGTAGTTGTCATGTTCCTCCTCAGTTTCTTAAAAATATATATATATCATATGAGTTATATATATATTAAATGGGTTTTCAAGGCTATTTAAAAAAAATGTTGTGTATCTACTAAAGATGGGTTTAAGAAGCAAATAGGTAGCGAGAAAAGTATTTACACTGCTGTGAAAAAGTATTTGACCCCCCTACAGACTTCTTTCTTATTTATTATAATTCATTTTTTCGTTTTAACAAAAAATCTTATCAGACAAAGCAATCCTGATTAAATAAAAAAATTATTTAAATAAAATTAAATTAATTTTATTTATTAAAGAAAAAATATATATTCAAACCTTTCACATCTCTGTGGAGGAATTTTGTTCCACTCTTCTTTACAGAATTGTTTTAATTCAGACACATTGGAGGATTTTCCAGCATAAAGTCCTGTTTAAGATCATCCACATCATCTCAATCTCAAGACTTTAACATTTAGTTTTACTAAAGTAATTCAGAGGTGAACTTATTTGTGTGCTTTGGATCATTGTCCTGCTGCAGTACTCCTGAGATCTAAGGCTGCAATTAATTATTATTTGGGTAGTTGACTATTCTGGTGATAATTTTTTTCCGATTAGTCAACGATTATTTCTGCCGTGCCCTCCATCTCTGCTCTGCTGTTTGTTGATTTCCCATGAAATGTCCAGAACATTGCTCTTTAAATGTGGATAGTGCTGATATTTTGTGAGGAAATGTGTAATCTCTTCTGCTTGGGCACTTTTGGAGACGCAGGCCAAGTTGAGTGTAAACTGTGCCCCCAGTACTTTGTGTCGTGCCTCAAATTAACGATTATTTGACAGATTTTTATAATCGATATTGTTGATTTATATCAATTAATCGTTGCAGCCCTACTGAGCTTGAGGTCACAAACAGATGGCCGGACATTCTCCTCCAGAATTCCTGCTTCCATCCGTTACAGCAATTAAAGCAGCCGCAGACCATCACACTACCACCACCATGTTTTCCGTTCAGTATGATTCAGTTCTTTTTCTAAAATGATGTGTTCGTTTTACGCCCGATGTAACGGGACGCACACCTTTCAAAAAGTTCCACTTTTGTCTCGTCAGTCCAAAGAATATTTACCCAAAGTCCTGTTTAGTACGTTTTCACAGCACTGTATATAGTCTATTAAAAACAGTTAATGAACAGTAATGAACTAGTCTCTAATAGCATTAACAGAGATGGGTGTTGTGGGGGTCAACATTAAAGTAATCCATCCAGTCAACCAGCCAGTCAACCAGCCATCCATCCACAAACTCGCTACATAGTTAAAGTTGCTGTGTTTAAGATGCATTCTTCTTTTTTCCTGACACGATTTCTAATTAAATGTACTTAAATTGAATTTTTTATTTTTCCAAAAACTCGTCAGTGCTCCTTATAACAGCACCTTACATTATAAGGAGGATTTTTTTTTATGTATAAGTACTATCAGTCGGGTATTAAAGAGCAGTAAAGCCACTCTGCTGAAGTACAGCGTTAAACAGGTGAGTTTTCAGTGAAGCATTAGCCACTAACCGCAGCGCTAGCTCTTTCACCGATCAGAGGCGAGTATATTGGACTGTAGTCTGTGTGTTTTGTCATGTTAAAACAAGCTATGTGGGACAAACCGCTAGCTGATAGCGCCCTGGCCTACCACAACACTCAGGGATTCTTCAGACTAGTGCTATCGGGCGGCATTTACGTCCCGCTAGCACTGTGGTTAGCGGCTAATGCTAATGCTGCTGTTCCTAGCCTTAGTGATGGAGAAACTTTACTGAAAACTCACCCTTAGACCAAATATTGGAAATCTAAGCTAACTGTAAATAAAATGAAGCATTTTACTCACCCAAATAAACAGTTTTCAGGAGAGAAATCTGTCTAGATTAACATCCAATGTTCGTTTATCTTTAAAATAAATTACAGTTATGTTTACTTAGGCGCTTCCCCCAGCTTCTCCATTAGAAGAGAAATATGGCGACACCCTTACTCCGATGTAGGCATCCTTACTAGTGTTGCTTAATGCGCCTTATAATCCGGTGCGCCTTATGTATGAAAATAAACCAGAAAATAGACCTTTATTGATAGTGAACCTTAAAATATAGTAGAAAAATATAGTAAATGATGGCCTTTTTGTGGAAATGAAGTAACTGGTAGGCCTGTAAGATGAATCATATTGCAGTTGTAATAAGAATTTTCACGCTAAACACATTAAAAGAGCTGCAATAACATTGCAAATAACCTCTAACTCACACTGCGTTACAACATAATGAGACTGGAGGTAGAGTGAGGTAGAGGTCCATGCCTAATTTAAGCTCCTTTATATTGTACTAAATTGTAGACCCATACTGAATATTAATGCTCTCAGTTCAGCACAGCAGTTAGTTAGCATGTAAATATTCCTGGAAAAAGACAAAGACCAAGCTTTAAAATGCACTGCAGTTGTTTGGGAATGTGTTGGTCTGCAATGTTGGTTCGTTTCCTTGGTCTAAGGATGGGTTTATTGAGATCAGTATAAAACTCTGCTTCCTGTTTCTCAGTTGATGGGTTCTGAAGCTCCTGGTTCTCTGTGGAGTTGTGAGTGCAGCTCAGTTGTGTGAAATGCAGGTGGATGAGCAGCGTATTTAAAGCCGGCTGAGCGGTTATGACTGTAGGTGATTTTGCTCTTAGTTGGAGAGAGTTTGGAGTGGAGGCGTGATGTGACGTAGGCGGAATGATTCCGACAATGGTGACAACAATGAACAAAATGTACCTGGTTTCTCCCTGAGCTTCTAAATATAACTGATGTTCTAGTGAATGTTCAAGCAGAAATGGAGTTCTATCTCTCTCTCTCGTATCTGATTGAACGTTTTTCAGGGAAAAAGCTTTTCAGACATTTGTCGTGATGTTCTTTACATTCATAAAGATGCAGAGCATTTATCCTCAGGATAAAGATCTCTCACAGCTCTATTAACTTTTTCTAACAGCGTTTTTACACCTTGCTACTTAAGTGGAAATGTTGGTTATTTATACTTTACTAAGACAACTTTTTACTTCTACTTCTTACATTTTTCACACAATTATCTGTACTTTCTACTCCTTGCGTTTTAATAACATCATAAAACCCCTATCCAGATAAATCTCTCCATTCAGATAGAGTGAATCTGATTGTAATTGGATGTAGAGAAGTATAAACATATACCATACCGACACCCTATTGGTTTATACTGTGATCCGTCACACCTGCACACGTGTTTTTAAAGACAAAAGTTTTTAATTCATTTTTTTGATAATAGCAGGTAGCTTTTGTCAAAGTGAAAAGCAGTGGTGCAAAAATAACCTCTTTATAATTTAGTTAAGAAAGGGTTTAAAATATAAAAATCTCTACCATGTAAAAGTTCTTTACAAGTTTTTGACATAAGACCTCCACCGTACGCAAGACCTCCACCGTACGCAAGACCTCCATCATGGGTCCTCCACTGTATATAAGAACTCCACCTTTCATAGTTCAACCGTACATGGGTCCTTCACTATAGGCAAGACCTCCACTGTTCATGGGTCTTCCACCATTCATAGGTCTTGAACCATACATGGGTTCTCCGCTGTAGGCAAGACCTCCACTGTACATAGGTCCTCCAGCGTATATAAGAACTCCACTATTTATAGGTCTTCAACCGTACATGGGTCCTCCGCCGTACGCAAGACCTCCACTATAGGCAAGACCTTCACTGTACATTGGTGCTCCACCGTACATAAGACCTCCACCGTACGTAAGACCTCCATCATCCGTGGGTCCTCCTCTGTACAGAAGACCTTTACCATCCTCCTCCATAAATAAGACCTCCTCCGTACATGGGTCTTCCTCCCTACATTGGACCTCCACCGTATGTAAGACCTCCACCGTACATGGGTCCTCCACCATCCATAGGTCTTCAACCCTACATGGGTCCTCCGCCGTATGCAAGACCTCCACTGTGGGCAGTACCTCCACCATACATGGGTCTTCCACCGTACATAAGAACTCCACTATATGTAGGCCTTCAACCGTACCGACCTCCACCAAAGGCAAGACCTCCACTGTACATGGGTCTTCCTCCGTAAATGGGTCTTCCTCCGTACAGAAGACCTCCACTGTACGTTGGTGCGCCACCATACATAAGACCTCCACCGTACATAGGTCCTCCACCATACGTAAGACTTTCACCACACACAGGTCCTCCATTGTACTGTACATGTACCATATGACTATGGGTCTAAAAAATCTGGATCTGAATCACGAACGCAAATCTGTCTACTAAGAATCCTTTGGCAGCTTTTGTATTGAAATCAACAATTTTCATGTCCTTATTTTTGAATATCTTGAGTAAAACACTCATTTAGTGAATTAAATTCATTCAGTTTACTTCCTAGCCCAAACTGAGAATTCTGGAAGTCCATTTCACTCATTGTTTCTTTCTTTCTCTCTCTTTTCCTCTTTTTTTTTCTTTCCTCTCTTTCTCAGGTGCGAAGTGCTAACTACGAGGCCGACCCCTTCGTGCAGGAGTTCCAGTTCAGAGTGCGGGACGAGATGGCCCACGTGACTGGGCGAGTGTTGCCGGCACCCATGCTGCAGTACGGGGGCAGGGTGAGCTCAGAGCACTATCTGGTACCCTTCCTTTAAATCACGCACATCTCTCTCCGTCTGTACGTCCGTCTTACTGGCCTCTCTGCCGGAGGAACTAACCCTCTCTAACCTCTGAGCCGCTGTTTTTCGTTCTGTTTGTTAGTTTGTTTGTTTGTTGGTTTGTTTGTTTTTGGTTTTATTGAGTTTTTTTGTGTGTGTGGCACAATAACTTCCTTCCAAACCTACAGTATGATTTCTGTTTAATGTGTGTTTTCTTCTGTTTCTGAAATTTCAGCCCTGTAGAGCCACAGCACTGCTGTAAACAGAGTTTGATTGACTTTTAAGCTAATTAAAATGCCCCTAATGAGCTGAATCAGGTGTTTTTCCAGACAGAAAAACAGTAAACTTAGTGCTGTGGCTCTCCAGAGTAATGCAGGCATGTGGAGAAATTAGAACAAGCCCGAAAATGATTTATTTTTATTTAGTTTGGAAATATGGACATACAGTATCAGTGCTTGATCTTCTTTTAACAATGTATTGTGGTGCTTTGCTGTAAACCAGTTCATCTTAGAAGCGGTATGCATTTTTCACATAGTGCCATACTGCTAGATTCGCTGCAGAGCGCAGTGTAGAGTAGCAACGTTAAAAAAGCATACGATCACAGCTCGCTAGTTGTTGATATGAATATGAACAGTGTAAATGCCACCACTTGTGGTATATATCATCACACACTGGCTCTGCCAGGCTACATTACTATCGTCTTCTGCTGTTTATGAGAATTTTTTCCCACTCCTCCATGCAGGATTCTTTCAGCTGTGCGATTTTTGCAGGGTTTCTTGCTGCACAGCCAGTTTTAATTCAGCTCACAGTATGGGTTTTGCTTGGCCATTTAAGAACATTCCATAAAGGCTGGTTTGTCACTGATGTCGCCCCTTCTGAAAACAGAGGCTGTGTCCCAAACCGCACACCAACACAGTGTAGTGTACATTTCTTCAGTTGCCTGTTTTTAGCTATATTGGCTCCATTTCTCAGTATTGTTCAGATGAAGATCAAATGTCCATATGTTTAAATATGTTTAAGAAAACTGAAAGTATTTGATGGGCTGTCCTATTTTTTCACCAGACTGTTTATGTATATGTGTGTGTGTTTTACATTTGTATATATGGTGTATATATTGTATAGTCATAACATAACCCATACTTTAAATGTTAATTTTGCCTTTTTGCATTTTTTTGTCTATATGAAATGTATGTTTATCATTTTTTCAGTGGTTATGAATTATTCATATTCAGTAGATTTTGGTTCTGACTGTAACTGTATGACATTTTAAGATTTTCTACTGTTTCAGTAACATTTTTAAATGTTTGCAGTGTTTGTTTGATGTGTGTTTATGTATATCTGTGTGTGTGTTTCAAGTGTCCAAGTACAGCAGATCAACCCCGCACTTTTATTTGCAGAACCGCACCGTGGCTACTCCCAGTCACGGAGTGTGGGACATGAGGGGGAAGCAGTTCCACACGGGTGTGGAGATCAAAATGTGGGCTATCGCCTGCTTCGCCACTCAGAGACAGTGTCGCGAGGAGATACTCAAGTAAGGCTTTTTATTAGTTAAAGAAATCCAGTCTCTAGAATGGAAAGTATATGGCTACAAACATTATTTTTTACACTATAAGGCACATCGGATTATAAGACACACATTGCGACACTAGTAAGGAACAGGGCGGTTGCCATGGGGGCGGGGTAAACTAAGTAAACAAAACTGTAATTTAAAGTCAAAGGAGAGATGGATCTTAATCTACAGATTTCTCTATTTAAAACTGTTTATTTGGGTGAGTAAAGCGCTTTCATTTATTTACACTAAGCTTAGATTACAGAATTCCTCTGTAATGGGTGCTGGGTGCAGCAGCATTAGCATTAGCGGCTAACATCTAGCAATAATTAATTCCGCCTGATGGCCTTACGCTGAGGGACCCTGAGTGTTCTGGTAAGTCACACTTAGTTTACCTCCCATGGCAACAGCCCTGTTCCTTACTAGAATCACATAGTGTGCCTTATAATCTGATGTGTCTTATAGTGCGAAAAATACAGTATTTAGCCATTTTACACTGGACTTCTCCTTTAAGAGCACCTTATAGCATGAAAAATATGTTTTTGTTCACATGCAGTACCAGTCAAGAGTTTGAGGCATTTGATTCAGTCAGATGTGTACATGATATGTGTAACGGGCACTGTGAGCTCAGTGTGGATAAAGGAGGCTATACCAGCCTTTTAAGGAGCTGGCAGTTTATAATAGCGTGTTAGCAGGTCGTATCTACGAGCTGTCAGCCTCTGTAAACAGGGTATATTAAAGCCTGAGATGGCTGCTGGCTTGGTTCCGCTGCTCGCGTGGCTCAGCCCGGCGTGACGGTGGAGAACTCGCGGAGAACTCGGCGAGGCTGCCGTGCCGTGTTGCCCTGGCGAATGTCAGCGGTTTCTAAGCTGTTCCCGGTGAGAGTAAGGCTCTAAACGTCAGCGCCTGTTTTTAGCTCCTGTGACTGCGCTCACGTGCCAGCTCTGCCGACGCTGCCAGGAACGCGACAATCCTCCTCTGATCTCAGCTTTACTCCTTTACTGTACAGTACTGAGTACTTTAATTATAAATACGTCACTTAAACACAAAGCATTCTTTAGGATTTTGACGCAAAAGAGACATTTTCTGTTCTATAAACCACTTTTGGTTTTAGTTAAATTTAGTTAATATTGTTTAAAAAAAGGTATTTTTGCACAAACATCATTCAGATTTTCACCCAGTTTCAACGCAAGTAAACATATTTGACACAAATATTATACTTGGTCAAATTTTGTGACCATTTTTGACCTTTTTTTGTGACCAAAAATGACCATTTTTACCCTCTTACAAGAGTAATGTGTGTAATAGTCGGCAAGGTCACAATTCATCAGAACAATGACTTCACAATTGAATCAGAGAATCCTACAGGAAAATCTCAGGGCATCTGTCAATAAGCTGAAACTCACAGGAAGATGGGTCATGCAACAAGACAATGACCCTAAGCAGACAAGTGGTTCTACCAAAGAATGGTTCAAAAAGAATGAAGTGAATATTTTGGAATGGGGCCAAGTCAAAGTCCCGACCCTAATCCAATGGATATGTTGTGGAAGGGCCTGAAGTGAGCAGTTAATGTGAGGTAACCCACAAACATCCCAGAGTTGAGAATGTTCTGTAAGAAGGAATGAGCTAAAATTTATCAACAGAGGGATCACACCAGATTAAACAAGAAAAGATTGTTCTGTAACAGTTTTGGGGGTTAAAATGGTAAAATTGGTCCATTTTACAGCTCTGATCTGACTCTAGGCCATATAATGACTTGATACTGATTAAGGATTTTTATAAAACACATTTTAAATGCAAATCTCTGAATCTCTTTTTCAGGGGGTTCACAGATCAGCTGCGTAAGATCTCTAAGGATGCTGGGATGCCTATTCAGGGGCAGCCGTGTTTCTGTAAGTACGCACAGGGAGCGGACAGCGTGGAGCCCATGTTCAGACACCTGAAGAACACCTACGCGGGTCTGCAGCTCATCATCGTCATCCTGCCCGGAAAAACACCCGTATATGGTACGTTTACAAGCCTAACGTCTGCTTACGTTGTGCTTACAGTGCAGACCAAAAGTTTGGACACACCTTCTCATTCAGTGCCTTTGTAGATTCTCACTGAAGGCATCAAAACTATGAATAAGCACATGGAGTTTTATGTACTTAACAAAAAAAGGTGAAATAACTAAAAAAAAAAAAAAATCTTTAAAATAGCCCCCCCTTTGCTCTGATTACTGCTTTGCACACTCTTGGCATCATTCTCTCAATGAGCTTCAAGAGGTGGCCACCTGAAATGAAAAGTTTTCCAACAGTCTTGAAGGAAGGAGTTCCCAGAGGTGTTTATTAGCACTTGTTGCCCCTTTGCCTTCTTCACTCTGTGCTCCAGCTCACCCCAAACCATCTGGATTGGGTTCAGGTCCGGTGACTGTGGAGGCCAGCTAATTTTTTATTAAGTATAAAATCTACAATGTAAAGAGTCATGAAAATAAAGGAAACACATTGAATGAGAAGGTGTGTCCAAACTTTTGGCCTGTACTATAGATTTTGTATTATTTGAGTTAGTTTAAAGCAAAGTAGACCCAGACATCAATATTTTATCTGCCCCTCAGGAGGGGGACGGTATTATTGATTGATTGATCTGCATATTGTGATGTGTTTTCGTAACAAAGTACACATCATTAATGCCTATAGCACAGTTGAATCAGGGGGGGCGCTGCAGAGGCAGAAATAAATTAATTACCACAATAAAAGGTTAGGAGATGTTTATAAAGATTTTAAGCAGGACTGGTATGTTTTGTTACTGCAAATGAACACATTTCAGCTATTAACGAAAACATATGTTTAAGGTCAGTGGTCGGCAATAGGCAAAAACATCTGGCCCGTGAAGTTGTTGAACGATAATGTTAATTAAATTAAAAGAAATAAAAAGCTTCTCTGGTGAGCTTTTGTTTACCTTGCTCTCCTTTCTCTCTCTCTGTCGCGCTCGGCGTGACTTTAGTTTCCGCCCGTTCTCGTTTTTCTGCTTGTTCTTGGGCTCCCTATCTCCTTATAAGGGCGTTTTTTTCCCGACTTTATGCCAATTCACTAGTGGGGGCAGCAGTAGTGTATTGGGCCGCGACCTGACGACACGGGTTTGATCCCGCATGAGGAGCGGCGTGTTTATTTATTTATTTTTCCCTTTCTTCTTGGGTTTACCTGCTTAGAGATCAACTGTTCTGCAATTGGGTTCAACAACCCTCTGGGCTTGAGAGCTACTAGTCTGTAGCACTCCATCCCATTACACTTAATTTTACAAAAGAGAATGCCATGTAATGGCTTGGAAAATATCTGTCTTGCGCCAAAACTAATTGCCGACCCCTGGTTTAGAGTTTAGTGGCTTTAGTGAATCAAGATAAATATTGTGGTCTACTTAACGATCTCTCTCTTTTTTTCTTTTTTTTTTTTCTTTCTGGTGCAGCGGAGGTGAAGCGTGTTGGAGACACTCTTCTGGGCATGGCCACTCAGTGTGTTCAGGTGAAGAACGTGGTGAAAACGTCTCCACAGACGCTCTCCAACCTCTGCCTCAAAATCAACGTCAAACTTGGTGGCATCAACAACATCCTGGTACCCCATCAACGGTGAGTCCTTATCCAAAGTGTGTGTGTTTGATATACCAAATTAAATAGAGTAAAGAGTGTGTGACTCATTATTAATCATTTAACGTGTGTGTTCTCCTTCAGGCCGTCAGTGTTCCAGCAGCCGGTGATCTTCCTGGGGGCCGACGTTACGCACCCCCCTGCAGGAGATGGAAAGAAGCCCTCAATCGCTGCGGTCAGTTTGGCTCCCTCTTTCTCTTTTCGAATTTGTACAGTATTCTTCACACTATAAGGCACACTATATTATAAGGCACGTTATGCAACACTAGTAAGGAACAGGGGCGTTGCCATGTTTTTCATCTAATTCAGCAGATCTTGCTGCTGGATCGCGAAACCTGTAAAGATAAGCTAAGTAAACAAAACTGTAATTCTAAAAAAAAAAAAAAAACATTCAAGTGAAACGAGTGCTGGATGTTAATCTGCACAGATTATTCTCCTAAAAACTCTTTATTTGGGTGAGTAAAACGCTTATTTTTATTGACAGTGAGCTTAGATTTCCAGATTTCCACTAAGGCTGGGTGCAGCAGCATTAGTGGATAACCGCTAGTAGTCTGCTAATGCCACCCGACAGTGCTGCACCGAGTTTCATCCCACGTAACACTGTAAACATTAAGACTACAGGCCAATGTACTCACCTCTGAACGAAGAAGAATTAGCACTTAGCGTGGTTAGTGGCTAATGCTAAAAGTGCTCCAGCAGAGATAGCCATGGTTAGCAGCAGTCTACAGGACAGAAAAACTCATCTTTGAACATCGAAAGAGCTAGTGCTTAGGACAGTTAGTGGCTAATGCTAATGCTACTCCAACAGTGCTAGCTGGGGTTAGCAGCAGGCTACAGTCCAATAATACTCACCTCTGAACATTGAAAGAGCTAGAACTTAGCACAGTTAGTGGCTAATGCTAACGCTGCTCCAACAGTGCTAGTCAGGGTTAGCAGCAGGCTACAGGCGGATAATACTCCTCTCTGAATGGCGAAAGAGCTAGCGATTAGCGCAGTTAGCAGGCTAATGCTAATACTGCCCCAGTCTCGGTACTGAAAAAACTTCACTGAAACTATTTAATAACTCAGAAGAGTGACTTTACTGGTACTTAATACCTGACTGGTAGAATTCATACATAAGGAGCACCGGATTATAAGAGGCACTAATAAATTTTTGGGTAAATTAAAGGATTTTAAGTGCTCCTTATAGTGCGAAAAATACAGTAAATTTTTTTGTGTGTAGAAACAAAGAGATGGTCATAATGTTATGCTTGACCGCTGTTCATTTCTAAGTCTCTCTTTCTCTGTGCTTTTTCTTTGTGTCTCTGCAGGTGGTAGGCAGTATGGATGCCCACCCCAGTCGGTACTGTGCCACGGTGCGGGTGCAGAGACCCCGGCAGGAGGTGATTCAGGATTTGGCCTCCATGGTGCGGGAGCTCCTCATCCAGTTCTACAAATCCACCCGCTACAAACCCACCAGGATCATCTTCTACAGGGACGGGGTGTCCGAGGGCCAGTTCAGACAGGTTTGTAAAGGCTGTGTATTTTTCCCTTGTGTTGGGGAATTTCATGTGTTTGTTAAGAGAGCCTTTGAAATTGCTTTTGAGCGAAACAACTGAACAACAAACAACTAATTTCATTTTATATTACATTTATATTACATTTACTTTATACATTTTTTGTATTGCTTTTTCAAAACGGTCGTCAGTTATTTTGCTTATTGCTGTCTACCCAGTGGTGTTTAATGTTGTAACAGAGTCTGACTTCACAAGTATCATAGAAGGCATGTGCTAGTCTTTACCTTCCTAATGTTGGGGGCATTACTAGTAATGCCAGAGTCCTAAAGAGTGCATTGGGAAATTGGCCTTTAAAAATTGGGGAGAATATGGAATAAAATAATATTTTTTAGGTGTAAATGGGAGAAGCATCTAGACTAACTAATTCCAAAAGATACCTGGTAGAAAATAATCTGGAGAGGCTCTGAGTGGTCTAGCAATCTAAAGCCACTATGATCAGGAGATCTCTGGTTTGAATCCCGGTCATGCAGCTTGCCATCAGCTGCCGGGGCGTTTAGGGACACAATTGGCCTTGCTCTCTCTGGGTGGGTACAGTAGATGGTGCTCTTTCCCCTCATCACTCCTAGGGTGATGTCGATCAGCACAAGGCGTCTGTGAGCTGATGTATCAGAACCGAGAACATTAGAAATAAAATCTTATAAAAGAAAATAATTTGGAAAATTTCCAGTTCTTTGATTCGTCAAGGACACATGGTTATTCACCTTAAAATAGTGCATAGAATTGGACTAAACAAAGATCTGTCTTGAATCAGTAATTTACGGTAGTTCAAAGTTAATTTCTCTTTAAAAGTTTCATTATTATGCTGTTAGATAGTCATTTTATAAGTGGCTTAAAATTCAGTTGTTTTTTTTTTTGTCCAAATTGTAAGAGATTTAATTGGGTGCATACATTTGCAAACATTGTCCTATCATTAGCTGCTGCAAAGCTATTCTGCATATATTTTATTGTGTTTCTAGGTTAGTTATTTATATAAGTATTGTTTGTACTTAATTAAACCCCTGTTTTGCTGGTGCAGGTGCTGTATTACGAGCTGTTGGCTATCCGGGAGGCATGCATCAGCCTGGAGAAGGAGTATCAGCCCGGCATCACCTACATCGTGGTGCAGAAACGCCACCACACCCGCCTCTTCTGCGCCGACCGCAACGAGAGAGTAAGCTTTCCTATACACACGCACCCACCTACACACACACACACAACTACTTACCTCTCAGTTTTCCACAGCCTCTGGCCAACTGTTCCACCTGCAGGCCTTCCTCCTTTAAACGTTTAGCTGTAATATAACACACCTGCCTCTGATACTGAGGTGGCCAGGTAGGTTTAATTAGGTACAGGGGTTGGACAATGAAACTGAAACACCTGGATTTAGACCACAATAATTTATTGTGGTGACGGACAGTTCTGGTGGAAACAGGAGAGTTTCCACCAGGAGAGTTGAGGTGCACATTGAATTCTGCCGTGATTTGATCCGCCGTGGTTTTATGTTTTTGGATACAATCCAGGTTATCACCCAATCATCCCTTTCAGACAGCTTCCTCTTACAGCGTCCACAGTTAATCCTGTTGGATGTGGTTGGTTCTTCTTGGTGGTATGCTGACATTACCCTGGATACCGTGGCTCTTGATACATCACAAAGACTTGCTGTCTTGGTCACAGATGCGCCAGCAAGACGTGCACCAACAATTTGTCCTCTTTTGAACTCTGGTATGTCTCCCATAATGTTGTGTGTATTGCAATATTTTGAGTAAAACTGTGCTCTTACTCTGCTAATTGAACCTTCACACTCTGCTCTTACTGGTGCAATGTGCAATTAATGAAGATTGACCACCAGGCTGCTCCAATTTAGCCATGAAACCTCCCACACTAAAATGACAGGTGTTTCTGTTTCATTGTCCAACCCCTGTGTATAAGGTGGGGAGTCTCCATCTGTTGCATTTACTACTGCTCTCATCCATTCAGACTCTTTCAGCTTCAAATAAAAGCCCCGTTTGAGGTCACTGGAAATATTGGGGCTTTTCTAATCTACAGTGATGTATGTTGCTGTAAATACAAAGGTGTCGTCTGTATAAATTAAGAACATGCCGTGGACGTTCAGTGGGTTGTCTCTCTGATGTGTGTGAGTAAGTGTGAAATAGAAAACCCGGAGTGGGAGTGGAAGTGGACTGATTACAGAACAATTTGAGTGGGAAGGGGAAATGGAAAACCCAAAGTGGGAGTGGGGCAGTTACAGATCACTTTGTGCAGGAAGCGTAAATTGCTGCCCCTCCACTCCAGGCCACTCTCCTCCACTCTCTGAGAGAGGTCATTATTTCTGATAGATTTATGTAGCACATAGAATGTGAACAGATTATTGGAGTGCGGCTAACGACTCAGGCAGAACTGGCTTTTACAGCCTAACTGAAATGAGTGTGAAAGTGCCAGAGGGTAACATAGACACGAGCGCACTCTGAAACACTGGCATCCAATGAAGTTTTAAGTAATAAAAATATTCAGTAGACATTGGAATTGAAATATAAATTGTTTAAATTCTATTCATATTTTTTTTTAGATCAATAAATTTGATCTAGATCAATTTCAATAAACAGAAATTTTTTTTCTGGTCTATTTTCAAACATAAGTCGCACCGGATTATAAGGTGCATTTTAAGTGACACTAGTAAGGAACAGGGGTGTTGCCATGTTTTCCTTCTAATTAAGCTAAGCTAAGTTAAAAAAAATGTTAGGTTTCCTCCTGAAAACTGTTTATTTGGGTGAGTAAAGCGTATTCGTTTATTTACAAGAAAGCTTAGATTTCCAGATTTCCGCTATAGCTGGGTGCAGCAATGTTATCATTAGCAGCTAATGGCTAGTGCTAGCCGCCTGAAAGTGCTACAATGAAGAACCCTAAATGTTCCGGTAAGCCAGAGCGATATTAACCTCTTAACACGAAAAATATGATATTTAATATCTAGCTGTGTTTATGAATAGTTATAGGTTTAATATAGACACCCAATATACCATTTTAAAGCTTAGAATCTCTGCTTTTCAGTTGTCTAGCCTATTTACCTGTATCTCCTTTCAGAAAATAAACATTTAGGGCGAAATATGCCTTGGTTATAAAAATATTAAATCATAATTTTCATATTTCCGTTTATCGTAAGTCCATATTTGATCGAATGCGGACATGTTATACACCATTCGAACCGTCCGGCTCTCCGGATTCCGAAACTGTGCTCCGTTTTACTGTAGGATGTACGGTCCCTGAATTAGAGCTGAAAGAGCGCGTTGCAGCGCGTGTTCAGAGTTGAAAAATGCTCATGTTTTCTCCTGTACTTACCTAAAGTCACTCCCCCCACCCCACCCCCCCAACACCCACCAGCGCGTCCCCCACTCTCTTACCTTCAAAACGAGTCCAGAGTCAAGAAAATCCATCAATCCAGTCTCCTATAATCCACAGTTATATCCCCCCCCCCCCCCCCGCGCTAGGAATAATGTGAGACAGAATCTAAACTTTAATTCCTAATTAAAAGCATTTTATTCGACGCTACGCCAAATCTGGCCCACAGCCAGACAGGGCGGAGCCTACTGGACATGACTGTATGCAAATGAGGTCTGACAGCCAATCAGGTGGCGAGCTCGGCCAGCTGAAAGGCAAAGAGAGGAAGATGCTTGGCCACAGACCCTGAGTCTAATAGACTTTCCACTCTGCAGAACAACCGCTCTTAAAGAGACAGTGCGGATTTCTGTTTGTATATGAGTAGACCACACAAAAACCCAGAGTTTACTGCAAAATGAGTTATAAAAGTGGTAGTTTTTATTCTCATAAAGTTTCCAGTCCTTTGGAGAAAGAAAAGACCATTACTGGTTCAAATCACTATAATTCCTAAACAGTAATAGGTAGCAGTTTAAAATTTTATATGATGATTGTAAACACATTATAGCAAAATATAGAGCTGTCAAAACCCTTGTTCCATATAAATAGTTCATTTAAATCTGAAAAGCGCCTAAAATTTTCCCTGGTTTTTACCATATTTTGGCCATTACATGTTCAATTGAATAATTAAAATGCCTTAAATGAATTGTGTAAAGGCTTCTAAGTAATATTAATTCATAGAATTGACTCTAAGTAATTTAATATTGGAGTGATAAGCCTTTAAATGTGAGTATGTAATTTCAGGCGGAAAATGGTAAAAATAGGCTTGGAGCTTGTGGTTCATCCCAGTCCGATAAACTAGCCCCTGAGCGGCAAAATGCTAATGCTGCTCCAGCAGTGCTAGCTGGGGTTGCAGCAGGTTACAGGCTGATAATACTCACCTCTGAACCGCGAAATGCTAACGCTGCTCCAGCAGTGCTAGCCAGGGTTAGAAGCAGGCTACAGGCCAATAATACTCTCCTCTGAAAAGTGAAAGAGCTAGCGCTTACCGAGGTTAGTGACTAATGCTTATACTGCTCCAGCAAGGCAAGCCGGGGTTAGTAGCAGGCTACAGTCCAATATACTCACCTCTGAATGGCGAAAGAGCTAGCGCTTAGCACGAATAGTGGATAATGCTAATGCTGCTCCAGCAGTGCTAGCCAGAGTTAGCAGCAGGCTACAGTCCAATATACTCACCTTTGAACAGTAAAAGAGCTAGAACTTAGCACAGTTAGTGGCTAATGCTAATGCTGCTCCAGCAGTGCTAGCTGGGGTTAGCAGCAGACTACAGGCCGATAATACTCACCTCTAAACGACGAAAGAGCTAGTACTGAGCGCAGATTGTAAGTAATGCTAATGCTGCTCCAGCAGTGCTTGCCAGGGTCTCGGTGCTTGAGAACTAAACTAAAAAATCCTGTATAACTCTGTACTTCAGTGGAGTGGCTTTACTGCTCCTTAATACCTGACTGGTAGAATTCATACAAAAGTTGTACTGTCAATTTGTTGGTAAATTAAAGGATTTAAAGTGCACCTTATAGTGCGAAAAATACAGTACAGTACTGAAAGATTTTGTACCATTTTCGGTTATTGACTGGACCTGGCAGATGGCAAAAATAGGAAAATCAGATTCCTAATCAGAACAGATCACAGTAATGCCCACTTGCTTCGGTGGCTGGATCTGCAGTTTGAGAATGAAATGAATGGGAAGAAGTTGTTGGGGGCATCATGCATCCTCTTCCTCCTCGCTGAGCTCCTTCAGCCTCATGCTTAATTACGCTCGTTTACACAAGAGTGCGTTCTTTAGCCTAGCCTGTAATTATTCAGCCACGCTGCACTGAGAGATCGAGTGAAAGACACTTTTTAAGAGCCACTTAAGAAGCATTAGTGGTGGCAGCTTTTTCTTCCAGTGAGGACAACTGCAGAACACAGACTTACAACTTTGTTTTTATGGAGGAATTTCTCAGACACATTAGAGCACCAGCATCTTATACTAACATAAATGAAAGAGTGGATGAAGTTACACTTAGTAGAGCTCAAAAAATTGGAATATAAGTGAAAAGTAACTTTATTTCAGTAATTAAGTTGAAAATGTGGAACTCTTATATTATTTAGATGTATTACAAACATCTGTGTCTCACAAGTTAGAATATTATATAAGACCAATTGGTGTCAAATCCTGCTGGAAAATGAAATCCAATGCAAACCAAACCATCACTGATTGGTGGAAACTTCACACTAGACCTCGAGCAGTTTGGACTGTATGTCTCTCCACTCTTCCTCCAGACTCAGATCCCTTGATTTACAAATCAGATGTAAAATTTACTGATGATCAGTGATGGTTTGGAGAGTCATGTCTGTCATCTGCTGGTGTTGATCCACTGTGTTTTATTATCAAGTCTAAAGTCAGTGCAGTTTTGTTTTCCCACAAAATCTTACAGCACTTCATGCTTCCCTCTGCTGACAACTTTTGTGGACATGCAGATTTTGTTTTCCAGCAGGACTTGGCACACTGCCCACACTGCCAAAAGTACCAATTGGTCTTAGTTATATAATATTCTAATTTTCTGAGACACTGATTTTTGGCCTTCGTTGGCTGTAAGCCATATTTAGAGTATGGACTGTGGGAGGAAACCGGAGTCCCTGGAGGAAACTCACAAGAACACACAAACTGAACTTATGTTCAGTTCCTGTAGCATCAACATGATTTCATAGCTGCTATAAAATTGTTAACTGTTAATGCGCATGCGTGTTCCACGTGGGGGGGTCGTTCTGTGGGAGAGCGATGTAATGGCGGTTGTGTGAATACGGAGAAGTAAAGTTTGGAGTTCGTTTAAAACGCGTGTTGTCTTTGTTCACTAACATTGGTAGCAGAGGATGGCGGCACACAGCTACAAAGTGCCGCCTCCGTTTGATGAAAACAAGTCGGATTATGAAAGTTGGAAGAATGAAATCAAGATCTGGAAGCTAGTTACTGAGCTGGACCAGAGGAAACAGGCGCTAGCAGTAACCCTGTCTCTAACTGGAAAAGCGAGGACTATAGCACTGGAAATATCCGCGGAGGATTTGAACAAAGACAATGGATTAACAACGCTTTTGCAGAAATTGGACACGGTGTACTTGAAAGAGGAGAAAGACCGTCAGTACGATGCTTATACGGAGTTCGACAACATCAGAAGAGATAGCAACGTTACCATGATGGATTACATTGTTGAATTCGAACGGGTATACAACAAAATGAGTAAGTTGAAAATGAAACTACCCGATGCTGTTCTCGCATTTAAATTACTTGATACTGCTGGACTTACAGTTAAAGACAAACAATTAGCGCTTACCGCTTGCTCTGATGTAACATTCAGTAGCATGAAATCAGCCTTGAAAAGGATATTTGGCGATAATTCACCACCAGCTGGTGCTAGTGCATCAGTTGATCCTGACTGTGCGTACTTCACAAGATTTACTGGAAAAAAGGACAAGTCAAGCTCTCAAAGTCAAACTCCTGTGCCACCTGGGTCAAACCCATTAGACAAATATGGAAGAAGATCCCGTTGTGCTATCTGTCAGAGTACTTACCACTGGGCAAAGGACTGTCCTCACAAAACTGAACAGGCAAGATTAACAGAAAGTGTTGAGAGCCACACAGAAGATATTGATGAGTGTCACATAACTTTGTTCTCAAAAGAAACATTGTCTGAAGCAGAGATATTCATGGTAGAGGCTTTAGGATCAGCTGTAATTGACACTGCCTGCACCAGAACAGTTTGTGGAGAAAAATGGTTTGACAACTATGTTAATGGACTGAAGCAGAGCGAGCTGGAGACCCAAACCAGTGCCAAAGCGTTCCGATTTGGAGATGGTAGACTTGTTCATTCCACAAAACGTGTGACAATTCCAGCTGTGATCGGTCAGACTAAATGCTATATAGAAACAGAAGTTGTGCCAGTCGACATTCCCTTGCTTTTGAGCAAAACATCACTAAAAAGAGCAGGTGCTGTCCTGGACATTGAGAATGATAAAGCCACAATGTTCAGGCAGCCAGTGAAACTTGAGCTGACCTCCTCAGGTCACTATTGTGTTAACATAAAAGCAAACGATAATTCAGCAGAGAATGATATCCAGAGTAACGAAGAAGTTCTGACTGTAACTGAAAATATGACAAGACAAGAAAAACAGAAAGTTCTGTTAAAACTACACAGACAATTTGGACATGCATCCGTAGAAAAGCTAAAAAAAATTGCTGGACTGCGCAGGCAACCATGATGATGACTGCCTTACAATTCTCAAAAACATTGTAAGCAAATGTGACACATGCATACGATACAGCAAGTCAAAGCCAAAGCCTGCAGTGGGCTTACCCATGGCCTCAACCTACAATGAGACAGTGGCTGTGGACTTGCATGAGTTGGAACCAGGGGTATGGTATCTCCATGTCATTGATCACTTCACACGTTTCAGTGCAGGGAGTATTGTGACAAACAAGAAACCTAAAGACATCGTGAAGCATCTCATCCACTGTTGGATAAGCGTGCATGGACCCCCATATAGACTGTTTAGCGACAACGGTGGTGAATTTAACAATGAAGACATGAGAGATATGGCTGAAAAATTTAACATTGAGCTAAAAACCACTGCAGCATATAGCCCATGGAGCAATGGCCTCTTGGAAAGACATAATCACACCCTGACCGACATACTGTTGAAAGTGAAAAAGGAAAATGAATGCAGCTGGTCAGTGGCTCTAGATTGGGCCTTGATGGCAAAGAACTCATTACACAATGTGCATGGCTACAGTCCATACCAACTGGTGTTTGGACAAAATCCCAACATGCCATCAGTTTTAACTGATAAGCCACCAGCACTTGAAAGCCCTACGATGAATGCCTGGATGGCTCAGCATATTACAACTTTGCATGCGGCACGCCGAGCATTCACAGAAGCGGAGTGCTCTGAAAGAATCAAACGAGCCCTTCGCAAACAACTGCGAGCCAATGATGATCGATACGAAACTGGGGACAAAGTATACTACAAACGAGCTGACTGCCCACAGTGGAAAGGTCCAGGGGTGGTCATCGGCCAAGATGGTGTGGTAGTCTTTGTAAGGCACGGGGGCACATATGTTCGTGTGCATCATACAAGACTGAGAAAGACTGATACCCAACATACAGTGCTAGAAGATATGGACATTCAGCAAGAGGTGACTGACAAACAAACGTTGCCGGATTCTGAACTTAACCACGAAGATGATGAGACTGATAGTGGGGAAGAGACCAATACACATGACTTGCCTGAATCAGAAAATCATGCTGTAGCCGCTCCACTTGCTCATGAAAACAGACCAAATGCTGACACAGTAAACACTGAAACATTCACAAAACATGGAGAATTGCGACTAAAAGCTGGACAAACAGTGACATATACAGATAGAGAAAGTGGACAAACATTAACAGGAACCATTCTAAGTCGTGCAGGGAAGGCCACTGGAAAACACAGAAATTGGTACAATGTACAGTTCAGTGGATCTGGGGACCTTGCTGGTTCCACAGGCTCAGTAAATCTGGGTGAAATGGACAATGTTCAAACTGTACCAGCAGAGCACACTGTCTTATGTGAGGAAAGCAGTACAGAGGAGACTCTGATGGTTGATGACGATATTTTTGATGCTGCAAAACAAGCAGAGTTATGCAATTGGAAGAAGAATGATGTCTTTGAGGAAGTGAAAGATGAAGGACAGAAATGCATCACCACAAGGTGGGTGTGTACACTGAAGGAAACCACTGATGGTGTCGCACCTAAAGCTAGACTAGTCGCCAGAGGTTTTGAGGAAATGCATATTCAAGAACTCCCAAAAGATTCCCCAACATGTGCTTCAGAGTCATTAAGAATGATCATGGCTGTCATATGTCAAAAGAAATGGCAATTAAATTCTATGGATATAAAAGCAGCTTTTTTGCAAGGCAAAGAATTGGCTCGAAACATCTACATACGCCCACCACCAGAGGCTCAGAGCCAAGGCGTTCTATGGAGACTGAAAAAATGTGTCTATGGACTAGCAGATGCCTCTCTTTATTGGTATAATAAAGTGAAGGACACAATGCATAATTTAGGAGCAGTCATGTCGCAAGTTGATCCAGCAGTCTTCTACTGGTTAGATGACTCCTCCAACGTCATGGGAGTACTCGGCTGTCATGTGGATGATTTTATCTGGGGAGGTTCTGAAAGATTCGCCACAAAAATCATACCACAGTTAAAAGCAGCTTTTCAAGTTGGACGGGAAGAACACA
This sequence comes from Astyanax mexicanus, assembly GCF_023375975.1. Lineage (NCBI taxonomy): Eukaryota > Metazoa > Chordata > Actinopteri > Characiformes > Acestrorhamphidae > Astyanax > Astyanax mexicanus. Next base: position 119,944,564 of record NC_064408.1, read on the forward strand.
ACACCTTCAGCTATATTGGAATGGAGTTCTCCTCTCTTAATGACACAGTACAGGTACAGCAGAGCATGTACATCAAGAACCTCCAGCCCATTCCAGTGAACCCGGCTAGAGCTGCTGAGCGAGATGCTCCCCTAACAAATCAAGAAATTGACATGCTTAGATCAAAAATTGGTCAAATATTGTGGGTAGCAAGACAAACAAGGCCAGATGCAATGTGTGATGTATCCATCTTAGCATCCAGTATGAAAGCTCCTACTGTTCAAAATCTGCACTCTGTAAACAAACTGATCCAGAAACTCAAATCTGATGAAGTGACCTTGAAATTCCAGCACCTAGGCAAAGACAGTTCCTTACAGCTTGTCGTGTTCAGTGATTCATCAATGGGCAACCTTCCTGATGGTGGCACTCAGGGTGGTCATCTAATCATGCTCATGGGAGAGAATGGAAGATTCTCACCTATATGCTGGCAGTCGAAAAGAATAAGAAGAGTGGTGAGAAGTACTCTTGCAGGGGAGACACTGGCCCTTGCAGATGGCATTGATAATGCAATATTTCTGGCCACACTCTACTCAGAACTTACTGTAGGTGACTGCAAGCACAGAGGCTTACCCATAATATGTATAACTGACAATCACTCACTCCTGGATGCTGTAAAGTCAACCAAACCAGTTACAGAGAAGAGACTACGGCTTGAAATTAGCAATATCAAGGAGCTCATACAGTCCGGAGTCATTCGACACATCATGTGGTCAGCGACCAAAGACCAGCTTGCTGACTGCTTGACAAAGAAAGGAACGTCAGCTCTACTCCTCCTAAAGGCCTTCAGCGAAGGTGTATGGCACCTCAAGGAATAAGAGAACAAGACAGACGTTTAATGGACTAAAAACATTTTTAAGGCAGTTTTTTTTTTTTCCTTTGGACAGTATTACACTTGAGGTTTTTTTTTTAAAAAAGGGGGAGTTTGTTAACTGTTAATGCGCATGCGTGTTCCACGTGGGGGGGTCGTTCTGTGGGAGAGCGATGTAATGGCGGTTGTGTGAATACGGAGAAGTAAAGTTTGGAGTTCGTTTAAAACGCGTGTTGTCTTTGTTCACTAACAAAAATAAGGTACAATTTGCTGTGAATCTTGACGTGCCCCTCTTCTCCTGTGCAGGTGGGCCGCAGTGGTAACATTCCTGCTGGTACGACAGTGGACACAGACATCACACACCCTTACGAGTTCGACTTTTACCTCTGCAGTCATGCTGGAATACAGGTATTTCCATATGTTTCTGTTGCTTAATGTGTTTGAGAGCATCAGTTGTAAAGTAGTGAAGAGGTAGAGTTACAGGTATACAGTGAATAGTGAATATTTGAATAATGTTCTAATCCAGATTATGAGAATCAAGAACTACTCAACTAAGTAAAGAAAAAAAAAATGTTATAATGATGAAACTGGCTCTCATCAGGAAATGAAGAGCAAGAGTTTCCTCTGTTGTACAGGATAAGATAATTAGAGTTACCAGCCTCAGAAACTGCAAGTTAGGGCTTGTTATCGTGGTTTGATTAGGAAACTATTTAAAAATAAATCTGACTGATTTAATCTGAGAACCCTGGAAATATTTTATGTGGAAAGATGTTTATAGTTATATTTTATAGATACAGCTCTATAAAAAATTTGAGACCACTTAAAAATTATGAGTTTCTTTGATTTTACCAAATTGAAAACCTCTGGAATATAATCAAGAGAAAGATGGATGATCACAAGCCATCAAACCAAACTGAACTGCTTGAATTTTTGCACCAGGAGTGTAAAGCATAAAGTTGTCTAAAAGCAGTGTGTAAGACTGGTGGAGGGGAACATGCAACAGGATGCATAAAAACTGTGATTAAAAACCAGGGTTATTCCACCAAATATTGATTTCTGAACTTTTAAAACTTTATGAATATGAACTTGTTTATTATTATTTTTTTTTTGCATTATTTGAGATATAAAAATTTTGCATTTCTCATTTCTGCTAATAAAGGCTTTAAATTAAAATATTTTTATTTGGAATTTGTGAGAAATGTTGTCTGTAGTTTATAAAATAAAACAACAATGTTCATTTTACTCAAATATAAACTTATAAATAGCAAAATCAGAGAAACTGATTCAGAAACTGAAGTGGTTTCTTAATATTTTCCAGAGGTGTATGTTAACCTCTTATACAGGTTTAGGGTTCAGTGGATTAAAAATAATCACAATTTAAATCGCAATATTCTGTGTATCTTTGTTTAACATTTTTAAGTTACTACATGATTCCTTATGTGTTCCTTCATAGTCTTGATCACTTCAGTATTAATTTTACAATGTATTAAAAATTTCCATCGCTGATTGAGAGGTCCACGCTCTTTTTCTCCCACGAATGAGGTGGGAGTGTGTGTGTGGAGGTGTAGGAGGACTTCAGGAAGCCCTGCCTCGTTGTTTACGCAGGAAGTGTGTGTGTGTGTGTGTGTGTGTGTGTGTGTGTGTGTGTGTGTGTGTGTGTGTGTGTGTGTGTGTGTGGGTGTGTGGGTGTGTGTGTGTGGGTGTGTGTGTGTGGGTGTGTTTGCGTGGGTGATTGGTTCTACATCACGCTCACTGAAACTAATATGCCCATCTGTGACCCCTCAGTGCTTTATACCTCCCACATTGTCTGTTTTGTTTGTTAACTATTCCACAACAGGAGAAACACTTACAGTCAGAAATCAGCGATTAAAACGAGCTTGGTCAATATTTGGTCACAAACTGAATGACGTTCTTATCTATTTAGGTCACCCTGATAAGGAGGCTGGTTGTGTTTCCATGATCGACGTCACTCACCCACATTCTTGATGGCGTACTATTTGTATGCGTTTATTTGTTTTTTTGGACTGTTTATTCGTTTTTTCCTTCTTGCTCATATCCAATGATGGCATAGTTACTTTTAAAAAGTGAAAAACTCGATTATGAAGTACCTCTTTAAATAGTAACTTAGTAGATGGCCCCCTGAATGGATCAGCGGCCTAAAGCGCTGCCACTATGATCGGGAGATCACTGGTTCAAATCCCGGTCATGCACCTTGCCATCTTCTGCTGGAGCCCTGAGAGAGCACAGTTGGTCTTGCTCTCTCTGGGTGGGTACAGTAGATGGTGCTCTTTCCCTTTATTAATCCTATGGTGATGTTGATCAGCACAGGGCTGCGTCTGTGAGCTGATGTATCTGAACCGAATCGCTGCCGATTCGAGTAGCTGCGAGTGATGCTACTCGGCGACTTTTGCAAACTTACTTATTGGAAGCTTTTTTTTTTTTTTCCACCTTTGGGATTTGTTCTGTACGTGTGCCACCAAATTTGACGTTGTGTTTTTGAACAGAGTGAATAACCAACCTTGGTGTTGTCATTTTTAGCTGATAAAACCACAGAATAATGTCTGTATTTCCAGCTAGAAAACGTGCAACCAAACCAGAGGGTCAGTGCACTGTATAGAAAACATCTGTGTAGTTAATAGGACCTGAATTAAAGTCCAGTATCTTAATCTTCTTTCTCTTCTTTCTCCATCTTTTCTTCTCAGGGCACGAGTCGCCCCTCCCACTATCACGTGCTTTGGGACGACAACTGTTTCACGGCAGATGAATTCCAGCTGCTCACCTACCAGCTGTGCCACACCTACGTGCGCTGCACCCGCTCCGTCTCCATCCCCGCTCCCGCCTACTACGCCCACCTGGTGGCCTTCCGCGCCCGCTACCACCTGGTGGACAAAGAGCACGACAGGTGAGGAGCTGCTGCCTGGAATCCCCCCTCTATTAGCCCGTTAAAGACCTTGTGAACCCAGTCTTACCTGCTGTGATACTGTCATTAGAAACATACAGGATCAGGGTGGTGGGGAAATACTGATTTAAGTGGATTGGTTATCCAGTATGAATCTGCAATGTGTGTTTGTGTAGTTTTTAGAGTTTGAGATGAATCCAGTATGACTTTGCAGTGTTTTTTTGTGTAGTTTCTAGAGGTTGAGTTTTATAATTCATTTTAATCCAGTATGAATCTGCAATGTGCAGGTTTTAGAGGTTGAGTATAGGTATAATTCTGTAATTTTAATCCAGTATGAATCTGCAGTGTGCAGGTTTTAGAGGTTGAGTATAGGTATAATTCTGTAATTTTAATCCAGTATGAATCTGCAATGTGCAGGTTTTAGAGGTTGAGTATAGGTATAATTCTAATTATTATTCTTTTAATCCAGTGTGATTATGCAGTGTGTTTTGTGTAGATTTTATTATTATGGAATTTTAATACAGTATGAATCTGTAGTTTGTTTTTTGTGTAGCTTTTAGTGGTCGAGTTAAGGTACGATTATGGAAATTTAATCCAGTATGAATTATAATTGTCGTTTTCGATGTCACTCCAGTATGAATCTTCTTTTACAGACTGGCAATGATAGTTATGGAAATTGAATCCAGTATGAGTCTGCAGTGTTTGTAGTAAGTGAAGTAAGAATGCAGATTCATACTGGGTTAAAATTCTTTAAGTTTTACTTTTAGACTATAAAACCTACACGCACTTCATATTCATACTGGGTTAAAAATTTGCAGTTCATACTTTTAGACTGTAAGAACTACACACACTGCGGATTCATACTGGGTTAAAATTCTGCAGTTTGTACTGCATGAATTGTAAAATTTGAATCCAGTATGAATCTGCAGTGTGTGTAGTTTTTACACTCTAAAATAAGAACTGCTGAATTTAAATCCAGTATAAATCTACTGTGTTTAGTTTGTACAGAATTAAAAGGGGGTTTTATTTATTTAATTAGTTTATCTGACAGAAAATTTTTAATCCACTACGAATCCTCTTTTTTTATTGTTAAATTTAATTGGGCCCAGATTTATACTGAGGTCAAATTTCTGCAAGTATTTATAGTTTTTTTTGTAATTGCAGAGTTTTAAGTGTGAGTGTTTAGTTTTTACAGTCTAAAAGTAAGATTTGCAGAATTTGAACCCAGTATGAATAATCATTAAATTTAAGTTTTTTTTTTTCTTTTTCAAAATCAGACAGAAAAATCCTCCTCTTTATATTCTTTAATTTACTCTCCAGTATGTATCTAATGTGTGTAGTTTCTACAGTCTGACAGTAATAGAAGAATTTAAGACTGCATAAATCATATTATATAGTATAGAGCTTTTTTTGCAATCAGTAATAGAAGAGTTTTAATCCAGTTTGAATCTAAAGTTAAAAATTGTAAAAGTAATAATTTTTCTATGTATTAATAATATATTTTCTGTGTGTTCCTGCAGTGCGGAGGGCAGCCACGTATCGGGTCAGAGTAACGGCCGGGACCCCCAGGCTCTGGCCAAAGCTGTGCAGATTCATCACGACACCCTGAGGACCATGTACTTCGCCTGAGAGAGCCCCAACTACTACAACACTCACTCTCACACACACACACTTACACACCTCACACCACCTCACACGTGTGTCCCAGAGGGTCTATTTCCACGGCCGTGAGAGCGCCCACTGAATCCGGACCGGACACTGTGCGGCAGGAAGGAGGGGGTGCCAACCCCAAAACTGGCCTGAGAACGCACACCTGCTTTAAACCCACACCTGAAAACTCAGCACTATTATGCAATATTGAACCAGCCAATCGTTTTGCTTTGGGTTTTTATTGTTTGTTTTTTTATTTAATTTTTTTTTTTTGTTCATTTTTGATCCCCACCCGTCTGTCTGTTGATCATTTTACCTCAAGCTTGTAACAGCAGCACTTTCTACCCCTCATAAAGCCGCCCCAGGTCTCGTAGACGCTGGTTCTGCGAGTCAGTGAAGGGATTAACGGTTAGCTAACGGTTAGTTTAACGGTTATTTAACAGTTTGTCGTCTGCTAGATTGAAAATAGGCCCTTATATTTTTAATTCTACATCCGTATCTGACATCCGACGGTGTAGCCAAAGTCCCTTTCTTTTCTTTTCTTTTTTTATTCTATTCTACTCTCTTAATCTTCTATTAATTTTATTATCTCTTAATTTCCTCCCGACTTTTGTAGCCAATCGTGACTTAAGACGTGTATGAGTGTCAATTGTGATGAACCAGTTGTGCGTTATAAATATATAAAAACGAACACACACACACACACACACACAAACACACTCATATATTCTTACACAACACAAAAACTCAACAAACACACACACACACACATGCACACACAAATACACAAGCTGTAGTGAAGTGCCACCTACAGGCGATAGGGCCACATAATCCCGAAGAAAAAAAATATTTCAAAAACTGCCTAAAGGGGAGTTAATTTTTAATTTCATTCTATTCTATTTTACTTCACTTCAATTTTAAACGAATCGTATTGTTACAGCCTCTCCCCGAGCTTCGTGCCGAGTAATATCAGTAATTTAGCGTGGTCCAGAAACACTGTCTGTGAGCTCTCATGTACTGCAATGCAAAAATCCGCGATTCGTGTTTTAATATATTTCGATTTCTTGTATTTTTTTTCCTTGTTTTGTTTGTTTTTCAATGTTTGTAATTCCTCTCAGTATTTATTTGCCTGGTTTTAGATTGCATTTCTTTAACGTTTCCTATCTCTACCCTCTTTGACTTTTACCTTTACATTTTTTTTCTTATTTCTTTGTTTTAAACGGATGTACACAAGCGTAGAGAGAGGCCACGCTCTTAAGTTCTTCAATCTTCTACAGATGATTAATAATATTATGGTTTTTAGTGCAATAATCCATTGGCGGGTTGAGTGTCCCTGCACAGACGAAGGCTTTGTAGATGGCGGGTCGATGGGAAGCGGCAGATTTTGAGAGGGTGTTGGAAACTTGGCCAACATTAGAACTTGAATGAGAGATTTTGTGGATTTTTTGTGTGATGAAAAGCAATCCAGATAACATGCCCATGTGGGGCCTGTATGGGCAGCCCAAATGGAAACTAGAAGGACTTGTTTGTGGGTTCCATGTCGGCCATATTGGATTTGTAGGCCCCATCTCTAGGGTATAGATTGGGCCCATTTGGAAAGCCCATCTGGGTTCCAGTACCAACATTATAACATGTACAAACACTCTCAAAACCCAACCAAGTCCACATTCTGCTCCATGCCCACTTGGAACCCATCTAACCCAAGTTCCACCCATGTGACCCCACATAATCATGTTTGCTGGGAAACCGAAAACAGAGGGCATTGTTGTTTTGGATGCAAGTTGAAAGGATGCGCATGTTCGGCACTTTTTACGTATTTACATGGTCGTATTTGATACGTATATGCGTGTGTGTGTATATAAATATCTATAAATATATATATACATATACAAATATATATAAATATATATATATATTTTCTGCTGATAGAGTTCTAGTACTTTGGGTTTCTTTGGGTTCCTTCGAGGATCGGCCTCCTCTCTTCGATAAGGATGGAAAATCAAGTGCCTGGTTTTGGAAACGGTTGCTTTTCTAGGAGGTTGAATGGTTTTTAAGTCCAGAACGTTCAGGAAACAGTTCATGCAGTGCATTAGGAGGTTGGGATTAGGACTACGATTACGATTTTAAGACCAAGGGCACAGTTTCTCACACAGCCGTGACGGTCCAAACCCGAAGTCTTTCTTTTCACAGCGTTTATCGAGGATTTTTTAGGGTTTTAGCTGTCTGACACACTTCATTCGATTGCAGTAAGCCATGATCTATCTGTCTTAACTTCTTTTTCTTCTCGTTTTTGTTTGGTTTTATGTTTCCTCGTTTGTTTTATTTGGGCGTTATTTTTCTCGACAGATCAGTATTGACAGGGTTGTCGTTTGGCTGTGTCCTTTTTCCTTCGGCTTCTTTTCATTTCTCAGTGGAGCCGCACTCGCAGCGGGTGCGCGAGTCCAATCAGGGAGAGGAATCGAGAAACTCGAGAATTGGGGGAAATCTTGTCTTTTACAGCTGTTTGACCGTAATTCTCAGCTTTGGTCGCTTTTTTTTTGTTTGTTCATTTTTGTATTTTTCTGCATGGCAGAAAGCTAGAAACTATCATCTGCCTCTTCTGCCTACTCATAACAAAGGATCTAGCTGCTATTGTACGGGTTCCTTTGATAAGACTGATGGATGGTGTGCTTTGTTTAAGGGTATGGGGGTGGGGGTTGGGGGGGTTTGGGGGCGAGAGAGCGACGGGCAGCATGATGTGGATGATGGCCTTGTGAATGGCGTCTCGTAGGCTATGTTCAGACCGCCAGCCCAAATCTGATATTTGGCCTATTGTATCCAGGTGATAGTCTGAACAACCACTAACCGAAACAAAATCTGTTTTTCAGCATGTCTAGATTGGATCCAGATTGATTTTTATTAGTCTGGACAGCCAGTAACTGCAAGAAATCTGAGTTTTGGCATGTCTCGATTAGGTACAGATAGATTTTGATAGCTTGGACATCTAGTAACCACAAGAAATCTGATTTTTGGCATGTCTAGATTGGATACAGATTGATTTTTTTAGTCTGAACAGTCACTAACCATATAAAATCAAGATATGTCGATTGCAACACAACAAAAACCAGAGCAAATCTGATCCAATCACTCGCAAGTAACATAGAGGACACCCAGTAACTGCAAGAAATCAGATTTTTGGCATGTCTAGATTGGGTACAGATTGATTTTTAATAGTCTGGATAGCCAGTAACCACAAGAAATCAGATTTTTAGGCATGTCTAGATCAGGTACAGATTGGTTTTTAATAGGAACTACAAGAAATCAGATTTCCGACTTATCTAGATTGGGTACAGATTGATCTTTGATAGTCTGAACAGCCACTAACCACATAAAATCAGATTGTTAGCATGTCTATATTGGATACAGATAGTCTATACAGCAGGTAACCACAATGAGTCATATTTTTGGCATGTCTGTATTCGATCCAGATTGATTTTTGATAGTGTAGACAGCCAGATCAAATCTGATTTCAACGAGTCTCGTGTGTCACTTTCAACAAAACAAACAACAACCTCATCAAATAACAGTAAGGACAGTCATCTCAACAGATCACATTTGAGAATTTGGATCAGATTTGGGTGCAGTCTGAACAGAACATAGCCTCGCGGACGCTAAAGGTGGATGCTCTTTGGTGAGTGATGTTGCCCCTGTTCACTGGAGGGCCAGTAGAGGGCAGAGTGGAGTCATTTTAGTTGCAGTTTGTTTTACTTGAAGAGCGAGGGTTTCAGCATTCTTTGTGTCCGGACGGCCTCCCCTCGCCCCCTGTTCCCGCGCCCTGTCCGAAGCACTTCCCGTTTCATGAAGGAGGGAACGGTAACCTGCACTAATCGATGCTGAAATTAAAGCTTGGTGCTAAAAAGGTGGCTCGTTTATGACCCACCGTCCAGATATATTGGCATTGACTTACGGACGTATGAGCAGGAATATGGTTGGAATGGTTAAATGGTGCTGGCTACATATCTCTCTCTCTCTCTCTCTCTATGTATAAATATATATAAATATATATTTTTGTCGTGGTTGATTATTTGGCTCGGTTTGCTCATGTAGGTGTCGCTGGTTTGGTTGTGCTGAAGACTGAAGGCTGCAGGTGGTTCAGCTGAGGCTCCTCTAAGTGCCTGAAGCACTAAACCTTCATGTTTCCCTCCCTTCAGCGCCAGTAAAATGCTAAAGTGGCTCATACTGAGTCTAAGCCACTAGGGGCCAGTTAGCATTATGCAAATTGAGATCATGCTACCCGGTCCCCACTGGTTTTTATTCATTGTTGGTGTGCATTTGCAGCATTCGCAGCGTTTTCATTTTTGTACATGTTGAATTTCTTTCAGAATCAGCGTAAACCTTTGAATTATGCAATCCATGCCACTTATTTTTGCTAATTATAGATTCTAATCTAGAGATATACTAAGCGATTATATTAACATTCTCATTTTACGCAAAGATTATCGCTACTAAAACCGATGCAATAGTCACGTCTCATAGAGATTAAGGTTTAATCAGACTCTGTTTGTGGGCGGGAATTAGTGCATGTTGGCTTTTGGAGTGTTTTTCGAGAGTTCTAAAGAGCATGTGCCTAGGGTTGATTAAGTTTGTGACAGAGTATATATATATATAAATATCTATAAATATAATATACCGTCTTTATTGATGAATTTTCTCTTTCCATAATGGAACCACTATTGGTGCTTCAGAGATTGAAGAGCCGCCAGACAAGCCAGATCTCTTCATCAGATGGTTTTAACGTGATTGTAGCCTTTTAACAAAATGTTTGGCTCGCCAAAGGTATTACTGTCCAAGTCCCTGTTCACACCCGGTCACTTTGTGTGATTTGAGAGTCAGGATTGTATCTAAATAAGGCCAAACCACAAACAAATACAAGTGTAGATACATCCAAGACTCAATTGCAGCATATTTAGAACCAGTACAAATCCAATCAATCAAACAAACCACTTCAGAAAGGGGTCTGAGATGCATTTAAAGCCAAGACAAATGCAGATCACTCAACAAACCACTTCAGAAGGTTGTCTGAGATCAATTTGAAACATATAAATGAGATCCCTCAAGAAATCACTTCAGAATGTGGTCTGAGACATTTAAAGTTAATAGAAATGCAGATCATGCAAACAAACCCCTTCAGCAGGTGGTCTGAGACCAATTTGAAACATACAAATCAGATCCCTCAACAAAACACTTCAGAGTGTGGTCTGAGACATTTAAAGCCAATACAAATGCAGATAATGCAAACAACTTCGATAGGTGGTCTGAGATCAATTTGAAACATACAAATCAGATCAATTTGAAACATACATTTCTCAACAAATCACTTCAGGAGGTGATCTGAGACACATGTGAAACCAATACAAATGCAGATCACGCAGCCAAACACTTCAGAAGGTGGTCGGAGATCAGTTTGAAAGATATGAATGAGATCGCTCAAGAAATCACTTCAGGGGGTGGTCTGAATCAACATTTAAAACCAATACAAATGCAGACCACTCAAACAAACCACTTCAGAAGGTGATTTGAAATCAGTTTGAAACGGATACAAATCTGATCAAACAAATTACTTCAGAATGTGGTCTGAGACATTTAAAGTCAATGCAAATGCAGATCAGGCTAACAAACCCCTTCAGCAGGTGGTCTGAGATCAATTTGAAACAGACAAATCAGATCAATTTGAAACATACATTTCTTAACAAATCACTTCAGGAGGTGGTCTGAGACACATTTGAAACCAATACAAATGTAGATCACGCAAACAAACATCTTCAGAAGGTGGTCTGAGACAACATTTAAAACGAATACAAATCCCAAAACTCAAACCAGTTCAGAAGGTTGTTTGAGTCACATTTAAAACCAATATAAATCGAATCACTAAATCACTTCAGAAGTTCTGAGACGCACCTGAAAAAACATTTTAGGATGCAATCCAAACACTAGTTACACAAAGTGACAAGGTGTAAACGGGGTTTAAGTGCATTTTGTCCTGACGGAACTCCGAGGACAGAGGTTTTGTTTGGTTTGTGATGCTGACAGGAAAGTATGGTAGCAGATCACGAGTGAGTAGCACAGTTATTGTGTGTGTTTGTGTATATATATATTTTGAAAATATGCCTTCGGAAGAAGAGAAGATGCTTTGGTTGTAGCATTTTTGTTTTACATATTTTTTTTCGTTTTGTTTTATTTTTGGCTGGCGTTTTTTTTTTTTTTTTGTACCCTCCCTTCAGCGATTGAACCCCAAACTTGCGTTTTGTTGGAGAATCGTTGGAGGTAGAGATGAAACTACAAGGAAGATAACTAAAAAAAATAAAACGAGACATCGCCTAAAACTCTTAAAACTCTCAAAACTCGTACTCGACTTGTATATCTCCCCATACGCTTTTAGATGTTGAGTTTTCTTTAGTTGTTTAGTCTTTTAGCGTTTATAAAATATTTAAACATTATTTTAACCTCAATTTTTTTTTCTTTTTTTTTTGAAAGTGTGAAGTTGAAAGAGTGTTAGTTAAGAATCTACAGCGGAGCTTAAAAGTCCTTAGAAAGTGCCTTTCCTCACGACGGTGCTGAAGAATACGAGCCTAAAAGTGACAGATCAAAGATCAAACAGCCGAGGAGAAGTGTTGCGCTCACACACACAACTACACAAACACACATATACAGGGGTTGGACAATGAAACTGAAACACCTGGTTTTAGACCACAATAATTTATTGTGGTGACGGACAGTTCTGGTGGAAACAGGAGAGTTGAGGTGCACATTGAATTCTGCCGTGATTTGATCAGCCGTGGTTTTATGTTTTTTGGATACAATCCGGGTTAGCACCCGACCATCCCTTTCAGACAGCTTCCTCTTACAGCGTCCACAGTTAATCCTGTTGGATGTGGTTGGTCCTTCTTAATGGTATGCTGACATTGCCCTGGATACCGTGGCTCTTGATGCATCACAAAGACTTGCTGTCTTGGTCACAGATGCGCCAGCAAGATGTGCACCAACAATTTGTGCTCTTTTGAACTCTGGTATGTCACCTATAATGTTGTGTGCATTGCAGTATTTTGAGCAAAACTGTGCTCTTACCCTGCTAATTGAACCTTCACACTCTGCCCTTACTGGTGCAATGTGTAATTAATGAAGATTGGCCACCAGGCTGCTCCAATTTAGCCATGATGAAACATCCCACACTAAAATGACAGGAGTTTCAGTTTCATTGTCCAACCCCTGTACAGTATACAACCACACAAACAACATACACACCTTCTTCATACACATTTCTATCTGTTTAAGTACAGAGACTCTAAATGACGATGTGCATCAGTGCACGCTCAGACATTACAATGACAATATATGCCAAGTATATGGACGTACAGTTCGTGAGCTCTATCTTCAGTGTGTTATAGAGGAGTCAGGACCAATAGACGTGCTGGCAGAGGTGATTAGGGATATTTGAGCGAGGTGGAGGACAGTAGGGCCTAGCACAGCACTTTACAAAGACTGCCACCCAAACAGAAAGCTGCCGCCCAGACGGCCGGTTCGCTCTCTGCTTCGTTCTTTCTGTTTCCTCTGAACCCGCTCTTTCCGTCATCTCCTCCAGATCTGTACTGGTGATAAGCAGAAGATCACTTCGGGCCTCGTACGAGTGCGTGTGTGCAACCACTCTGTATATACGGCCGATCATTCAAGAACTGAAAGTTTACGCCTGGCACCCACTGTGGCAGGACTCGGGTGCTTTCCGACCTGACAGAAAGTCCCTTTGGGTAGTTACTCGTTCTCTATTTATTGTGCAATGCCCTAGACTTTATTATACTTATATAGATAGCAAAAAATATATATAGATATTTTTATTACTGTTCACTTCTGACCTACACTACGTTCAGACAGCAGACAAAAGTGACCCAAATCCAATCAGACCCAAATGAAACTATAAAATTACATTTTCAGTTTCGATTTGAGGAACATTTTAGATCATCCACAGTGAAACTTCGATAGAAATCCAGTGCATATCTGATACAGAGTTACATAATTCAGTCTGAACAGCCAAATCTGAATTCGCCCGGAGTTCTTGTGACTTTTTATACGTTCATACAGTTAGAGTCACTTACACTTGGACAAATACAAATCCAATGCATATCTTATACAAAGTTACAAAATACAAAATTTGCCTAGAGTGTAAAAATCTAAAGTTACTTTCAGATGATCCACATTGGAAATCTGATACAAATCCAGTGCAAATCCAATACAAATGTACATGACTCCGTCTGAATAGCCAAATCCTTTTCACTTGTGACTTACAACACTTTCATACAGCAGATAAAAAGGGCCCAAATCCAATCCGACCCAAATCAGCTTAAATTTGAGCAAAATTTTAGATCAGCCACATTGATGATACAGATTTAAAAGTCTGAACAGCTTACAATACCTACAATACTTTTATACAGCGGATAAAAGTGACCCAAATCCAATCTGACCCAAAAACCCTAGCTATCAGCCCCTGGAGCTCTTGGATTTTTGGATATAATTCACATTTAAAAAATTAGAAAGTGTGAACAACCTTAAAAAAAACACAGAGTTGGTTCACTTTTACCTGCTGTGTGAACATAGCTTTAGAAACGCAGAGTTGATTTAGTTTTTTCTACAGATTTACAACCCATACTCCTCCCTACCCTCCAGTTGTGGTGTGTGTTTCGTCACGTGGGTGCCCATTGGTCAGTCAGTCAGTCAGCTGGTTGGTCGGTTGTTGAGTCGGTTGCTTGGTCGGTCCAGGAGGAAAATACCTCTCTTCAAGAGATCTCGAAAAACACTGCACCTCACTCACCTTGTTATGCTGCAAAACGTTATTCTAAATGAGATAAAACTGCAAATATTGCTTTGATTACAGTATAATGCTAGATTTAATGCCTGACAACATTTAATCCTTAAATATTTTAGATTAAAAAGAATAATAATTGTAAGAAGACTTTTTTTTTGTGAGTGTGTCTTAACACGTTTTTTTTTTCTTTGTTGAGCCAACTTTTTATTTTGTTGTCTTATTTAAATGTTTTTTTTTTCTTTTTAATATATTAGAAATATATATGCGAAATATTTTATGGTGTATTTATTGAGAGTGTGCTAAAGTGCGGCTGGAGTGTCCGCGGTGTAGGCAGCATTATTTGGGGGAAGGGGAGCTAAAGGAGGGTACATAATTACCCATTAATGTCCTGAACATACAAACTAAAACTACCTTAAAAACTTTATGTCCAGATTCAGTCCTGAGTTTTCTTAGTTCTTAGTTTAGATGGTTCTTTGGAGCACCACCATTGAAGAAAACCATTTTTGACCAAATGTTTGTGGACTTTTATCCTTCTAATGAATTAAATATTAATCAATAAAGTATATATTTTCAGTAGAACAGCACTCTATGGAGCAGGTTAACTAGAACCAGTTGGCACCATGCCTACCTGATGCCAGGCATGAATCGCATCTAGGTTAGTTGAGAGAGAGTTACTCCCACAAAACCATGATAAACTCTTTTAAATACTCTTGATTTTGGAAGAAACAATGGATATTCTGTGGTATACTTGTAAAAAGAGTCAGTTGCTGGAATGTTCTTCAGATGGTTCCCAATGGTGGTTACTATGGTATAACTCCAATAACCATTTGGCTCCATATGGCAAAGCCACAAAATTTGACCCAATCAAAGTGAACATCCTCCTGGTTCAACTAATTGGGTTCAACTCAACTTTAACCTGGTTTTGTTATAGAACTGTTGATACAGGAGAAATGCTAAGCTAAGCTATGCTAAAGAGGCTTCTGCACCACAACTGGACTGGATTTTGGACTGCTTTGGTCTCTGGTTATGCTCAGACACATGAGTACAGTTGGCATTGATAGACGTTCATGAGAAGTTCTGAAATCTATAGTACATTTTTGGAGGTGGACACCTTTTGTATCAGTGGTTACCAAGTCAAGCTCCTGGATTCCTGCCTGTACACAAAATACATTACAGTTCCAACTAACGTTATTCATTTTGGGTTGATAAAAGCGGAAAATTCTGGATGGGATGTTTGAGAGCAGTATAATCAATCTGATCTGGAGTAGTATAATCAACCACTCCTCTAACTCTGATTGGTCAAAATTCTTGCAGTAACCATTACGATTGGTTAGAAGTCTTGTTTAAGAGACTTAAAGACCAAAATAATGATATTTTTAAAAATTAGTTCTTTGAGTGTATGCATTGGTATCGAACCGTTAAAAAAAATTAAGTTAAAAATTAAGTGGACTTTTATGTCCATTTTCTCTCAAATGTATGGCTTTTATTGGATTATGTGAAACCTCAATCTTTAATCCAATCATATGACCCATCTGTGATTGGTCAGAATTCTCGCAGTAAACATTATGATTGGTGAAAAATCTCGTTTTAGAGCCTTAAAGGCCAAAATAATGATATTTTTAACAATTTTGGGTCTTTAAGTGGCTCAGCTGACGCTATGGCCCAAGAATCACAACCCTGAATCCCGAGTCCTGCTGCTTCGCCATCAGCAGCCGGAGTCTGAGAGAGCACAGTTGGCCATGCTGTTCTTAATATCAGTATTACAATATCCATCCATCCATGCACTACGTACATTAGTTGGAACTGAACTGAACTTCAACAGGTTGTCCAGGAGTTTGTCGCTTGTTTGCTTGCTTGGTCTCCACCACTAATGACGTTCGCCATGTCGGCGATAAATCCCAGTCTTACCTTTCCCCCCCCTTAACTTCTCAATGAGTCAAAAAAAAGAAAGCTCCTCTCGCCCCCACGTGCTGCGTCTCTTGGTTTTAGGGGACAGAGAACCACACTGACTTCACTTTAATTTACAATATAATAACGTATATAATAAAGAAGCTGACGTGTTTCAAACCAGAGCTGCTAAACTCTCAGCCATAGAAGTTCCCTCTGCTATTTTTTGGGCGGGAAGTTCGTGGTCGCGTGCTCGAGTTCAGTCGTCTTTGTGCCAGAGCCTTTTTAAAGAGAAAAAAAAAAGAGAGAGGAGGAAGAAGAAGCAAATCCATGAGTCCCATTCCACTCTTGACTACATGAGCCTCAGCCTTAACTGTATTCTTTGTATGTTGTCGAGTTTTGATTTTTCCTTTTTCCTTATTAATGCCTTAGTTGTATAGAGACTTATGTATATTATACTAACCCCGCCCATCGTCCCCGTGCCCCTGCCGGTTCATCCCAGGGGGCGTCTCGTCTCTTTTATAAAAGAAAACCACTAAGTGTGCTGCAAGAGCAAATCCAGATGTGTGAATATACAGTATATATATGATATATTAGTCCCTGGTTATGGCTCGTAGTGTCCAGCAAGATTACGATTACGATAAAGACAAAGATGAAGAGGGACTGATTCAGTCTGATTTACAAGACACCATTTCGTCTGTAAAACGAAGAAGCAACAACAGCAGCAACAACAGCAGCAGCAACAACAAAACACATCGTCATGTCATGTATCGCAGGTCTATTTGTCGGCCACTATAGTATAATTTCGTGCGAGGGAGGACGGAGGCATACAGCTCCCGTGGAGTTCAAGCAAGAAAGGATTTGACGAGCTTTTTTCCGAAATCCGAGGATTGTTTACAAGTCAAGTTTACTGAAAAACTACTAAACGTCAGTCTCCAGCATTCCAAACCAGGACTGTGAAAACGCTGTTGCGTCGAGGACGGTGCGAAAAGATCTCCTCCCAAACGTCCCAACGTACGTCCTTTACGCTTCCGGAAAAAAAAAAAAAAAAAAAAAGCAGCATCCGCCAGACTCCGAACGACTCCACGACTGTGTTCACTCATCGTAAAACAAAGCGTTTCGTCCCTTAAAGGAAGAACCAAAGCACTCTCGCGCCGGCACTCTTTCAGCGAAGTGTCCTTCAAGCCTCGACGGACGACGCCGGAGGCCTTTGCGTCACGAGGACGTCCCTCGCGAATGTTCAAACAAATGTTCAGGATCCTTTATCCTTTACGGAGCTCCATGCCTCTGTCTTCCCCTCTCTCTTCCTCTCTCTGTGTTGCAAAGATTCTCCGATGTACCAAGGGGTCTTTTTATTTTACCTTTAAATGTATTTCTTATGTATGTTTTGTAACTCTCTCTCTCTCTCCCTGTAGATTTAATGGCCTTTTAGTGTTGCTTTGCCTCAGTTTGAAGTGTATCTTTCACTAATACTTGCAATAAAAAGCTTTGCTTTTGAGACCCGTTTGTGCTTTTTTAATTTTTTTAGTATTTTTTATGATGCAAAAGTGTAATAATCCCTGTGGTTTGGAATGGTAGGTCCAAATGGTATTCCATCAATGGATCAATTTTTTCTTCCCTGATGATCACGGGAATATTCCAAGATAAGACTTAAGAATTTCAGGATTCATGGAACTGGAATTGTGAAAGAGTTCAGGGTTCAGGGAGCATGAGATCATCATTTTCACACATGGATTGAGAGAGTTCACCACAGAGTGCAGATCTTAACCTCATTGAGAATCTTTGGGATGTGCTGGATGGAGAAGAGCTGCTTTGTGCAGTGGTCAGACTCTACCATCATCAATGCTGCTGCAAGATCTTGGTGAAAAATTAATTAATGCAACACTGGATTGAAATAAAAATTGTGATATTTAAAGAAGCTTATTGAATAAATGTCACACTGAATGAGTGACGCAATCAAAGTTAAAGACGCTTCAACCAAATATTACAGTGTGACCTTTTTTTTTGGCCAGGCAGTGTATTTTAGTTAGTTATTCATAGCAATGCTTATATGTTTATAGAATGGAAGTGGAAGGTCCACAAAATAGTAGTCATTCTTTTGGCCATATAATGTATGTTTTCATATTTATGTCCATGTTTTTGTAAAGGCAGGGCAAAGAAAAACCCTTCCAGTTGTCTACATACTGTTGGCCATATAGTGTAGAGCTTTTCATGTTGAAACCCATGGTTTTGAAATGGAAGGTCCAATTCAGCCCAAGTATATGTTGTGAAGTTGTCCATATATATTTTTTTTAATAAAGGCCATATACTGTTGTTCTTTACATGCGATTCCCAAATAGTTCAGATGGACTTATAGTGTAGTTAAATGGTTTTACATATAGAGGTGCTGATGGTCAGACGTCCACATGATTTTGGTCATATAGTTTAGTCTTCCATATTAATATCCATGGTGTTGGAATGGGTGGTACAAAAAGTCCAATTAGATGTTTGTTGGTTAGCTGTCCACATTTCTTTGGCCAAAAAGTGAAGTTCTCCATATCAAGTGGGGAAAAAATAGACCACTTAAAAATTGAGTTTCTTTCATTTTATCCTATTTCCAAGGATTTTCTTTTACTAGTTACTGTAGACTGTAATTCACAAAGAATGGGATAAAATGGATTTTAGCAGAAGGAGACCTGTCCACATACTTTAGGCCGCACAATGTAGTTCTCCACATCAATGTCCAGAGTTTTTAAATTGGATTTCCACAAAATGCATTTAAAGAGTGTTATTTTTCAGGTGTCCACATACTGTTGGCTACTGTAGTTTTTTTACTCTGGATGCTACAAGGGTTAAAGAACATAATGTTCAGGCTTCAGCCTGCAGACTGTAGGATTTATAGAGGATTTTCTCCCTCTAGTGTCTAAATCTGAGAACTACAGGCTCTATTGATTATTTTCAGAAGTGAAAGGAACAGAACTACAGTTTTGTTTGGTTGATTCTGTCATCAAGCTAAATTCAGATGATCTAAGCTGAAAAAAGCTGAAATTAACACAATCTTACTCAATTAAACGAGCAGAAGCTGTACTATAGTGAAAGTGCAGGTACTGTATCACAATCTAACTCAATTAAAAGAGCAGAAACTGTACTATAGGGAAAGTGCAGGTACTGTATTACAATCTAACTCAATAAAAAGAGCAGAAACTGTGCTATAGTTGAAATACAAGTACTGCATTACAATCTAACTCAATTAAAAGAGCAAAAACTGTACGATAGTTGAAATACAAGTACTGCATTACAATCTAACTCAATTAAAAGAGCAAAAACTGTACTATAGTGAAAGTACAGGTACTGTATCACCATCTAACTCAACTAAAATAGCAGAAACTGTACTATAGTGAAAGTACAGGTACTGTATCACAAGCTAACTCAATTAAACGAGCAGAAACTGTACTATGAAAATACAGGTAGTGAAAGTACAGGTACTGTATTACAATCTAACTCAATAAAAATTGCAGAAAGTGCTCTATAGTGAAAGTACAGGTACTGTATCACAATCTAACTCAATAAAAAGAGCAGAAACTGTACTATAGTGAAAGTACAGGTACTGTATCAATCTAACTCAATAAAAAGAGCAGAAACTGTGCTATAGTTGAAATACAAGTACTGCATTACAATCTAACTCAATAAAAATAGCAGAAACTACGATAGTAAATATACAGGTACTGTATCACAATCTAACTCAATAAAACGATCAGTAACTGTACTATAGTGAAAGTACAGGTACTGTATCACCATCTAACTCAACTAAAATAGCAGAAACTGTACTATAGTGAAAGTACAGGTACTGTGTCACAATCTAACTCAAATAAAATAGCAGAAAGTGCTCTATAGTGAAAGTACAGGTACTGTATCACAATCTAACTCAATAAAAAGAGCAGAAACTTTAATTTAGTGAAAGTACAGTTACTGTATTACAATCTAACTCAATAAAAAGAGCAGAAGCTGTACTATAGTGAAAGTACAGGTACTGTATCACAATCTAACTCAATTAAAAGAGCAGAAACTGCACTATAGGGAAAATACAGGTACTGTATCACCATCTAACTCAATTAAAAGAGCAGAAACTGTACTATAGTGAAAGTACAGGTACTGTATCACAAGCTAACTCAATTAAAAGAGCAGAAACTGTACTATAGTGAAAGTACAGGTACTGCATCACAATCTAACTCAATAAAAAGAGTAGAATCTGTACTATAGTGAAAGTACAGGTACTGTATCACAATCTAACTCAAATAAAATAGCAGAAAGTGCTCTATAGTGAAAGTACAGGTACTGTATCACAATCTAACTCAATAAAAAGAGCAGAAACTTTAATTTAGTGAAAGTACAGTTACTGTATTACAATCTAACTCAATAAAAAGAGCAGAAGCTGTACTATAGTGAAAGTACAGGTACTGTATCACAATCTAACTCAATTAAAAGAGCAGAAACTGCACTATAGGGAAAATACAGGTACTGTATCACCATCTAACTCAATTAAAAGAGCAGAAACTGTACTATAGTGAAAGTACAGGTACTGTATCACAAGCTAACTCAATTAAAAGAGCAGAAACTGTACTATAGTGAAAGTACAGGTACTGCATCACAATCTAACTCAATAAAAAGAGTAGAATCTGTACTATAGTGAAAGTACAGGTACTGTATCACAATCTAACTTAACTAAAATAGTTAAAAACTGTCTGATAGTGAGTTACTCCACTACAGTTTATATCAGATCAAAAAAAAAAAAAAGATTTAGGTGGGGCTTTACAAGTTAAACCTGTTCAGTGAAAGTAATTCCGCATCCTTGTGTACAGAATGACAAACTTGCTCACAAGCTGTGTTTTCACACTGACCTTTCAACTCAGCGCTTTAGCCAAGTTTCTTATTAAATTACAAGAAACTTCACTTAAGCTGAATTACACTCGGTAAGCCAGCATTTCCATTATTTTATTCATTCAATAATTAATACTTTCTTTCTTTAGCTTTGCTTGCCAAGTAAGAAATAAGGATAAAATTTGAGTTAATTGTAATATAGTACCCATATTGTTACTATGGTACAGTTTCTGCTCTTCAAATTGAGTTAGATTGAGGTACAGTGTCTGTATATTAACTATAGTACAGTTTCTACTCTTTAAATTAGGTTAGATTGAAGTACAATGCCTGTAGATTCACTATAGTACAGATTCTGCTGTATTAATTGAGTTAGATTGAAGTATAATGCCTGTAGATTCACTATAGGACAGTTTCTGCTCTTTAAATTGTGTTAGATTGAGGTGCAGTTCCTGTATATTCACTATAGTACAGTTCCTGCTCTTTAAATTGAGTCAGATTGAGGTACAGTGCCTGCATATTCACTATAGTACAATTTCTTCTCTTAGGATTGAGTTAGATTAAGGTACAGTGCCTGCATATTCACTATAGTACAATTTCTTCTCTTAGGATTGAGTTAGATTAAGGTACAGTGCCTGCATTTTCACTATAGTACAATTTCTTCTCTTAGGATTGAGTTAGATTAAGGTACAGTGCCTGTACTTTCACTATAGTACAATTTCTTCTCTTAGGATTGAGTTAGATTAAGGTACAGTGCCTGCATTTTCACTATAGTAAGGTTAGTTTCTTTTCTTTAAATTGAGCTAGAGTGAGGTACAGTTCCTGTATATTCATTATAATAAAGTTTATGCTCTTTTAATTGAATTAGATTGGGGTACAGTGCCTGTATATTCACTATAGTACAGTATCTGCTCTTTAAATTGAGTTAGATTGAGGTACAGTGCCTGTGTATTCACTATGGTAAAGTTAGTTTCTGCCCTTTAAATTGAGTTTGATTAATGTACAGTGCCTGTTAATTCACCATAGTAACATTTTGCTCTTTAAATTGAGTTAGATTGAAGTACAATGCCTGTAGATTCACTATAGTACAGTTTCTGCTATATTAATTGAGTTAGTTTGAGCTACAGAGCCTGTATATTCACTATAGTAAAGTTTCTGCTCTTTAAATTGAGTTAGATTGAGTTACAGTGCCTGTTTATGCACTATATTACAGTTTCTGCTCTATTAATTGAGTTAGTTTGAGCTACAGAGCCTGTATATAGTAAAGTTTCTGCTCTTTAATTTGAGTTAGATTGAAGTACAATGCCTGTAGATTCACTATAGTAAAGTTTCTGCTCTTTAAATTGAGTTAGATTAAAGTACAGTGCCTGTATATTCACTATAGTAAAGTTTCTGCTCTTTAATTTGAGTTAGATTAAAGTACAGTGCCCGTATATTCACTATAGTAAAGTTTCTGCTCTTTAAATTGAGTTAGATTAAAGTACAGTGCCTGTATATTCACTATAGTACAGTTTCTGCTCTTTAAGTTGAGTAAGACTGAGGTACAGTGCCTGTATAGTAACTATAGTACAGTTTTTGCTCTTTAAATTGAGTTAGATTGAAGTACAGTGCTTGTATATTCACTATAGCAGTTGCTGCACTATTAATTGAGTTAGATTGAGCTACAGAGCCTGTATATTCACTGTAGTTCAGTTTCTGCTCTTTTAATTGAGTTAGATTAAGATAAAGTGCCTGTATTTTCACTTTAGTTCCGTTTTTGCTCTTTAAATTGACTTAGATCGAAGCACAGTGCCTGTATATTCACTATAGTAGAGTTTCTGCCACTTAAATTGAGTTAGATTGAAGTTCACTTCCTGTTTATTCACTATAGTAGAGTTAGTTTTTGCTCTTTAAATTGAGTTAGATTTAGGTACAGTGCCTGTATATTCACTATAGTACAGTTATTTTCTGCTTTTTAAATTAAAAAAAAAATTGTAGCAGTGCTGGTTTGAGAATTAAATCATTAAAATGTACATTTTCTGGTGAATTTGAAGAACCCACCTCTGCTAGTAGTAAACTACTGAACATAATTTCAGTTGCTGCTGTATTGTGCAGTGCATAAATGTAAACTGTAAAGATATCTGACTAACATTCCTGATTATGATGTTAATGCTTTGTTCTACAGTAAATAAATGGAAACCTTGGTGAATATTACAGGAACCTCTTGGGAAATAAACAGGTGAGAACATCGATATACTGTATATTTAATTTAAGGGACTGTCAGTAGATGGAGGTTTAAAACCAACAAAAGTAAAAATCTTCCTTCTGATAAAGTCTGAATTAAGAGCAGGACCTGTTGAACAACAGTTTACCACAGATAGAACAGATCTGCCATTGTATTTGCTTGGTGGCAGTTGCGGGTAACACAATCTACATGCATTGTGGGAAATGTAGTTTTTGGTCAAAGCACATTTCTGACCTATTTGTTTTAAGACACTAAGAGCGTTCAAGCTCTTTATAGCATATGTGTCAAACCCAATAAATATTTTTTCTCTGATAAGAAGTTTTGTCTTACTAAGTATTGTGTAAGTGTAAGATTTTTTAAAAATTAAATTATAGAAATAATAATAATGATCATAATCAGTCTTACTTGAAATTTTCACCTTAATTTTAAGTAATTTAAATTCAAAATAAGTTCACCAGTCAAATTTCTCTAATCCTTGTGTACAAATTTAAGCCAGAACATTTTTGCTTGATTTATTTTAAGAAATCTTACTAAGACCTTGCATTTCTTTTTTTAACATATATATTTTGTCTAGTTTTTGCCAATGGAGTTTTTGCAGTGCACATCCGCAAGTCTGCACCACTTTAATTAGGATCTGGATCCAATTGCAGTGCAATCAAATCCCCACAGTAAAAGATTTTGTAGAAAGCCACTAGACACATTAAGACCATAGACACATTCACTCTAACAGAAGCAGGATAATCATTTTTGAATCCTTTTTTACCATCTTTTTATCTGTGTAAGAAGCTATGAAAAAAACATTTACCGTGTTTATTCTTCTTTTTTTCCAGCCTCGACACAGATACCTATAATTACTCATCGTATTTTGATGAATATTTTGATGATTTAGGTCACGCACCTTGTGCCTATGAAAGCCACGAGAACCACCCCCTCCGTGCCTTCTACTCCCTGTTCTTCATGATTGGCTTTGTCGGCAATGTGTTCGTGGTGAGGGTCATCATGTTGGGCGCTCAACTGAGAAGCGTGATGAAGGTCTGCCTGCTGAACCTGGCTCTAGTCGACCTGATCACAGTCTTCTGTCTTCCGGTTTTTGATCTACTACTTTCAGCACAGCTGGATTTTCGGGAAAACCGTGTGCATCTTAGTTCTGGGCAGCTACTATGTCACGTTCTACTGTAGCGCCTTCTTTGTCGTATGGATAAGCATCGACAGATACCTGGTCGTGGTCCACGACCGACATGCCTTAAGGGTCCGAACTAAGACCTGTGGGATTGTGGTCTGCCTGGTTATCTGGATCGTCGCTGTTGCTTCATCTTTCCCAGAGCTTCTGTGCATCGAGGTTTTACAATCCCAAAACGAGGCTATCTGCACTGCGTATATGGACAATAGCGAAAATTATGACTTCAGCTCTGTTGGGATCTTTAAAATGAACATTCTGGGCCTGGTGATTCCACTGAGCATCGTCGGATTCTGCTTTTTGATGGTGATGCGTAAGAGGGTTCAATCCACGAGGAAACCCAACACACGCCTTGTCGCTCTGGTTGCAGTGGTCTTCTTCTGCTGCTGGACGCCGTACAACATCGTCACCTTCCTCACTGGCCTGCAATTGAAGGGTGTGATATCGACAGACTGCGACACCAACAATTGGATTCAGCTGGCTCTACTGATCACCAGAGCAATGTCGTACTCTCACTGCTGCCTGAATCCAATCATCTATGTACTTGTGGGGGAAAAGTTTAAGTGGTACCTCGTCAAGTTACTGCGCTGGACACCTTGCTTTAAGCTGCCGTTCGTGGGGAGGTGTCTGCCACAGTTGCCAGTATTGAGTTCGGAGACCAGCAGCATGGCGGAGCGCTCTACTGCCATTTAAATGGAAGTTTAGGCCATTGGCCCCAATTCTTGTTAGGTGGGAGTGGTAGGTTAGTGAAAAGAATAATGCTTGTTAGCGCTACAAACTGAGATTTTCCAGATGCACAATTTAAACGAGGGGTATGGGAATCACTGGTAAGATAACAGCAACACAAAGTGATGCTTAGCAATATTTTTTACCACAGTTTTATGTGTAGTTTCAATGTTTTATGGTCAAATTCTTCATAACAACTATAAAAACGATTGCTAGTAGTTTGTCTCAGTAGCCAGCTAGCTAGCTAACTTTCCTGTTCCACCTTAAGTGGTGCAACAGACAGCAGAAGCTGCAGAATATAAGGTGGAGTGGAAAAATGTATGGTAGTGCACTATAGGACTATAGGAGTAAAAATCTATCAGCTATAATATCGGTCAAGAACAATGGAACAAAAAACTTCTCAAACACTTTATCACTTGGTTTTCTCAGTTTCTCAGTCCTAATTTTTTGGGAATGTGTAGTAGGCAAAAACACAGGAATGCATGTATATTAATAAACCACATGAATTTGATCAGATAAAACATGGGTTGGGTTTATACTGTCTGCAGTCAAAAAAAAGGCATAGCATAATTTCTGTTTGCAGGGTTTGTACGATCATGAAAAACCTGGAAGACTCATGGAATTTGAAAATTGCAATTTCCAGGCCCGAATAAGTTTTAGAAAAATAAAAATACCCAAGAAAGTTTTGGAAAGGTCATGGAAATGTGGTCTACAAATCTTTGTGTTTTAGTTTATCAATGGAGAAAATCTATTTTGAGCTACAAATACATCAGCTCAGAGTTAATTCAGTAATTTAGCTCTATACAATGGAGCTCTCAGAATCTGATACACATTTTATTATTAAACTTTGCATGTTTACATTTTATCTGATTTATTTTAGACATACTATAATCAGTTTTAATTATAGTTTTAGTTGATTTTTGGTTTTACTGTACATATTTGCACTGATGTTTTAAAAATCGTATTATCATGGAAATTTACCTTGAAGGCATGGAAAAGTCATGAAAAAATCATGGAGAAATGTATTGGTTAAAACGTGTATTAACCCTGTGTTTACGATTCATTTAAATCTTAAACTATTAAAAGGTTTGCTAGAAAATGATTAAACGCACGATTAATTGAAGTATTTTGTTTGACCACCATTATTATACAGTACTTCCTTTAACTTCTTGGGTATAGAGTTCCTCAGAGCTTCACATGTTGCCACTGGAATCCTCTTTCACTCCTCTATAATGACATCAAAAAGCTGGTGGATGTTAGACGCCTTGTCCTCCTCCAACTTCCTCTTGAGGGTGCCCCACAGGTGCTCAATTGGGTTTAGGTCTGGAGACATACTTGCCCAGTTCATCAACTTTACTTTTCAAGAATTTCCTAGAATCTATCTATCTATCTATCTATCTATCTATCTATCTATCTATCTATCTATCTATCTATCTATCTATCTATCTATCTATCTATCTATCTATCTATCTATCTATCACATCAAGATTAGAGATAAAATCTGCAGGTAAGTGAGGTATTTGATATCAGGAGAAAGATTTTGTTTGGTGGTTTAGTTAGGGTTTGAGCAAATAGAGTGAAATTTAGGAGCAGAACAAAAAAGAAAGACTAGACAGTACCAGAAACATATTATTAGGATAGCTTTACATACTGTATCTATAAGAATAATAATCTTTTTTTGTCATTACACCAGGTATAACAAAATCAATATGCTATGCTTCATAGTGCCATGAGGAATAAAAAAAACATAATTTACGAAGAAATGTATATAAAAAAATAAAAATTACACTACAAAAATACAGAAACAACTGAAACGATAAAAAAACAAATCCCCAAGAGTTGTGTAAAACAAAATTAGTTAAGTCATTACACAATTTAGAATAGGTCTATAGGCTACACAAAACATTTTCATGAAGTTCTTTACACAGAATCACACTCACATAAAGATAAAGATCTCACCAGTTTCAGTCCCTTTCATAAGGAGCCATTTAAGGGCTCTGTCACTTTTATGCAAATAAGCTGTTGCTGGCCATACTCCATCTATATGCTGAGTGTTACCACACGTTAGTATTAGCTTGTGCTAAACAGCAAAACAAAACAAGCTAGTTCATGCTTAACTGCGATATAAACAGCAAATTCATTATTTGAAAGTTCGTACATTTCCCTCATCTGCCGACTTGCCACGGACATCAGGTATAGATCCCTCCCTCTGACGAAATCTGTAGGCTAATCCTGCTGTGTACTGACTGAGGTTCTCAACCAAAATGACAGAAATGGCAGATCTTCTACTGATTTAATGGGTGGGGCTCTAGTGGGGGTTAACAGGTGAGGGATGGCACAAACGTCACAATAAGGAAGCATCCAAACGACTCATAGAAGAACATTTATAGGGGCAGTCGAGACTCAAGTGGAAATACTTTTGGCATAATACTGTATGTCTCCTTTAAGAGGGGTTGTCCTTGTTTTGATAGTTCTATAACATTTGCTAAGCTAAGAAATACTTCATATCATACATATCTATATCATAGCGCTGTACAAATAAAAGTAATCTGATTAACGTAATTAATATAGAAGAAAATATGATGCAAAGATGCTTGTGAAATCTTTTAGTGCTTCTTCAATTGGTACAAAGGTTATTATGCCCTGAAGAAACAAATATGACTTGAAAGACAGCATATTATAAAGCGATCTTAACTGAGAAGGAAATGTGGTTAGGTAAATGGACGGTGACGAAAGCAGTAACACAACATTTTTGCAGGGCAGGGTGTGAGTGTTTTACTTATTAACTACTGCTGTAGCTGTTGCAAAATGCTGCTTTTGATTCTGCTTTTTTTCTGATTTTCCTGATGGAAAATAATCTAGTGACCCTACAAGATTCCCTGGTTTCTGTGAGTGATGACAGATTAAGTATTTTAAAACCTGTACCTTTACATTTTTACTTGAGTAAAAAGCTCAAGTGGCAGGACCAGTGATGATGCTGTAACTTTTCCTCTCGCAAAACAGAGTGCGATCAGCAAGATGGCGGCCCACATATCTTTACTTCTTTCTTAAAAAAATCCAAACTAACACAATAAAACATCCTGGAAGTGCTAGAAGAAGAACAAAACTCGTCGTGTTTGGAGGAAGAAGAATGCTGAGTTGCATCCCAACAACACCATAAAAAGGCCTACTCTGAAGCATGGGGTTGGAAGCATCATGCTTTGTGGCTGCTTTTCTGCAAAGGGCAGAGAATGACTGGAAAAATGAACGGGGCCAGGTATTGTGAGATTTTAAGCCAAAACCTTCGTTCCTCAGTGAAAGCATTGGAGATGGAACATGGCTGGGTCTTTCAGCATGACAATGATCCCAAACACACCGCGCGGAGAATAAAGAATTGGCTCTGTAATAAGCATTTTAAGGTCCTGGAGTGGCCTAGCCAGTCTCCAGACCTCAACGCCATAGAAAATTATTGTCTGTCATGGCGAGCGTTTGGAGAAGAATTAGCTTGCTGAGATGGATGCATCAATATATGTTGTTGATATATTGGGGTTTTTTGATTACCAGACAGAGCATTTCTTCATAGACTGTCTTGCCCTTTTCTAAAAGTGAGTGCTTTTACATGCAGTTTGTAATCTGATTACTGCAGATTATCAAAGATGGTATTCTGATTCACATGTTTTTCATGATTGTGGGTAATCAGATATGGGAAATCTCAGAGTTATCATACCACAGGTAGTTCCGACCCTGCAAGGTGATTGGCTGAGATGCGTTCCATGAGTGATATTATCAGCCGGTAATGCACTGGAACCGAAGCTCTCCGTCTATTACTCCGCCACATACAGGTAACCTAGCAATGATGCAGCGCTTACAAACCAAACAGTGCAGCTAAAAACACAGCAGCAATGGAACTATTTTAGCTGGCGGAGTTTTTATAACCAAATATATTGTATTTTCTCATCCTCTTCAACTCTTCTCTCATCTTTTTTAGTAGTAGAACTTGCACAATCAGTCGTTGTTAGTCAGTGGCTGACTAAATACTTTTTTGCCCCACTGTGTCGTAAGACATTTCTCTACAATACATCACAGCATCTGTGACAGCATTATTCTGTTACACAGGCTCACTGAGGCACCATTATTTACATAAAACCCTGCGTGAAGGGACTGAGTGAATTTAGTGTAGAATGTGTGTAAGTGTGTGAGAGTTTCACTGTCAGAGGAGACGCTGTAAAAGGATATCATCCCAGCCAGACAGTCCACATACACTCCTACTCTCCTACAGCAGGAGGAAGAGTGAGGAAGCTCAGTGTTGGTTTTATTGTGCTGAACTGAGTATCCGTTATCACGGCAGATCAAACCCCAGGAATTTACACTTCCGTCAAACCCACAGTCTGATTTCTCTCCTTTCCTGCTGATGGTTTTATAACTCACAGCTACGATCACCCTCTTGCCGCTCCACTCAGCCTCCCAGTAACAGATTCTCTCTACTCATCACCTGCTGGTACACATCAAACCTCTCTGGATGATCAGGATAGGGCTGATACTCTCCACACTCCACCCTCCTGTTCCCCTGACTCAGAGAAAGATGAGTGTGTGCTGTGTTCTGGTCCAGCGTTAGATCACAGCAATCTGAACACAAACAGAGATATTAGAGGAGAAACACTGCGCTGATAATATCATTTTTGTTCAATTTTGACCAGATAAGACAACCATATATGTTTTAGGCAACCAACCTCTAGGGCGACAACCACTGTGCACTGTGCAGCGTGATTTAGAGTGTGTCTGTGTGCCTTTGCCATCGCAACGACTGGAGAAGTATGTCTTTTGTGGTCAACTCGAAACTTGGAAAAGGGAGGTACTTCTTCTCTTAATTAATTAATCATGGGTTTGTTTTGCGCTTAATATGAAATAGACCAATCAGCGTGTCCCTTTCCTCACATTCCCTTAAATATCAAGGTGTGCTCTAACTTTGGTGAATTGCTATTTTAACAGCACAGTTACCTAAACATGCCCAGTGCTTCTGCTCGTCCAACTGACCTGCTCGTCCACACTCCTTTATTCTGTTTACTATTTGTTTTAAAATTATACAGATGTGTATTGGTGCCAAGATAGCAATGAACTTCTGACTGTTGACATCTGTCTAGTGACATCTGTCTAGGTCTATTGTGTGTTTGTGTGTGCATACTTACATTTCTTTAGTCCAGGTTTGATTCTGCTTTTGCCTCCATGTTTAATTCTAAAAAAAACAGATCAGGACAGTATGAGATTTCACTTAATTATTTTTTAAGTTGATTGTACTTAATACTCATATTATTTTATTTTTATATTATTTTATTCATATAATTATTAAAAAAAAACATTTTAATAATTTACTGGACACATGACTTTAAATATGCGGTCCCTTTAACTGTAATATCAGAGTCTATTGTAGAAACAGAGAATTGAATTACCATACTCTGTCTAAATGAACTATAACACAATTAATGCAGAGCACTTATTCATACCCAAGTGTCTCCAGTTTGCTTTGTGGATTGTGAAGTCTGTCAAGGAGCAGTTTTACTCCTGACGTTCCTGGATGGTTGTAGTTCAGGTCCAGCTCTTTCAGGTAGGATGGGTTTGAACTCAGAGCTGAATCCAGAGAGGAACATCCTTCCTCTGTAACCATACAACCAGATAATCTGCAAAGAGTGAGAAACACAGATAGAAAGAAATCATATATTTCATATCATTTAAAAATATATTTTCACACAACTATAAATGAGATTTGACTTCTTTTTACTACTATATGAGATAAAATAGGTACCCCCTACTTATTAGTAGTTTTAGTAAAGGCCTTTTTTACAGATTGAGGGCTGTAACCCTGCTTAAGTACGTAGAAACTACAGTAAATGTAGTTTTCAGGGCTATACCTTAAGTCAATTTGTGTCAAAAGCAAATAAAAAATATTTATTTTTAAAATATTGTCACTGGAGTTTTCAGGGATTTTCTCAGATGGCCTATAGGTAGCATTTGTGTAAGTTATACACTGTACACACTTATATTATACACACTAATAATAAGCTGGATGATTGTTAGGATAATTCTAGGCATGCATTAACAAGTACTATAGAACTCTATGGACAGTGAAATACAATGGATCTAAAACACTTTCTTTGATTATAGTCTCATATACAAATAAAGCTTTTAGACACCTAATCATATAAATTACTATAGATCTCTGATGATCACTAGAAACTATATATTTCTTTTTTACTATAGTACCATCTTGGTAATACTCTGAAGAACATGTATTTTTTTGCAGAATAAACTGACAGAAACACTGACCTGAGAATCTGCAGTTTACAGTGTGAACTCTTCAGTCCAGCAGCAATCAGTTTCACTCCTGAATCATGCAGGTCATTATTGCTGAGGTCCAGCTCTGTTATTGAGGTGTTTTTCAGGTTTAGAACTGATCCTAGATTTTCACATGTCTTTTCCCCAATATTACACATAGCTAATCTGCAAAATGAAAAAAAAAAAACATATAATACATGTACTATGTGACTACACTCAATGGCAAATTTTAAATGTAGCAGGAAAGTAATACATTTAATTGACAGCAAAAATATTTTCTCTAGCCACAAAAAAGTTATACCAAAGCTAACATACTTAGCAATAGCTGAACTGAAAGTCATATCTATCTATCCATCCATCCATCCGTCCATCCAGATAAGATAAGATAAGATAAGATACCCTACAGTGCAATACAATGTAATATGA
This sequence comes from Astyanax mexicanus, assembly GCF_023375975.1. Lineage (NCBI taxonomy): Eukaryota > Metazoa > Chordata > Actinopteri > Characiformes > Acestrorhamphidae > Astyanax > Astyanax mexicanus. Next base: position 119,976,396 of record NC_064408.1, read on the forward strand.
GGCACAAATGATCTTCTAGTATTGCTTAGTCTGTTTTACCAGGGCGTGTTTGAACAGTTGGTAATTCAAAGTAAGTTCATAAGTAAAGTATTAAACTATTAAAATCCTGTTTAAATAATAATCCTGTTATGTAAAAGTCTTTTAGGACACTTTATTTCTGCTTAAGAAGTGGTGAAACTAAACTGAACTGTGTGGTGAATTTATGATAATACAACCTTAAACATTTATATCTGTGATGGCTCAATATTGCAAATACACTATACTGCTAAAAGTATCTGCTGGCCTGCATTACGTTTGGTGGTGTAAGGCTTGGATGGAGCAGCTTGGCCATGGAAACCTATTCAATTGAGCTCTCTACACCCTACTGTTTCCTGAGCTAAGCTGAAATACATATGACAGTAAGTTGCTGTCATTTCCAGTCTCTTCCACTGTGTGATAACCACACTGACACCTTGCTGTTGAATATTTAGTAGTGAGGAAATTTAACAACTGGACTTGTTGCACAGATGGCATTCTATCACAGTACCATGCTAACTGAGTTTGTGAGAGTGACCCATTCTTTCACTAGTGTTTGTAGAAGTAGTCTGCATTACTAGGTGCTTGGTTTTACACACGTCGCCATGGAAGTGACTGGAATAACTGAGGTTATTGATTTGGATGAATGAGCGAATAATTTTGGCAATATAGTTAGTATCTATAAATATAGACTGTAAAGAAACACTGACCGGAGAGTCTAGAGTGTACAGTGTGAACTCTTCAGTCCAGCACAGATCATCTCCACTCCTGAATCCTGCAAGTTGTTTTTACTGAGGTCCAGTTCCTTCAAGGAGGAATTTTTCAAATTTAAAATTGAACCTAGAATTTCACATGTTTTTGCTCCAATATTACACAAAGATAACCTGCAAAGAAAGAAAAGCACAACAGATTTAACTGAAGAATTTACAAAAAATATACATTTACCTAAATTGAATCCATAACCTTTTTGACAAATTAAAAATATCAAGTGGCTGAAAATGTAGCTTTACATTTTAAGGTTTAAGCCAAGTGTTCTAAGTGCCTTGTATTTATACATCTAGAATAAACTGACAGAAACACTGACCTGAGAATCTGCAGTTTACAGTGTGAACTCTTCAGTCCAGCAGAGAGCTGTTCCACTCCTAAATCCTGCAGGTCATTGTTACTGATGTCCAGCTCTTTCAGTGAGGAGTTTTCCAAGTTGAAAATAGATGCCAGTTCTTCACATGTCTTTACTCCAAGATGACATGATGCTAGTCTAAAAAATGAAGAATATACACAAAAAAATATATATTTTATTATAAACTTAAATTGAAATATTTGAATAGACCTACTGTCCATAGAATAGAGAACAAAGTTAAACTGTGAAATACCATACCTGTCTAAAGTAAGAGATAAGATAATCCTTTATTAATCCCACAATGGGGAAATTTACAGTGCCTATATATATATAGTGCCTACAATTTGCAGTGCCTATAAAAAACATACAGAAAGTTCTAGTTTCCGAGGCTGACCCATTTTACATGGCCATGCATCTCACCAACAGCTCTAATGCAGATTAAAATTAGTAGAAGGTGAGTAAAAAAAGTAACAAAAAAAAAAAAAAACAAGCAAAGAGCAAATGTGATTTTAACGGTATGAGAACTCATTGGGGACTTTTTCCCCAGTGTATTTCTGGAACTAAGAATCCCAGTCATATAGCTGATCGTCACCCACTCAATCTAACCCTTTTAAACTATACATTTACAATATGAAAAAAGGAATACAAGGATTGGAATACATGGAGTTTAAAGGCTTACTTGTACCAGTCTCTTCTTACCCATCCTAGCTTGCAAGCAGTTGTGTTGGATACACATTAGGCTAATACTAACATGTAACAATGTATACATGAATCTTACAGTAATTCACTGGAAACTGATTCTTAATATTAGCACTTCATTAAAAGCTGTGTAAATTCTTGAAAGAAAATACTCACACAGCTCTTCTGGATGCTTTGACTACTGACAGCAGCATCAGAAAGCACTCCTCAGATGGGTCATATTTACTGAGGTCAAACTCATCCAGCTCCTGTTCTGAGTTCTGCAACACAAACAACAGAGCTGACCACTGAGCAGGAGAGAGCCTGGCATGCCGGAGACGATGGTCGCCACCTCTGTTTATGTATCTCTGCACTTCCTGCACTAAAGAGTGATCATTCAGTTCATTCAAGCAATGGAACAGATTGATGGATTTCTCTGGAGAGGTGTTCTCCTTAATCTTCTCCTTGATGTACCTGACTGTTTCCTCATTGTTGTAGGAGATCTTTTCTGTGGGTTTCAGGATGCTTTGTAAGAGAGTCAGATTACACTCCAGTGAGAGACCCAGAAGGAAACGAAGAAAAAGGTCCAGGCGTCCACTCTTACTCTGTAAGGCTCTGTCCACAGCACTTTTGAGGAAGTCAGCCATCGTTGTTTTGCTGAAAATCTTGGAGAGTTTTCTGGTTGGCTGTTCACTGACTTGTTGACTCGGAACCTTTTTGTTGAAAAATGCATACAGAGCAGCAAGGAACTCCTGAATGCTCAGATGTACAAAGCTGAAGACTCTCCCCAGGTGCAATTATTTTATAGTAATTCTGACACTAAATATATTGGTTAATAAAATGTAATGGTTGACAATCTAAAAAAAATGAAGGTGTTTTGCCACCACTTTATATAAAAACAGATGAAAAAATTCACTATGAAAAAATACAAAGGAACTTTTTTAGTTTCCTTTTTTTCTGTTTCTAATAAAACACTGTATCATTTCCTGCAGCAAATCATTTATTTATCTGTAGAAACAGATGGTGATAATTGTTTTATGTGTATTGTGTGCTGGAGTCAAAAGAAAGAGCTTTTTTTCTGTAACAAAACAGTATAATTTTAAGAATTAAATATTTTCTGGTTTTAATTGTAAATGCAACAGAACCAGTTTTGTAATTTATAAGGTGTTGCAGTGGTGTGAACAGGAATTTGATTTGATTCAGGTTTAAGTGAATCAAATAAAACATTTTAGTTCAGTAAACTTTAGTTGAATAAAGGTATGTATTACATATTTTTACGATTGTACTATTTTAGATCTGTATATTATTATTATTTTGAAATTATTAAAAACAAACTTTAAGTTGTGTTACATTTAACTCATGCTAACTTTAAAATGCAACTGACATACAGTATAAAGATAGCAAAACAAGAAATTTAAGATTATGGAAGATCAAGTCTCCCACTGTCTGCCCCAATGGTAAGACGGATCAAACAGTGGAATAACCTCATTGGTCTTTTGAAAGTATGGCGTATGAGAGTGATAAAGGAAAGAAAATTGGTCTTTTATGAATCAGTGAATACATTTAGAAGAAAAATTCATAAGAAAATAACTGAAGTTTATACAATATTTAAATGCAACAATTTATATGAACTAGTGCTGTTTATATTATCATGAGATAAGTGTTGTTTTATTTTTTATGCATTATGCCTTTAGAATGCAAATAATACTTTCCCAAGTTTAATGAAACTTGTTGACATATTAAAGGGGTTTATTTAGTAATGTAGGTTTTACTAAGTGTTGCTATTTTTGCGTTTTAAAAGATAAGTATTTCTCATTTGTGCAAAGATACATGCGCTAAATTGTTCACACATTTTTAACATCCTTGCCTCTGTAAGTCTGTAATTGCTCAATTTTTAATTTTAAACAGATTCTTAATACATTTCCAAAGTATATTTTTTCCATTGTAAATTTGTCAATTATTAAAGGTGTCCATGTCCAGAAGCTCCGCCCACTTCTCTACTACAATACATAGTTATTATATTCACTAATACCACTTACTTAACTTTACTACTGTACACAACACAAGCCTTATATTTACCCTGTCTAGTAACAGAGTTACTATATTCACTAATACCACTTACTTAACTTTACTGTACACAACACAAGGCTTATGTTCACCATGACCACCAGAAGCTCCGCCCACTTCTCTACTACAATACAGAGTTACTATGTTCACTAATACCACTCACAACTTTACTACTGTACCCAACACAAGCCTTATGTTCACCATGTCCATCTAGAAGCTCCGCCCACTTCGCTACTACAATACAGAGTTACTATATTCACTAATACCACTTACTCAACTTTACTGTACACAACACAAGCCTTATGTTTACCCTGTCTAGAAGCTCCGCCCACTTCTCTACTACAATACATAGTTATTATATTCACTAATACCACTTACTTAACTTTACTACTGTACACAACACAAGTCTCCTTATGTTCACCGTGTCCATCTAGAAGCTCCGCCCACTTCTCTACTACAATACATAGTTATTATATTCACTAATACCACTTACTTAACTTTACTACTGTACACAACACAAGCCTTATGTTCACCATGTCCATCTAGAAGCTCCGCCCACTTCTCTACTATAATACAGAGTTACTATATTCACTAATACCACTTACAACTTTACTACTGTACACAACACAAGCCTTATGTTCACCATGTCCATCCAGAAGCTCCACCCACTTCTGTACTGTAATACAGAGTTACTATATTCACTAATACCACTTACAACTTTACTACTGTACACAACACAAGCCTTATTGTGTTCACCATGTCCAGAATCCTACTGCACTCTGAGGAACCTAGGATAATGAACCTTCACACTGTTGTAATATGTAAAGTGATCAGCCCAATCAATATTTCATATCGTTTTTGGCAGAAATAAGGTCATGTGATTCAGACCAAAGGTCTTTAGTTCATACTGTTAAATAAAATGTCAAAGTAAACTAAGTAGAGTAAGAAAGAAACATGTTCTGAGTTGGAGTCATAAATAAAACAAAAAGGATATTTAAATTGACATAAGTAGTTACCTCACTTCCTTAGTTTTTTTTCTCAGGGGCTGAAAAAGAGAAGTAACATTTTTTGGTTTGTAGGGTGGGGAAAATGTACATCTACTGGTTTCTGTGAGACCCAGGATATATCTTTAGAACTGTCTTCAGCAACGTAACGCGTCGTACAGCAAGACGACTGAGAAGTATCCTGCCGAAGGTAAAATGGTACCAACAATATAAACTATATTACTAAAAAACTGTAACTATAATAATAAACATTACAAATTGGTTAGTCAGTACGAGCTTAACTTAAAAGGTTATTATTGAAATGGTTCTTCAGACTGACTGAAAAATATGTTGGAAATTGTTTTGTACAGCTCTATAGTTCAGAATCTTTTTTAAAAATTATCTATACTACCTGAATGATTATAAGCTTGATATTATATTAGAAGCTGAACTTCTTTTCTTTATACAGCTCTGGAAAAAATAAGAGACTACTTAAAAATTGTAAGAGTTTCTTTGATTTGATCAAATTGAAAACCTCTGGAATATAATCAAGAGGAAGATGGATGATCACAAGTCATCAAACCAAACTGAACTTCTTGCTTGCACCAGTAGTGGCAAAAGCAGTGTGTAAGACTGTTGGAGGAGAATGCGCCAAGATGCACGAAAACTCTGATTAAAAACCAGGGTTATTCCACCAAATATTGATTTCTGAACTCTTAAAACTTTGTGTCTAAAAGCTCTGCATCTTTTTTGTGTTATTTTAGCCATTTCTCATTTTCTGCAAAAAAATGCTCTAAATGACAATAATATTTTTATTTGAAATTTGGGAGAAATGCTGTTTGTAGTTTATAGAATAAAACAGCAATGTTCATTTTACTCAAACATAAACCTATAAATAACAAAACCAGAGAAACTGATTCAGATACTGAAGTGCTCTCTTATTTTTCCAGAGCTGTGTGTTGTCTGGGTTAACAGATATATATATATATATATATATATATATATATATATATATATATATATAGTAGAAAAGCTTATTTAAAAAAATATTTGCATTCAGTGTTTTAAAAAAAAAATGAATGAAATGTATGTCTAAGCTTCTGACTGGTAGTGTATAATCATAATTTGTGGGAATGAGATATTTCTCAACAGAAATGTGTGGGAAAGATTATACTCGTTGCATAAGCAAGACACACCCATAGCTAATAGAAGTGCAGAGGAAGTAACTTTTCAGATATCAGGAAACCACACAGACTGAAGATCTGTGGCCATGTATGAGAATTTAACAGTGATAAGCAAAAAAGTTGAGTAATGCAATTGAATAAACAACTGCTGATTTAATATCTGTATCCATTACATTGATTAAATAATAAAAAGCTAAAATATTTTAGCCTCTCAACATTCAAAGGACAAACCTGGATCCAGCAAATGGTCTAGTCTCACTGTATGCAAAACTAGGTGTTACCTAGATATAAAGCTCTGAAAAAAAAGGGACAAAAAACCTCTGGAATATAATCAAGAGGAAGATGGATGATCACAAGCCATCAAACCAAACTGAACTGCTTGAATTTTTGCACCAGGAGTGTAAAGCATAAAGTTATCCAAAAGCAGTGTGTAAGACTGGTGGAGGAGAACATGATGCCAAGATGCATGAATACTGTGATTAAAAACCACCAGGGTTATTCCACCAAATATTGACTCCTAATCTCTTTATGAATATGAACTTGTTTTCTTTGCATTATTTGAGGTCTGAAAGTTCTGCACCTTTTTTTTATTTAAGCCGCTTCTCATTTTCTGGAAATAAATGCTCTAAATGACAATATTTTTATTTAGAATTTGGGAGAAATGTTGTCTGTAGTTTATAGAATAAAACAACAATGTTCATTTTACTCAAACGTAAACATATAAATAGAAATGGGAGTATGGGAGATAAAATAAGGCAGAAGAAGCCTTTTTTTTGAGCACATGCCACAAACAGAGTCGCTTGAGGTATGCTAAAGCTAAAGCACATTCGAGTTATTTGGAGGGCGATTACTTATGGGAAAAAGCTCACAGCATTCCAACACAAACACTTTAAGTGTAAATTTTATAAACTTCATTTCACTTCTCAAATATCACTGTGTTCATTTGCTATATGATATTTAACTGAAATTGCTGAGCCAAACAACTAATGATTTATAAAGGAAAATCATGAAAATTATCAGGGGTGCCCAAACTTTTTAATACCACTAGTAGTGTAAATGTTTTCAGGGGGTTATTAAAGAGCTTTTCAAACTTGCTTTGTATTATCTCTGCTAGATTGAGTCTGGTCCAATAGAGAACTTCATAACTGCTGCAATCTTCATAGAGAAGCATAGAAAGTGTCCTGCAGAAGGTAACGAAATACCAGCAACATCACTTGTTTCATTTTTAAACACGTTTTTACTTTAAGTAGTTTTAAAAGTAGAACTTTTACACTTTTACTTAAAGAGTAAAAAAGCTTGAGTTGTTATTTCAGCTTCTACAGAAGTATTTTAATCCCTAGTATCTGTACTTCTACCTACAAAGTAATGAACAGAGATACTTTTCACACCTTTGGCAAACAGCAAATAGCAACTTGTTCATTTATGTTGTTTCAGTATTTTCAGGACTGCTCTTTGAGATTTTAAATGTCAGTGATGTCGAATGCCACTATTGATGGAGTTGACAGGTAAGAGGTTTAATATACTGACACTCATTAAACTCTCAGTTACTTAAACAATAGAACACAAGATGCAGTGTGTCATCATAAATAACATCACAGCTGTGATTTGGTCGTAGGCACGAGTTGTGATGTTATTCGTGATAACACATGACCTTGAGTGTTCTATTGCTTTCATACAGCAGTTCTTTTTACAAAATGAATAAAGAAAATAAATTAAAGAACTTTAAGAAATTCAGTTTGAATATGCTTTAATATGGACTGAGCCTTCCGCCAAAAAGTAGTTCCACAACAACTGTAACAGAACTGAAACTTAACTACAAAACGGTGTATGGTTCATACAGACTAACACCACGAAAGTAAGCTTGAAATCTAAATTGGGAATAAGTGAAGATGGTAATGTTAGGAGCGTGAAATAACGCTAATACTCTCCTCTCCTGCTCTGTGGAGTCTTCTTCAGGTGAAAGCTGCGCATTTTTTGAGCGTTTCTGTTTGTTTTGCTGGGTGGTGTTGGTTTTAGCTAGCTGGCTGGACTGTGGTTAGGTTAGCCTAGCTTACTTTAGCTTAGCATTAACTTAGCTTAGCCTAGCCTGGCTGGTTACCGTTCTGGCTGTCAGACTGCGGCCGAGGTGACTGATAGATTTTCTTTACCTTTTTTCCACAAAAGACGAGCCAGCACTGCAGGCTGCGGGTGAGTGTGTCGTGGCTGGGCGTTAGCCTGTGCTAAGCTAATGCTGCTGCTGCTGGTGGAGGTGTTGATTCAAAACTGTCCTGTGTGTATAAATACGCCGTTACTCGGAAACGCATCCGCCCAGTGATACAGATTTAGTGTGAGAAGGCCATGCTGTTTTCACAGATATCATCACGGCTAGAACACTTCTCAACCAATCAGATTGTGAGGTCGGAACTAACTGTTGTTTAAATATCAACAACATATCAATGATGTAGCATCTGTCACGTTCTCCTCGGGTTTTGCGTCTCTCTGGTCTGTCTCTGTGTTTATTTACCCTCTGCACGTGCCCTGTATGTATCCTGTGTCTCCTAACCTGTAGCTTACCTGTTCATTTGTAGCTCCGCCCCCTGTTTCCAAGGGTTTCCTGTTTCCCGCCCTTGTCCGTTTGTATAAATAGTCCCCTTGTACCTGTTTTCCCCCGTCCGTGGTTGTACGTCTACCGCCAGTCAGGTCCCGTGTTATTTAATGTTCTCTGTTTTTTTGTCTTAGTTTTTGTTTCATTAAGTTTCATTAAATACTCCCACTTCCATCCGCTCTTTACGCTCTCCAAGATACTTAAAATTTGCAGTTTAAATAAAAGGCTTTTATCATTTGATACATGCATTTGTTTTTCACTTTATCATTATTAATTGTACAAAATCTCTTGGTATGCTGAAGCATATACAGGGCTTGGACAATGAAACTGAAACACCTGTCATTTTAGTGTGGGAGGTTACATCATGGCTAAATTGGAGCAGCCTGGTGTCCAATCTTCATTAATTGTACATTGCACCAGTCAGAGCAGAGTGTGAAGGTTCAATTAGCAGGGTAAGAGCACAGTTTTGCTGAAAATATTGCAATACACACAACATTATGGGTGACATACCAGAGTTCAAAAGAGGACAAATTGTTGGTGCACGTCTTTCTGGTGCATCTGTGACCAAGACAGCAAGTCTTTGTGATGCATCAAGAGCCACGGTATCCAGGGTAATGTTAGCTGTCTGAAAGGGATGTTCGGGTGCTAACCCGGATTGTATCCAAAATACATAAAACCATGGCTGATCAAATCACGGCAAAATTTAATGTGCACCTTAACTCTCCTGTTTCCACCAGAACTGTCCGTCGCCACAATAAATTATTGTGGTCTAAAACCAGGTGTTTCAGTTTCTTTGTCCAACCTCTGCAGTGTTTGAAGAAGCAGTCTGCATGTCTAGGTGCTTGGTTTTATATACCATGGAAGTGATTAGAACTCCTGAGTTCATTAATTTGCATTAGTGAGTGAATACTTGTGACAATATAATGTATCACTGTGAAAATATTCTACATTAAGTATATTGATTTATTCTTTCTATGATTGCAGCTTTGATCTACATGAATTCTTTGACTACACTGACTACTTCTACTACAGTTATAACTTCAGTGAAACTGAAACTGTTCTTTGTGCTCCTGAAGACCATGAGAACAATCTCCTCTCTGCACTCTATTGCCTGTTTTTTGTGGTGGGCTTCATTGGAAATGCACTGGTGGTGTGGGTCATCACGGTGGGCACTCAGATGAAAAGCATGACCGATGTGTGCCTTCTGAACCTGGCTCTGGCTGACCTTCTCCTGGTCCTGTCTCTTCCTTTTCTGGCCTATGAATTTAACTATGGCTGGATATTTGGTGAAGACATGTGCTCTCTGGTTCTTGGCATCTACTTTATTGGGTTCTATGGTGGGATCTTCTTTATTGTGCTGATGAGCATCGACAGGTACTTGGCTGTGGTCCATGCCATACTTGCCTTAAGGGTCCGAACTAAGACCCGTGGGATTGTGGCCAGCCTGGTAATCTGGGTCTTAGCTGTTGCTGCATCTTTCCCAGAGCTGTTGCACATTAGAACCATGCAGTCTACTAAGGTAACAAGATGTAATGCATATCCAAGAGAGATGTTGGTAGCCATTGCGAGCATAAAAATGAACATTGTGGGTCTGCTGGTTCCACTGATCATTGTCGGGTTCTGCTATTCGATGATACTGCGGAAGCTCTACGGCTGTCACTCGTCCAAGAAACACTCCATGCGCCTTATTGTCGTGGTCATGGTGGTCTTCTTCTGCTGCTGGACGCCACATAACATTGCAGTATTCATAAGAGGCCTGCTAATAATGGATGTAATACCTAAAAATTGTTTGTTTCTAAAACAGATCTTGCTGACTGTAGAGATCACTGAGGCAGTGGCAGTCTCTCACAGCTGCCTGAATCCCTTCCTCTACGTGTTTGTTGGAGGGAAGTTTAGGAGGCATCTTCTCAGGCTCTTCAGAGAACGTCGGTATATCTGTTGTAAATAAAGAGTCACCTGACCCAGACTTCAGGATTGGTCTATTCTTAGGGCATTTTCACACCAGCTATTAATGAAAAAATATATAGATTAGGATTAAGTGCCTCTCTAAGAGAAGAATAAGTGGAAAAAACACATATTTTGGCAATATGTCAAACACTATATTGCTAAAAGAATTTGTTCACCCATACAAATAATTCAGACTGGAATGTCAGAATGATGAATAATAAAGTCAGACTGGAACTCAATGTCAAGTAACTCGAACTGTTCCAGCAACTCCTTTAACTTAAAAAGAGCCTTAGCCAACTACAGGCAGTTTACGGCACTCAATAACTCAAAAAAAAACAAAAAAAAAACAAACAATTTGATCTCCTTCTTAATTGATTTATTGAAGAATTTATTGACATTAGGTTTATGGGGTTTATGATTAGGTTAAAATACCTTAATAGTAAAATAGTAAAGTATTCTGTTTTCATTTGATCAATGATATTCCCTATTTTTACTAGTTTACTTTTGTGTATGCTTTTAATGTTCATTCATTTCATTCATTCAACTATTTTATTTTAATTACTGTTACTATTTTTTATTTCTTGACTGTTAAAAACACTTCACAAGAAAAAAATGCTCTATAAATAAAGTCATCATGGTTATTATTGTTCTATTTATGGTTATGTTTATTGTTTGATTTATTTACTTACTTGCAATACAGTACAATATTCACGACACTCTTAAAATGATTGATACCATGCTTATGATGCAATGATGAAACGGTCAGAAAAAAAGTCAGTTTGAAGGCTAACTAAAAAGTATTTTAGTGGAGTCCACCTTCAGCATAAAAGGGGAGGGGCAGTTTTGGATGGGCCCTGGGTGATGTATGTGATGTGATGGGGTTATAATTGATTGAAAGATTTGCATATATGCACCCTATTTACTCCGCGCCCATAATGAAATGAAAACGAGGCTCGGGGGTAGCTGTCAGAATATCCACTAGTTTAAGTGGAAGCGTCTGTGTGGAGAACTAATCTCACACACCTTTAACGGTGAAAACTGTCGAAATATGGGCAGAAAATAAGTGTAAGATTCCCTGAGCTGTTTTACTAAAAGGCAACAGCAACTGAATTGAGGGTTATGTGCAGGATGTGGAAGGTGGCTAGGTGTATGCGTGTGTTTGATGTATTGAAAACTTGTGTGTTAGCCTGCTAGCTAGCTAGTTACTCACTACTTAGCGACTGTAAAAAAAATACCCTGTAGTTCATCTAACTACAGTCCTCATTACATGCTTCACTGAACTGAAATATCTGTTCAGGTAAATAACATGAGCACAGCATTCATCTTCAACTTTCTCATTCTAACCAGTGTTTTAAAGAAACACTCTTTTATGAAGTGTTCTGAACTTACTTTTGTGTCCACGTTAATCTGTAATATCAAATCAGAAATAAAATTAATTTTAACACTAGAGCTAGTGTTAAAATACAGTCTAATGCAGGGGTGTCAAACTCATTTTGGCCGAGGGCCACATTGGCATATTGGCTGTCCTCCGAGGGCCAGATGTAACTTATAAATATAAGAAAATGTAACCAAATGTAATATATGTAAATGAATGTAATTACTCCTTAATGTTAAATAACTCTCAATATATTATTTATTCAATCAAATATTACAGTTGCATGGAAAAAATGTTTGCTTGTTGCTCTATTAACATAAATCCTGTTATGAAATCCAAAAACTCCATCAATCAAGAACCAAACTATACAAGTGAATAGAAATGACATAAAATACAAGTTATATTAACTTTGATCAAAACGTTTGATACTGAAAAGAGGCTTAATTAATATAAAATCAAAAATTGTGAGCTGTGACAGATTTAGCATTTCCTCATCCAACCACTAGTGGGAGCTGCAGCAGCACAAGCCCACAGTCTTTACTGAGTCAGAGCTACAGCCCAGCCACGGGCTACAGGACTCAGCTGAGCCAGTCTGGAGCGTTTTTAAAATTTTAAGTTCTTCTGTGTATGAAATAAAATAACCCCACTAACCGGATAATACAGCTCTCTACAGTTCATATTTCAGCCCAAGCAGCTAACAGCAGCAGTTTAGAGCAGCCATCCCGGAGTCACTGCTCGGATTACATTATAAACAGGTCAGTTAGCGCGCTGCTAACCTCAGGATGTTTATAACTACGGAGTTTAGTGAACACACCACGGCTGCAAGGTTAGACTGTTGAAGAAATCAGTAAAGGCTGGTTAGATAAGTGATTCACCTCCTCGTCCTTTGCTGAGGTGAAACTGCGACTAGCGCTGTCACAGTGATGTTTATTAACCTCATTAAAACAGATTTTATCAGCTATTGTCTTATAAATATTTACACATAATTTATATCTCTTCTAAAAAGCGTTTATTTTGGTCAGTAACACAAAATGCATACCGGTCTTTCGCCTTGAAGCACAGCCGTCCGTCTGCATCAACTTTTCTTTTTCTGGATATTATGGGATAAACATGTCTCAATTCCACCCGCGAAGTTACACCTTCCCTCCGGCAGGGTTTCCACATCAATGACTACACTGCCGTGTAGTGGCAGTAAGCCACTTTGCGGGTAATACAATCGACAAGCATTGTGGGAAATGTATTTTTTGGTCAAAGAACGCTTCTGACCTATTTATTATAGACACTAAGATTTTACAAGCTCTCGCGGGCCACATAAAAAGACGTGGCGGGCCACATTTGGCCCGCGGGCCTTGTGTTTGACACATGTGGTCTAATGCTACTAATGCTAAATACAGTCCAGCTAAGTGTACACTCTTGTGAGACCAGACCCCCCACAGTAGGTTGTTAACTAGCGTTAGCTAGCTAAGCAGGCTACTCTACTCTAACGAGCTATTGCTTGACTAATGTTACCCCCTCTACTCGTTTCGACCTAAACCAAAAAAAAAAAAAAAAAAAAACAGTTCAGGGTTAATCAAGTCATAGCCGGAGATCCAGGTTTAGTTAGTTAGCTTGCTGGCTCTCTCTGCTAACGTTCATCAGGTTAGATTAGCTGGCTGGGTAATATTAATATGGCTAGCCTTAGCTTTAGCTAGCTAGCACAGTAGCATACATCTTAAACTGAAATGGCGATCTCCACTGATTTTTGATATGGGTTCTTTGGGGTTCTTTGGGGAAACTATGAAAGGTTTGAGCTTTATAAGATATCTTTCTTTTTGAAGAAGTGTTCCAACACTACTTCTGTCTTCCACAGCCTCGTTTTGGTAGACGACTGGGACGTAGGTAAATGAAGCATATAGCACAGTTGAACCTGTAGCGGCACTGTAGAAGCAGAAATGAAGAAAAAAAATCATTTTCTAAAGGTTAGGAAATGTTTATAAAAACATTAAGTAGGACTGGTATGCATCAGTACTTCAAAGGAACACATTTCAGCTATTAATACAAAAAATAAAAACTATGGATTAGAGTTTAGTGCCTCTTTAAGAGAAGGATAAGTTGAAAAAATAGATATTTTGTCAATATGTCAAAGTGTATTATTACTAAAATGACTAAATTACTAGTATTTATTACTTAAAATACAAACTGTTCGCTTCCACTTCGTTGAAACAATTTCCTTTCATCTTGTCCCAATGTTTGCATTGTGTTTGCATAGTGTTTATTCAGATTTATCCTGTATTTTCTGGTGGATAAAAATACATTAAAATATTAAATTTTTAAATAAATAGAAAGTAAAACTGAACTACTAAACTAAAAAATACGTTTATGGTGATGCTATAAACCATATTGTATATATTAATTTCATTAAAAGCAATTCTTTGAAAGTAATTGTGACACAAAATATTTTGAGCTAATACTTTAAGCTTTAATACTTTATTTGAAATATATAAAAATATATACAAATATATACACGCATACACAATACAGTTGCAAAAAAAAGTATGTAAACCCTATGACATTACTTGGATTTCTGCGTAAATTGGTCATTAAATGTGTTCTGATCTTCATCTAAGTCACAACAATAGACAAACACAGTCTGCTTAAACTAATACCACACAAAAAATATAATAATATGTTTGCATGGTTTTGTTGAACACAGCATGTTAACCTTCACAGTGAGTGGAGGAAAAAGTATGTGAACCCCTAGACTAATGACTTTTCTAAGAGCTAATTGGAGCCAGGATGTTATAAGATTGGATATGTTGGTTAAAGCTGTCCTGTCCTATAAAAACACACACCAGTTTTGAGTTTGCTGTTATTAAAGGTCACCTTCCGCGAAAATCCGATTTTTCTTGTTTTTTGTGGAATACAGTAGGTCTCTCCGAGTTGAATGTGTACACCTGCACATTAAACTGTTTTGCAGCCCCCATTGTCTGCAGGAGCTAAGCAAAGAAATCCCCCCTCCCCCCCTCCGAAAAACGGGTGAATTTTGAATTATCTTTCTGCCTACGTAGGCAGAAACTCACAGACCAGCCCACCTTGGCTCGAGAAACTCCCAGAGGCGGAGCTGAAGCGACGCAACATCGCCGCTCATCAGTTAGGAGGTGGGAGGCAGTGAGCGGCAGAGCGGTGGAGGGGCGTCGCAGTGCTCCTAGCCAATCAGAGGAGAGATATTTGCATGCTGTTTGCATGTATGAATATTCATGAGCAAAGCTGGAATCCGGTCATTTTGGACACACCCCTAAAACAGTCCATTAAAAAAGAGCTATACAGAGACACCTGAGCACTTTTTTTTTTACAAAAACGGCTCACATGTCATTCATTCATACTAGAGACCACAACTAGACATTTTAAAATGAAAGAAAAAACGACGGAAGGTGACCTTTAAGAAGCATTGCTTGATGTGAATCATGCCTCTTACAAAAGAGCTCTCAGAAGACCTACGTTCAAGGATTGTTGACTTGGATGATGCTGGAAAGGGTTACAAAAATATCTTTAAAAGCCTTGATGTTCATGTGTCCACGGTAAGACAGACGGTCTACAAATGGAGAAAGTTCAGTACTGTTGCTACTCTCCCTAGGCGTGGTAAAGTCCTGTAAAGATGACTGTAAGAGCACAGCGCAGAATGATAAATGAGGTGAGGAAGAATCCTAGAGCGTCAGCTGAAGACTTACAGAAATCTCTGGCACATGCTAATATTTTTGTTGATAAATCTACAATAAGAGAAACATTAAATAAGAATGGAGTTCATGGAAGGACACCACGGAGGAAGCCACTTCTGTCCAAAAAAAACATTTCTGCACGTTTGAAGTTTGCAAAAAAAGAGAACCTGGATGTTCCACAGCAGTACTGGCTACATATGCTGTGGACAGATGAAAACAAAATTGAGTTGTATGGAAGGAACACACAACACTATGTGTGGAGAAACAGTTTGCATTAAAACTTAAGACCATCTGTCTGCCAACTGAAGCTCAACAGAGGATGGATGATGCAACAGGACAACGACTCAAAACATAGAAGTAAATCAACAACCGAACGGCTTCAACAGAAGAAAATACTGAGCCTTCTGGAGAGTCCTGACCTCCTGAACCCAACTGAGATGCTGTGGCATCATGACCTCAAGAGAGAGATTCACACCAGATATCCCAAGAATATTATAGCTGAACTGAAACAGTTTAGTGAAGAGGAATGATCCAGAATTCCTCCTGACTGTTCTGCAGGTCTGATCTGTAACTACAGGAAACGATTGGTTGAAGTTTTTGCTTCCAAAGGAGGATCAACCAGTTATTAAATCCAAAGATTCACATACTTTAACCCCCTCACTGTGAATTTTAACATGTTGTGTTCAATAAAACCATGCAAACATATAATTTTTGTGTGGTATTCATTTAAACAGATTGTGTTTGTCTATTGTTGTGACATAGATGAAGATCAGAACACATTTAATGACCAATTTATGCAGAAATCCAAGTATAATCCCAAAGGGTTCACATACTTTTTCTTGCAACTGTAAAAGGTTATCTACTATGTCAGTCTTACTGCAGTGCTGAGAACCACACAGAACATAGACTTGAATAGTCAGATAATAGATCATTTACATCCTTCAGTATTTGGAGTGTTGATTATAATTACTCGAACATCCCTTTGGAGGTCATCACAGAAGGTCTCAGTAATTCTCGTAGATAACATCTATTTCATTCTAAAAAACACAGAAAGCATCATGTCAGCAGACATATCAATAAAATCTCTGGGGGCAGCATTTGCACTCGACCTCTTTCGTTTGTAGTGCATCAATTCAGTTACTTCTGTAGCTCTACATTAAAGCACGCTATTTTAGCCATCTATAGCGCATCGGTCAATTGCATACTCGTGCAGCTGGATTTAGGGGCGTGTCCTGTGACAAAAAATATGCGCAGCTAGGTGTGGTTAATTTTGGGCGTAACATGAAATAAACCAGTCAATCAGTGTGCCAGTTTCCTTCATTCCCTTTAAGAAGCAGGTGCGCATTTTAGAGCACTATTTTAATTGTAATTAATGAATTAATACATTTTATGTTTTAATAAATGTGACCTGGTAAAAAGAAAAGAACGTATAGAACATATAGTTTTATAGATCTGTGTATTTCACATTTTTAAAATAATTTTTATATAATTTTACAAGTTTTATATAATTAACAGGCAGCATGAGATGCAAGAGCGCAATGTGCTTTGATGTTTTTTTTTTATATAAAAGCTAATTTCAGTAAAAAAAAAAAATAGCAAAGTAAAATAAAATACATTTTTGTTCAGTCAAATGCTTCTTTCTTTTTATTTTTTATTTCCAAAACCGATGGATTTGAGAGAGGATGAGTAAGAAAGAGCATCTGTTAAAAATTTCAAACAGCAGAATGCCTATATCTGCTATATTAAGCTACATTTATTAAGGCTGCGTACTGAAAACAAAAATATAAATCCTTATTAATGTCAGAAATAAATATAAATAATAATAGCTTATAATTACTTTGCACATATTTAAGTATATTTAATTTTATAGTTGCTGTGGTAAAGAATTGATGGTATGTGGTATTGTCCTTGGGGTGCGCAGGGCTCACGGTGATCCAGTCATAGTGCAGCTGACTGGTGACTGTTGTCCTTATTTAAATCGGTCAGTGGCGCACCTGTGTTTCCGCCGCCAAGATAGAAACACACCAGATATTTACCTGAATACACATCACTTCCAGACCAGCACACCCACTGGCATTAATAGATTCCTAAACTCCAACACTATTTTACTGATGCGGGCTCAAGGCATGAAAATAGACTGTTGACGGGGTGTAAGATAGCAATGAGCATCGGTAGTCAATGGGCAATTGACTGTAAGATTACAGGGCTAATTATTTTACTAGTGGTTGAATGTAACCTATATAATCCTCTGAAAACTATCATAGAACAACGTCTCAGACATCAACCTGACGTTATAACTATTTGATTTGATATACTAACTAACTTTCTGAGAGGGAACATTTAGAGGCATTTAACTCTTTGATTTGATTTCTTTTATTTACCTTAATTCTAAACAATTATGAGAAAATGCGTAATGAGGCATCAGATCATCTTTAGAAGTTCACATTTTACCTTTTGTGTAGGATGGTGTCTCATGGTGTCGGTGTAGAGATGCCCTGTATCGTTCATGTAGATAGTGTCATCAGTTTCACACTTCCCTGTGTGGAGTCCACTCAAATCTGTATGGGATCTGAATTCACAAATGCAACATTCACTAGACAAACCTTAGATAACCTTTTCTATAACATAAAACTCATTTAAATCAGTGGTGAACCATGATTATTAGCATAAAGATCCCCTAGTGAAAAAAGTAGATTAAAGTATATTAAGCATTATTATTATTTAAAGAGTGCTAAAATGGAACAACTTTTTATTGTACTTATTATACTTTAATTGTATAAATTATAAAGTGTTTAACTGTACTAAAATGGAACTATTTTAAATATACTGTACTTAAGTAACATTCAAACATTTAAACTACTTAATGTATATAACCTCATATTTTGAATATGCTTACATTAAAATTATAACACATTTAATGATTATTACAACTGTATCACTATTTATTGTACACCAGGTATATTAGAAATGTACTGAAGTAAGAACCGAGTTAAATATATGTGATCTATTTATATTAGAGTACAAATATGCTTCTTGTTCCTGTCTTTTGTAAGTAGCACTCTTCTAGTATACTTTGTTCTGGGTATAAAAATATATTTTAATATACTGTACTACAATTTTTAGCGTGTTATAAATTTACTTATTTTTTTTATTAGTAGTATTAATTTTCTTTCATTTCTAAAAAGGTACATGATGCATTGCACTTTAAGTGAACTACTGTAACAGCTGTTTTTAACACACTTTGCTAAACATGTGCAAAAGTACGATATATTGGGAAAAAGTATTTTATCATTATTATAGAATTACATTAAACTAAGCATACTTTATTAAGTGTACTTTATCTATTTTTTAAAAATACACTACACTGTACTTTTTAAAAAGTATGAAAAAAGTTTACTTTCTAACATTTGATGAAAGCATAATACTAATGTACTTTTAAATACTTAAAAAGTATTTTTTTTTTCACTAGGGATACTAATCCAATCAATCCGAAAGGGGCAAATGACAAGACAAATCAGTAAATAGACAGAGAGCAGTAATAGACATGCTGAACACAGGATAGAATGCTCGGTATACAATGACTGGAGAGTTGGCAATACTTTGCAAAGAGTGAGAGAAACAAAAGTAGTATTAATTCATAGGTAAACTGTCGGTATCAATTGTGACAGATGGGAGACCAGAAAGGGTGACAGAAAAAAAACATTTACAGGGTAAAAAGTACAAAAAATACAGCAAACTAATATTATATACAGTATAAACGAAAAAAAATGTAATCATTGACAACCTAAAAATATTAAGGTGGTTTGCCACTGCTTTAAAAAATAAAAACAGCTAAAAAGCAATCACTATGAAGGAATATACTTTTATAGTTTACTTTCTTCTGTTTTTGATAAAACACTGTATCATCTCCTGCAGCAGATAATTTATTTATCTGTAGAAGCATGTGTTAATTTTGTATGTACCTTTTGCTGGAGTCAGCAGAGAGAGGTTTTCGTCTGTAACAAAACAGGATAATTTTTAGAATTACTTTTATTATTTCCGTTATAATAAAGACAAAATAACCAGTTATGTCATTTTTTAGGTGTTACAGTGGCTTGAAAAATTATTTGCCATCTTACAGATATTATGTTTTCCAGATTATCAAACAAACATTAATATCAAACAAAGATAACCTGAGCACTTTTAAAATGAGTAAGAACGAGCATCTCTTAAAATTCTCAAACAGCAGAATGCCTATATCTGCTATACTAAGCTACAGTTATTAAGTCTGTGTACTGAAAACATACATTTAAATCCTTACAAATGTTAGAAAGAAATATAACTAATAATAGCTTATAGTTACTGCATATTTTTAAGTTTATTTAATTTTATAGTTGATTGCTGTGGTAAAGAAGTGATGGTACGTGTTATTGTCCTTGGGGTGCGCACTGCTCACTGTGATCTAGTCATAGTTGTGCGGCTGACTGGTGATTGTTGTCATGATTTAAATCGGTCAGTGGCGCACCTGTGTTTTCCGACAGGCAAGATGGAAACACCAGATATTTACCTGAACACATATCACTTCCAGACCACCACGCCCATTGGGCTTAATAGATTCCTAAACTCCAAAACTATTTTAATGATGCGGGCTCAAGGCATGAAAATAGACTGTTGACGGGGTGTAAGATAGCAATGATCATTGATAGTCAATGGGCAATTGACTGTATGGCATGTTGTTCTTCTGTTTCTGATAAAACACTGTATCATTTCCTGAAGCAGATAATTTATTTATCTGTAGAAACATGTGGTAATTTTGTATGTACCCTTTGCTGGAGTCAGCAGAGAGAGGTTTTTGTCTGTAACAGAACAGGATCATTTTTTAGAATTAATTATTTTGGTTATAATAAAGACAAAATAACCAGTTATGTCATTTTTTAGGTGTTACAGTGGCTTGAAAAAGTATTTGCCATCTTACAGATATTATGTTTTCCAGATTATCAATCAAACATTAATATCAAACAAAGATAACCTGAGCACTTTTAAAATGATAATTTTATTTATTAAGGGATAATTAAGGGTAAAAAAAGGGTAAAAGTGTTTACTCCCCCTAAATTTACTGTGAATATTCACACTTTTTGTAAAGCTAAGTTCAATTTCACTGCTAACCACAACCAGGCCTGATAAGTGCCAGACCTGTAGAATCAAGAAATCACTTCAAATCAGATTTATTTTCATAGCACTTTTTACAACTGTTGTTTTCACAAAGCAGTTTTGAGAAATGAAATATGTGATTGCAAGACAGAGAATCAGGCAAAGGCATTGAACCCTCAGTGAGCACTTAAATATTTCCCATCTGACAACATGAAGCAGATAAAAGATCTCAGAAAGCAGCACATTATTATTATTATACCCCGATCTGACGAAATTCAAAAACAGATGAGAAAACAAAGTAATTGATCATCTATCAGTCTGGAAAAGGTTATAAAGTCATTTCTGAAGCTTTGGGACTCCAGAGAACCACTGTGATTCACTATTATTCACTAATGGAGAAAACACAAATGGAACACTGGTGAACCTTCCCAGGAGTGACCGGCCGACCTAAAGAAATTACTCCAAAAGGGCATGAACAACTCATCCAGGAGATCCCAAAAGAACCCAGAACAACATTTAAAGACACAACCACCCGTCTCACATTTACCAACTAACAGAAAAAACAACACAACCACCCATCTCACATTTGCCAACTTACATCCTGATGATCTGTGTGTTCAGTTACATCTGGTGTAAAATGCATAAACACATGATTTCAGAAAAAGAGCATCATACTGAACATAAAACATGGTGGTGTTAGTATGTGTGATGGTCTAGGGCTGCTGAACAACTTGCTGTAATAGATGGAAGCAGGAATTCTGCTGTTTACCAGACAATCCTGAAGGACAATATCCGACCATCTGTTACTGAGTACTTGGGTTCTGCAGCAGGACAATGACCCAAAGCACACAAACAAGTTCAAACTAAATGAAGGTTGCAGGAAAATCCTCCAATGTACTTTTTTCAGGCCTCTGTAAATGTTTTAAATGATGGTGTCAGATCATTGTGGAAGCACATGTGAAGCATTGCGTCAGGGTTTTGATAGAGAACTAAAACGGGCCTTAAGAGACTCTTCTTCAAACGTTACCTCTTTTTTAAGCAGATCACAGCCACCACAACAATTCCCAGTACGACAAACAGCACAGCTGCTAGTATAAACCCAACTGTTCCTGGAAACAATGGGGGAAATAACAGTCATTTAGTTAAAAACAGAAGAAGCAGACACCCTGGAACCACATTATAAAATATTATATATGTGTGTAAGTTATGACAAATGACAGCTATGACAGTTTTGACTTTGAATGAATGGTATTTGAGTGCTATTAGAGTGCATTAGCTTCTCTAAAAACATACAGGGGGTGGACAATAAAACTGAAACACCTGGTTTTAGAGCACAATAATTGATTGTGGTGACGGACAGTTCTGGCGGAAACAGGAGAGTTGAGGTGCACATTGAATTCTGCCGTGATTTGATCAGCCGTGGTTTTATGTTTTTTGGATACAATCCGGGTTAGCACCTGAACATCCCTTTCAGACAGCTTCCTATTACAGCGTTCACAGTTAATCCTGTTGGATGTGGTTGGTCCTTCTTGGTGGTATGCTGAAATTACCCTGGATACTGTGGCTCTTGATGCATCACAAAGACTTGCTGTCTTGGTCACAGATGCGCCAGCAAGACGTGCACCAACAATTTGTACTCTTTTGAACTCTGGTATGTCACCCATAATGTTGTGTGCATTGCAATATTTTGAGTTAAACTGTGCTCTTACTCTGCTAATTGAACCTTTACACTCTGCTCTTACTGGTGCAATAATGTGCAATTAATGAAGATTGGCCACCAGGCTGCTCCAATTTAGCCATGATGAAACCTCCCACACTAAAATGACAGGTGTTTCAATTTCAGTGTCCAACCCCTGTACATTTCAAAAGCCAGATTTGAATGATTGACTACAAGTTTGGTAGGAGGTCAAAACAGATCAATTATAACTATAAAACAGAACATTAAATCCGAGAATCTACATTAGCTAATGTCCTCAAGTTGTGCAGGAAACTACAGTACCTCCTGACAGTGGCTGGTGCATAGGTATCTCATAACTGCTCCTGTCCAGGTAGTTGGATGCCTCACAGGATACGTTGAGGGTCAGGGGTCCTGTTAACTCTGACACCGTCACCCGTCCGGTGTAGTTAGCCAGTGCTGTAAAGTTTGGGGGGAGAAAGCTGCTTCCATTAACCATCCAGGTGATGCTAGCTCTGGGCTCGGCCTCTGCCCGGCACACACACCGCATACCTCCGGTCCAGTCCGAACATGCAGAGTCCAGTAGGATGGTGGGAGGAACTGAGACACAGGAAAACCAGACAAGACTTCTGGATGATGACCATCTCTTTATTTCTACAGTCATTGTTCTTTTTCTCAAGCAGATAAGGATAAAGTATAGATACGTTTAGAACAAACAAACAAGACTTTACTTACAATGGACCTTCAACTCTGTTTCTTCTGACTGACCCCGTCCATAGGAATTACGTGCAGTGCAGGAGACTGATGTGTGTCGTTTGACTTGTTCAAGGAAAAACTCTGCTTTACTTTGGTTTGTGCTGAAGACCTGGTTGAGATACCATTCGTAGTCGATTGGTGGAGGGTTGCTGTTACTGGTACATGTGAGTGAGACACTCTTGCCTTCAATTATAGCTCCCTCTGTCCCTGTTATTCTTACATTCGTTGGGGCATCTGTGGAAATATAATAAATTATATATATTAAAAAAGAGTTCACTACATGAGATTTTTTTTTCTAAAGGAAGGTCCATAAGTCATGAATCTCTGTGGTGTGAGTCTTAGTCAAGATTTAAGGCTTTGGAGTGTGAGTCAAGGTCAAGTCTTGAATCTCTGATATATGGGTTGAATCTATAGGCTCTAGGGTGTGAGTCAGAATCAAGCCTTTAATTTCTAGTGTGTGAGTCTGAGTCAAGACTTGAACATCTAGGTTGTGAGTCTGAATTAAGTCCTGAATCTCTGGGGTGTGAGTCTAAGTCAAGTGTTGAATCTTGTGTGCAAGTCTGAGTCAAGTCTTGAATCTCTGGGGTCTGAGTCTTAGTCAAGATTTAAGTCTTTGGAGTGTGAGTTCAGATCAAGACTTAGATCTCTGATATGTGAGTTGAGTCTTTTGTCTCTTAGGTGTGAGTCTAAGTCAAACCTTTAATTTCTGGGATGTAAGTTGTGCAAGTCTGAGTTGAGTCTTGAGTCCCTTGGGTTCAAATCTTAAAACTCTAAGATGCAAGTGTGAGTCAAGTCTTGAATCTCTGGGGTGTGAGTCTGAATCACATCTTAAATGTTTAGGGTGCAATTCTGAGTCAAGTTTCAAATCTCTAGAAAGTCTGAGCCAAGTCCCTTTTAATGTGCAAGGCTGAGTTGAGTCTTGATTCTCCTGGGTTCAAGTCTCCAGGATGGAAGTTAGAGTCAAGTCTTGAATCTCGGAGGTGTGAGTCTGAGTTAAGTCTTGAATCTCTGAGAGTGGAGTCTGAATCACGTCTTGAATATCTAGGGTGTGAGTCTGAAAGAGTCTTAGATCTCTGGGGTGTGTGTCAAAGTTGAGTCCTAAGTTTCTGGGATGTAACTCTGAGTTGAATTTTGAGTCTCTTGGATTCAAGTCTTAAATCTATGGGGTGTGAGTCTGAGTCAAGCCTTAATTTCTTGGGTTTGAGTCTGAGTCAAGTCTTGAATCTCTGGGGAGTGAGTCTGAGTCAAGTCTTGAATCTCTGGGGTGTGAGTCTGAGTCAAGTCATGAGTATTTGGGTTGTGAGTGTGAGTCATGTCTTGAATCTCTGGGGTGTGAGTCTGAGTCAAGTCTTGAATCTCTGGGGTGTGAGTCTGAGTCAAGCCTTTAATTTCTGGGGTGTGAATCTGAGTCAAGTTATAAATCTATGAGGAGTCTGAGCCATTTTTTTTTTAATGTGCAAGTCCGAGTTAGGTCCCTTGGGTTCAAATCTAAAGCCAAGTCCCTTTTTGATTCTTTTGGATTCAAGGCTTAAGTCAAGTCCTAAAACTCTAGGATGGAAGTCTGAGTCAAATCTTAAATCTCTAGATTGGAAGTATGAGTCAAGTCCTAAAAGTCTAGGATAGATGTATGAGTCAAGTCTTAAATCTATAGTATGAAAGTCTTAGTCAAGTCTCAAATCTCTAGGACGGAAGTTTGAGTCAAATCTTAAATCTCTAGGATAGAAGTATGAGTCAAGTCTTAAATCTATAGTATGAAAGTCTTAATCAAGTCTCAAATCTCTAGGACAGAAGTTTGAGTCAAGTCTTAAACATCTAGCATTGAAGTATGAGTCACTTCTTAAAACTCTAGAATGGAAGTTTGAGTCAAGTCTTAAAACCCTATAATGGAAGTGTACTCAAAAGAGTTGAGTATTAATTGTCCCTGGTGAGAAATTAAGTCAACAATTGATATTATTGGGTGTGAGTCTAAAATGAGTCTTAAACCATTGGAGTCTGAGTCACAAAATAATCTGGATAATTTGGATACTTTGGATATTTTGATTGATTACTTCGTAATCGTAAGTCGAGTACAAGATCCCTGTTTTTGTGTTGTAGGCTTTACTCACATAGGACGTTGATTTTAAGAGCATTACTACGTAAAGTTTTGCCGCTGTATGAGCTTTGGCAACTCAGATTCTTCTCGTGGTCTTGATGGTTTGGTCTGAATTGAGCTTGAGTCACTGAAGTCCACAGTCCGTCCTGGTTCTTTGTGGTGGTCACACTGTCAGAAAGGATAGATAGACCAAACCATTGGACCGATGGTGGAGATGAAGGACAGGAATGTTGGACTGCACAGTGGGCGGAGAACAGTGTTCCCTCCACTTGTGAGCTCTCTATGGAAATCTCAGGAGTCCTGGGTTTCTCTGTAAGAAAGTACTTAAATTAAATATAAATGCTCTTCATAGTATTTATTATTTCCTGACTGCAGCATGAATACTCACCAACGTTTACTTTGGTGTAATGATATTGGTTACCGGTGTTAGGATGGATCCATGGATACAGTATTTCACCATTGTCGTCTGAGCGAACTCTGTCGATCTTCAGGCTGCAGTCTCCTTGTGCAGGATCTCCTGAGACTGATGTTCTTCTTCTGAAACTGTCTGTTATATCTCCAGGAGTTTTGGAATACACTACTGGGGATGATGCTTTTCTGTACAGGTACCAAACCACATGAGAGTGTGAGCTGGTTTTGCATGGTAGTGTAACACAGCTTCCATCAACAGCTGTAACTGATTCTGACACCTGAACGTCCCAACCATGGCACAGACTGATCAGCGCTGAAACTGTAGAAACAGAAGAATGGCGAGTTGGTTAAAGTTTTACATGGTTGTGTTTCCTCTAGGAAAATTTGGCAATTTTGTTTGTGCATTTTGTTATAAACATGTTTATTTCCGCTGTCTGAATTGGAGCAACACAAAAAACTGAGGAAAAGACCAAAATTAATATAATTTCTCGCAAAACTGGACACAATCAGTGGCATCGTCAAATTAATATCTGGTTGCTAACTATGAAAAAAATCAACAAACCCATCATCAAACTTCTTACACCTCTCAAATGGAATTTTGGACCTCTCTTCTTTTGCAAAATACTCCTGGTCTCCCATATTTGAAGCAATTTTAAGATCTCTCCACAAGTGTTCAATGGGATTCATGGAAAACATGATGCCCCCTCCACCATGTTTCACAGTTGGGATGAGGTTTTGATGATGGTGTGCTGTGTCTTTTTTCTTTTCTCCACACAAAGCGTTGTGTGTTCCTTCCAAACAACTCAAGTTTGGTTTCATCTGTCCACAGTATATTTAGCCAGGACTGCTGTGAAACATCCAGGTTCTCTTTTTTTTTTGCAAACTTCAAACATGCAGCAATATTTTATTTGGACAGCAGTGGCTTCCTCTGTGGTGTCCTTCCATGACCTCAATTTTTGTTTATAGTTTCTCTTATTGTAGATTTGTCAACAAAAATGTTAGCATGTGCCAGAGATTTCTGTAAGTATTTATCTGACACTCTAGGATTCTTCCTCACCTCATTGATCGTCATCATTCTGCGCTGTGCTCTTACAGTCATCTTTACAGGACTTTACCACGCCTAGGGAGAGTAGCAACGTGCTGAACTTTCTCCATTTGTAGACCTTTTGTAACCCTTTCCAGCTTAATGCAAGTCAACAATTCTTGAACGTAGGTTTTCAGAGAGCTCTTTTGTGCGAGGCATGATTCACATCAAGCAATGCTTCTTAAGAACAGCAAACTCAAAACTGGTGTGTGTTTTTTTACAGGGCAGGGCAGCTTTAACCAACACATCCAATCTCATCACACAAATTAAGAAAGTTTAGCACTGTTGCTACTCTCCCTAGGCATGGTCCTGTAAAGATGACTGCAAGAGCACAGCACAGAATGATCAATGAGGTGAGGAAGAATCCTAGAGTGTCAGCTGAAGACTTACAGAAATATCTGGCACATGGTCCATTTAGCTGTTAGAAAAGTCATTAGCCTAGGTTTTTTTTTTTTTTTTTTTTTTTTTCGTTTTCTGCCAAAACATAAACACACATAAAGAACAGAACTTAAAGAAAAGAGAAAAAGAAAGAAAAAAATCACATCCTCTATCTTGCATTTAAACAATCTCTTTAAACAACCGAAAAGGTATAGGCTGTTAAATAAGCTATTAGCTTATTTTGCCTACCCTTTTTTAAGTAACTAATATATATATATCCATATATACATATATATATACATACATATATGTATATACATCCATTCATACATACATACACACATATGTCTAAATGTGTTTATTACAAATTTAATTGACACAAAACAATATAAAACAAAAAAACAAACAAACAAAAAAAAAACACCAAACACAAAAGAGAAAATTAAGATAAAAAAAATCATAAATCATTTGAAAGTTTACAATATATAGACTGCCCATTTAGCAGTTGTATATTTGTTTATAGCCCTGTGTTTAAACATTATTTTAAATTTATAAAGTGAACTACACATTCTTAATTCTTCGTTATAGTTATTCCACAGCTTACTCCACTGACCGATACACATCTGTTTTTTATATTTGTCCTTGCTCTATTCCTTTTAAATATATCTATTCCCCTTAGTTCATAGTTGTTCTCTTTAGTTTTAA
This sequence comes from Astyanax mexicanus, assembly GCF_023375975.1. NCBI lineage: Eukaryota > Metazoa > Chordata > Actinopteri > Characiformes > Acestrorhamphidae > Astyanax > Astyanax mexicanus. Next base: position 120,004,275 of record NC_064408.1, read on the forward strand.
ATTTCCCCTGAATACAATTTAGAAGTAATTTATTTTGTGCTTTGTACATTATCTGTGCAATATTAAGGTCAACTAAAATAATTTGTAAAGCATGTAATTTAATGAATAATTTGTTGGTTGGTTCGTTGTATTTTGCTTGGTTAATAAGTCTTATAGCTTTCTTCTGTAGTATGGTAATTGGATTTGTATTGGTTTTATACGAGTTTCCCCATATTTCCACACAATAGGTCATATAAGACAACATAAAAGAACAGTAATGTAAATATAGTGACTTCTGATTTAAAATATGTTTAGTTTTAGATAATATTGCAATGGTTTGGGCCAGTTTTGTTTTTATGTGGTTTATGTGCTGTTTCCAACATAATTTATGATCAATTATCACACCCAGAAATTTATTTTCATATGCTCTTTCAATGTCAATATCATTGATCATAATTTTTACTTCCTTCTTTATTTTTCTATTGTTCACATACTTTTTCCACCCTCACTGTGAATGTTAACATGTTGTGTTCAATAAAACCATGCAAACATGTATGTTTTTTGTGTGGTATTAGTTTAAGCAGACTGTGTTTGTCTATTGTTGTGACTTAGATTTAGATCAGAACACATTTAATGACCAATTTTTCGCAGTTGACCAAACGTACAGAACACACAAAGCAAGAGCACCCCCGTCCAGGACATAATGGCTACTCTAAAAATACTATAAACACAAGAGCATTTACTGAAAGTTACTAGGTTATTTAAAGGGATTTTACATCCCTTTTAAAATGAAATGAGACCGAATATGGAACCATGCACACTATGAGTCACCAAGAGCCATATTTAGAAAGTCTGCACTTCATTTTATCAATTGCTAAAGTTGCGAACATTAAGTACTCTCTCACTTCTCAAAATTTAGTGATGTAACGTGATGATTAACAGCCAACTTTACCAGTTAGAAAGATCCCCAGAACTTTGTTTCTGTTCATTTCTGGAGTCCAAGGCCTAGAAAGAGGAAATAAAAGAGGAAGTAGGTTTTAGACCTTTATATAGTAGATGAGCATGAAAAACACCAACGCCAACACCTTGGCTCACCATAAAGCCATAATGTTTTTAATCAACCGTTAAAGAAAGACATTAAAATTAGGTAAGTCTTTAATTGGTCACGTCATTTGTATACCCCCACCGAAAGGTCTGGACATGGTAGAAATGAAACAGTTTTTTAAAGATACAGTTGCAAGAAAAGTATGTGAACCCTTTGGGATTATACTTGTACCGTCCATACTTCACATACTTTTACCGTCCCTCACTGTGAATGTTAACATGTTGTGTTCAATAAAACCATGCAAACATATACATTTTGTGTGGTATGAGTTTAAGCAGACTGTGTTTGTCTACTGTTGTGACGTAGATGAAGATCAGAACACATTTAATGACCAATTTATGCAGAAATACAAGTATAATCCCAAAGGGTTCACATACTTTTTAATGCAACTGTACATAGGATTTTATTTGATTTCAGACAGTATAAACCCAAGATAGTTCATGTTTTATCTGCCCACATGCATTTAATGTATTAATAAACATAATAATTTATTAATACATATTAATACATTTATTATTAATTAATTTATTATTAAGTTATTAATATTCCAAAAAATGTTGCAATGATAAAGCATTTATCACTTTATAATGTTGCAATTCCCTAAAAAGGTGTTTAGGCACCGATGATACCAAGCGATGAAGTGTTTCAGATAATATTTTGTCCCATTCTTCGTTCAAACACATCTTATCTTAATGAGACCAAAATGATTTTTCAAACAAATATGTCACAAAACATACATCAACCTACAATGTTAAAAGAGTTTATCCTAAGTCACGTAGAGCATTTCTATTGGTCTATTCATTATGAAACTCTGATAATATTATATCATTTCTAAACAACAAAAACTGTTAAAAAGGGAAGAAAAAATTACTATACTATAAAACTATACTATAATTCACATAATTATGCTGATGATGCATTACTTTTGCATATGCCAAATTTAGGAACATGCTAATTATAAAAACACAAGTAAATAAAGAAATACCTACATATTACTATACATTTAATTATATAATCATCATTATAATTTATTTGTAAATTATATTGATGAATAAATGAAAAATAACTAAAAAGAATAAAAACAAATAATAATAATAAAAAGTAATTTTGGAGCCTTTCTATTAGTCTATTCATCATAAAATTCTGATAGATTCGTAAACAACATAAAATTTCAAAAGTAAATATTAACTTAAATAGAATAAAAAACATTTTCTGCACTTTTTTTAAACACAATTCTGAATTTCTGAATTTAAAGTATAATAATAATAATAATAATAATAATAATAATAATAATAATAATAATAATAATAATAATAATGTATTACTTTCATATATGCCGTACGCACATGCAAACTCGTACATACATATTATTATCTGTTAAATTATATTGTCATTATTACCATTTATTCATAGATTGAATGTATAGATAAAAAAATATTTTCTGCACATTGTAGACACATTTTTTTTACTATTGTTTGAAATTCAACATATATTGAAATAGAAAAAAAGATGCTGGTAATGCATTACTTTTGGACACCACATTTGCACATTTTAGACACCATTTCTTTTTTTTTCTTCTGTTTTGAATGCAACATGTATTGAAATGAATAAAAATGATACTATAAATGCATTACTGTTGTATACTCTGTATGCATACGCAAACCCATACATATTTATTATTATCTGTTAATTTATATTGTCATCATTATTATTTATTCATAAATTGAATATATAGATTAAAAATAATAATAAATTACTTTATTGGAAATGAAAAAAAGTACAATTTAATTCCAAGGGATTTAACAGTATTTCTATTGGCCCATTCATTATGGAATTCTGATATTGTGAATATAAAGAGCCAATAAAAAATGGAAATATTTTCTGCACATTTTAGATTAATTATATTATTGCTTGGAAGTCAACATGTATTGAAATCGAAAAAAAAAAAATGCTGATAATGCATTACATTTGTATATGCCATATGCATATATATATATATATATATATATATATATATATATATATATATATATATATATATATATATATATATATATATATCATTTGCTAAGTTGTATTGTCATCATTATTATTTATTCATAAATTGAATGTATAGATTACAAAAATATATTTTATATTATTTCTATTGGTCCATTCATTGTAAAATTCTGATATTCTAAATATTAAGAGCCAATAAAAATGAGAATACATTATTAAAATATTGGGGCACCATAAATATATGAGCAAATCCTCTACAAAAAAAAATAATAGCATTAAAATAATATTTTCTGCACATTTTTATTTGTATTTTCAGAATTCAACATATGCTGGAATTGAATAATAATTATCATTTTTTAATTATAACGCGAACCCATACATACGTATTTTTTGTAAATTTATATTATCCTTGTTATCACTTATTCATAAATTAAATGTATAGATAAAAAAAAACTTTATTGTAAATGTAAAAAAAAAGTATAGCATTTCTATTGGTTCGTTCATTATAAAATTATGATTCTGTAAATAGAGCAAATAAAAAAATGGAAATACAATGATTTATTAAAATGTTTGGGTGCCTTTGTTTAAAAAAGAGAAAATAAATCAGCAAATCTTCTAAAAAAAAAGCTTTAATAGCATTAAAATAATATTATCTGCCAATATTCTATTTATTTTTTTAATTCATAATATACTGGAATAGAAAAATAATAAAAATAATGACCGTTTACATTTAATGACCAATTTACGCAGAAATCCAACCAATCTTAAAGGCTTCAGATACTTTTTCTTGCAACTGTACATAGGATTTTAATTAATTTCACACAGTATAATCCCAAAATAATTCATTTTTTATCTGCCTAAATTCATTTAATTTATTAATAAATATAATATAATTAATAAACGGAAAAAAAGGAATAAAAATGTTAAAGTAAACAGATTTTATTTCATGGTATTGTATAGCATTTCTGTTGGTCAATTCATTATAAAATGGTTGGAAAGGTTTTATCCAAAAATGTATGTAAGTGAACAAAATAAATAAATTTCTGCACATTTAAACACAATTTTTGTTTAGTTCAATTCAAGTACATCAATGCATAACTGTTTGTACATATAATGCGTACATATTATTACTATATATCTTTTATTTGTTTAAATATATATATATTTGTTATAGATGTAGCTCTTACCTTCGCTGTGCTGGATGTTAAAGCCGGCGCTGCTGAACTCTGTTAGTTTACGTTCGTTTCTCTGAGATTAGTTGGGCTGAGGGGGCACGGCTTCCTCTTTCACTGAAGTTAAATTTGGCCCTTCACTCACTTCTGTTTTTCTATCATCTCAATTCATCAACAGTTTACAACTGCTGCGTGTGTGTGTGTGTGTGTGTGTTGCAGTGGTGCATATGTATCCGTTCTCTCTTCTTCCACAGCCATGCCTTTGTAATATGTGGTTATGTGGGGCTTTTGCATAGTCTTGATGAGCCTTCAAGACCATGTCTGTCTATGAAGGATCAAAATTGCCAAATTTTAAAAAAAGATAACTAAATATAAAAACGTAAGTAAATCACTCAATAAAAGTAATATGTTGATTGAAACGGTAAAGAATAATTATAATAAATAAAGAAATAAAGAAATTAAAAATAAAAAAATTAAACTATGTTAGTAAAGAAACCCATAAATAACAAATAATTAAGATATTTATTTTTATAGATATGTATTTATTTTTGTATAAATTATAATTAATCTTTACCGTTTTAACCACCATATTACATTAATTGAGTGATTTACTTACGTTTTTATTTATTTATTTATTTATTTTTATTTTATTTTGGCACTTTTAGTCTTCCGTATATGTCACTCTAAGATCTCAATTAGAGCACGTTCTGCCCAAGCCTGACCCGATCTGACCCATAAACTGTTTGAATGAGCGAAATCTGTTCAGAATTATGTTAATTAACATTGCAACACTGAAGAAGCATAGACCTATTATTTAATAAACATGTGTAAGAACAGCTGCACACGGCGCTGCAAGTCAAACGCGGACAAGTGAAGTAGCTCACGTGTGCGTGAGCCCCAGAGCTGCATGATTATAACATTCTAACAGGTGCAACTTTTTTTTTGACAGTTTGATTTGTTACTTACAAGTTTATAATAGTATTGAATTTTTCTTTATAGTTTAATTTTATTTTGTTTTCAAACACTCAAACACTTAATAATCTTTACACCAAAATTATCAACTATGAGAGAGTTCATCCTCCCGCTGTGGGTGTTCAGGTGTATGAGCTACTCACAGGTAAAGGTTCTCACAGCTGCTTCACGAGCAGAATCGGCACAACGCCACCCGCTGTAAAACTGCTGGAGTGGAGGAAACAGCGTTTATAAATAAATTAACAATGACGAAAACTAAGCGTATTCTATTAGTAATTTCATTTTGTTTCAGTTAATTTTATAAACACACAATTCAGTTACAGTTAGTTACCTTTTTTTCTTTTATTTACCGTTTTTATTAGTTTCAGTTAACAAAAATGTTTTTTTCACTTTCAGTTTTAGTTATTTCATTCATTTTTTTAACGATAATACTTGGTTACTTAGCTATATTTTGATTATTATGCCAGAGCTTTTTGTAAAATAAAAATAGCATTAAAAACAGATGCCTATGTCACAGACTATTTTCTGGTGGGAAATCTCGGCCTCGGGTCGGGTTCGGGCAGAGAATCTAAGCTCAAATCTCAATAACGTGCTTTTCTGCATTAATGCTAATGCTAATACACACTCCCATACTATGACAGAGCCTGGTTTATGGACCTGTTGCTGAAATCCACTCAGGTGCTTGTGCAGTTTCTCTCTTGTCATCTCAAGACTTGACGTCTGCAACTCTCTACTGGCTGGTCATCCACTAACAGGCAACGAGCCCCTGAAACTAGTTCAGAATCAGCAGCAGCGGCAGCACAACTTGTCTTTAATCTTCTGAAGTTCGGTCATGTGACTCCTTTGCTGCGTTTCATCCACTGGCTTCCTGTTGCCGCCTGCATCAAAATCAAAACCCTGACTCTGGCCTACAAAGCAAAAAAGGACCAGCTCCTTCATACTTGATGGCTGCAGACCACTGAAGTCATGTCGTCATTTTGTAGTCGGCGCCATGTTGTTTATGCCCATATTTGGAGTCCCTTTGGGGTTCCATGTCTAAGCGTTTCAAGTCAATACGGGATTTGAATGGGCTTTTCAAAAACTGGCCTCTATTACCCTGTACGTTTTATTCTGTGTATGTAACGGGTGTGTCATGTCAGTCTGTGCTGTTTGTCTGACATACACACTACTGTTAACAATTACTCTGCGTTGTGTTCTTTTATTTGGGTTCGATGAGTGAAGGAAGGAGAACGAAACACAGTTGTTGGCAGATGTTGTTTACTGGATGGAAAAATAAACAAAGTATATTGTAGACAGTATTCACACCGAGTCTCCCCTCCATGCATTCAGCTGTGAGCTAGCACATTCGAGCAAACACTCCTACAGCTCCTCCTCTCAGCTCGTATAACCGCAGACTCAGAAATAGTATTAAATTTATAGGCCACAAATTATACATTTAAACAATATTGGGAAATTCTCTGAAATAAAATGCACACTAGTTTTTGTCTAATTTAGAAAAATATAAATTTGCAGTGTAAAATATGTACCAACAGCATAGTATGTATATTACTCATATATGATACAAAAAACCCCACAGAGAACACATATAAAACACTAAAACTAGTGCAGAAAAATGGGCCAAAGAGTCTAAAAGAGGAGAGAGTGTGCATTTCTAGCGCAGAAAAACGGGCCAAAGAGTCTAAAAGCGGAGAGAGTGCGCTTTTCTAGCGCAGAAAAACGGGCCAAAGAGTCTAAAAGAGGAGAGTTTGTGCATTTCTAGTGTAGAAAAACGGGCCAAAGAGTCTAAAAGCGGAGAGAGTGCGCATTTCTAGCGCAGAAAAACGGGACAAAGAGTCTAAAAGTTGCCGTAATTAAGGAGTTTAATATTAAGAGACATCATGAAATTAAACATCAATTTGAAATACCTTAGTTTACACAACACTGTCAAAGATAAAGATAGTAAGTCAAGTAAAATGGTGTATAAATGAAATAATCAGGAAAATGTATTATTTAAAGTGGTATATTTCATTATTTGTTTTATTACAGAGTGTGGCCCGTGACTTCAAATATATTTCTCCTTCTGGCCCCCAACAAAAAAAGTTTGGACACCCCTGTTGTAGACAGTATTCACACCGAGTCTCCCCCCCATACATTCAGCTGTGAGCTAGCACATTTGAGCATACACTCCTACAGCTCCTAGTAGAGTTCACACGAGAGCACATGGGCATTTTGTGACTCAGAAAAACTGTCTTTTACCAGTGGTGTGCAGTGAGGCCCTTCTAACCCTTCAGAGAAGTGGTGACAATAAGTGCATGTAAATGATTAAGTGATTTTTAATCAGGAAATATATATTATTATACTATTGTAAGTGTATGGAATTATTTTATAAATTAACTAAAATAAAAACTAGCAACTAAATCAAAGCATTAGTCTGTGTTTTTCAGTTGCTACAGGACTCTTATCTGACTGACAGCGCTACTGACCAATCAAAACTGCTTTTTAAAATGGCTTCTGCCCCCTTGTGTCTGCTCCCCCTTCTCCTGATTTTGAGAAGGGTGTAGTAATGAGTCTGTTAGTAAAGTCATAGAACAATCTAACCAATCAGATTCATGATTATCACTCCGGGGGCGGGGCCATGGCTGTCTAACCCCTTCTCAGCTCTGTGCTGAAGGTGTTACGCGCTGATTAGTTGTAAAACAGCGCACATGCTGAAATAGTTCAGTAGTTAACTAACTATCACGGGATTGTGACTGCAAATAAGAGAGATATTGTGTCATATCATATTAAATACCTTTTTTAAAGGCTGTTCTTTAATGTGAAACTATTTCATAATAAAAAGATGCCTTACTTGTGAGTTTTTGTGTGTACTTAATGTTTTGGCTGCCCTGGTGGACTGTCATCATACAAATGAGTGATATTTGTTGAACGGCTGTACTTGTAGGAAAATTAAGCATTGATTGTTGTGTCTATTGTATATTTTTGTAGATTGTAGTTGTATTTGTTGGCTGTTTATGTGTATGAAGTTCATCTAATATGAACTATAATATGTTGTTATTGAGGGCTGGGTGTGAAGGTGAGCGTAAAAGTTGAGTGAGTGGGGGATTGCAGAAGGGGTACCGTCTATATTTACTGCACGCCACTGCTTAAAACCAACAGAAAACCACAAACATCTCGACTCTTCTCTGTGCTGGAGGAACAAGGTGGTGGAAACTTCCACTGGGTGTCAGAACAGCAGATTCACTTACGGTCTTCTAACTGAAAACTCATCTTTTTAAAGAATTCGTAAAATAATATTTACAAAACAAAATCTCCTATGGTTCTAAATATTATCAAACTTTGTGTATCTCTTGGTCCGTGTCTCTACAAACTAGACGTGGATATTTTGAAGTAAACAACGAAACTCGGATAAGGGCGTCTGCTACATAACTTAAATGTAAATGTAAATGATAATCATCCCTCACTGGGCACTCATTCAAGGTGTCATGGCAAGGAGAGCTCCTTATCCACTGGGGTTCCCCAGGGCTTGGTACTGGGACCACTTCTCTTCTCACCAATATACACCACCTCTCTAGGTTGGGTTATCTGCTCACATGGCTTTTCCTACCATTGCTTTTCTGATGACACCGAGCTATAGCTGTCATTCTCACCTGAAGATCACTCAATCTCTGCACGGATATCGCAGTGTCTCTCAGACATATCCTCATTGATGAAGGAGCATCACCTTCAGCTAAATCTCTCAAAAACTGAACTTCTGGGAAAACCAGCAAAAACCATCTATCCAACACAACTTCGCCATAAACATCGACTCTCTCTCTCTCTCTCTCTCTCACCGACAAAGGTTGCTATAGGAACCTGGGTGTTAACATGGTGCTCTCCATCACCCACCATGTGGCCTCAGTTGCTCAGTACTGCCACTTTGCGCTTTATAACATCAGAATAATTCAACCATTTCTAACACAACAGCCTACCCAACTCTTGAGAAAAGAAACAGATTTATTGTCTTGATATGAGATAACTGCACTTGCTAATTTCTCTCACAGCAGCCAAGTGGAAGGAAGCTCAGAAGCTTGAAGACCTGAACCAGCTGGTTCCACAACAGCTTCTTCCCCCGGGCGACCAGGCTGTGGAACAGCCAGTAGCGTTACAGTGCCAGAATACATCCCACTGCCATCTATTTAAACTCACTACACCTTGCACTTTACGCTGCACCTATTAGAAATTTTCATATTAACCGTATTTACAGTGTTTTGCACCCTGTACTTCCCACACAACTCATTCTGTACCTGTACTTTACTTATACAGAGCTCTAGAGTGCAACCTTATTTCACAATAGTGATATAATTATATTTCAACATTACTCAGAATCCGACCAAGGCTGTTTTCAACATAATTAATTAAGAAAACGGTGACTAATTTAGCTTGGATATAGAGTTAGCATGGCCAGTTAGCCGTTAGCCATCTCCATTAACACCAGCAGTCTGTTAGCCTAGGTAGCATGGGGCCGACAGTTGAATTCCTGTGTTTTAAAGGTATTAACTACTGACTGAAGTAAATTATAGTCATAATCCACATATCCTATAAAACCACAGGATCTACAAACACTAACCAGTACAATTCATTTTTATTTGAAGGATTTACAGTTCATATGTTAATATATAGAATTTAAGGTATTTATATAGATTATTTATGTATTGTGGAAAGTTAGATTTAGAACAGAGTAGTTGCCTTGCTAGCTGTGGGTAATTGGACTCTACCATGAGAAAGGGGCTGTGGGAGGGGCTAAGAGTTCCAGAGAGAATCAGGAGAGGAAGGGGGAGAGGGCAGTTGGTGAACAAGAAGGAGAAGATGGAGCCTTAAAGTCAAACAGTTTTTTGACCTCTCTCTTTCTTTCTTTGTTAAGTTCCCCTTTTTGGTTAACTTTGGAAGGACTTTGGAAGAATGTAAACCTAATTTGGAAGAAGTAAACTGTTCAACTTTAAACCCAATGGTTCTGTGGATTTCTTGTCGTATTTTTTTCTTGGTGGACTTAACCAAGGGGAGTGTGGTAGAGCGTCAAGCTGAGGCTTATTCAGAAATGGAACCTATAATGTGCTACTTTGTTTTGGTTCATCACTTAAAATCTCCTTAAAAAATACATTTAAGTTTGAGGTTGTAAGGTGACAAAATGTGAAAAAGCTCAAGGGGTATTAATACTTTTGCAAGACACTGTATATTTATTAGCCAGTGAAGTGTTGACAGAACTGGCATGCTGTCACAACATATTTTTTATAAATGAGGTTGTATTATTTTGTATTTTTCTGCATGGTTGTGTGTCTCTGACTGCATTTCCCTGGTGAAAGAAATATATGCCTAATTGTACTTAAAACATATTGAGAAATGTCCAAGTATGCTGTACTTACCTAAAATATATAAAAGTACATTAACATTATGCTTTCATTAAATGTTTGAAAGTGAAATTTGATCATACTTCTTAAAAAGTACAATATAGTGTATTAACAAAAACAATAGAATACTATGAAGTACACTTTTAGTTTGATGTAATTCAGTATATTTCTAAAATACTTATTTTCAAATATACTTTTGTACGTTTTTAGGAAAGTTTGTTAAAACAACAGTTACTGTAGTTCACTTAAAGTGCAGTGTATCTTGTAACTTTTTTTTAGAAAGTATTAAATTAATTAAATTACTACACTGGTAAAATGTTTAAAATATATATTTAGGTATTATATTAATATAACAGTTACTGTTATATGTATTTCAATGCTCTGTAATTATAATTAGGAAAATATAAAGTAAAAGTAAGTACATTATAGGATACAGCATTAAATTACACATTTAAATGTCAAATAAAAAACTTAAAGTAAATTTGTAACACCCTAAAAATTGTAGTACAGTATATTCAAAAATTATAAATATAACTTTTTACACCCAGAGAAGTATACTAGAAGTGTGCTACTTATAAAAGAGAGGAATAAGAAGCATATTTGTACTCTGTAATGTAAATAGATCACATACTGTATATTTAACTAATATACCTGGTGTATAATAAATAGTGATACATTTGTAATACTCATTAAATGTATTATAATTTTATAATTTTACTGTAAGCATATTTAAAATATGGGGTTACATACATGAAGTAGTTTAAATGTTTAAATGTTACTGTAAGTATATTTAAAATAGTTTCATTTTAGTACAATTAGGTACACTTTAACAAAATTTAAGTAATACTTTTTAGTACTATTTTTATAAATTAAATATAAATGAATATAAATAAATATAAATATAAGTTAAAGTGTAATAAGTACAAAAAAAGTTGTTCAATTTGAGCATTTTTTTAATATACTGATTAATAGTAAAGTGGCTACATGTACACTTTAGTGCACTAAAGCATAATAATGCTTAGTATATTTTAATATAGTTTTATTTCACTAGGGTTATCTGTTGAAGACCATGTTTTGAATCTTCACTTAGAGCACAAACTGCGGACGATGCTTTAACATAAAAAGCCTAGAGCTCATCTATATATTTAAAGAAGCTGCTGCTCTGCGTTTCAGAGAACTGAAACCTTCTTATACGAAGCATTCAACCACCAGTTGACCACTGCTTCTAATTGTGAGTAAACATATATCTACATATAACACATTTATAGCTTCAGGTTTAACCATTTAGTAGGTTGTATTTTTATGTGGTTCTTGGTCATCTCTCTTATTTAAAGCTGTGGTGTTTTTCTGTCTAAGTAATAAGTAGAAAGAAAGAGAGAAAGAAAGAGAGAGAGAGAGAGTTACCAGCCTCAGAAAAATGCATGTTAACAGCTCCCCAGATAAGAGTATTTTAGTTTGTTTAACATTTTTAATTAAAAATGAAATGAGAAGGTGCATCCAAACTTTTGACTGGTAGTGTATGTCAATAGAATAATGTCATAATCAATATAGAATATACAGTGGCTTGCAAAAGTATTTATACCTTGACCTTTTCTATATTTTGTTGATTTAGTTAATGGGGTTGTATTATTATTATTATTTTTGACTGCATCTATCCTGGTAAAAAAATATATATGCTTATTTGTATTAAAACATATGGAGAAATATCCAAGTATACTATATTGTACTTTTTATGATCAAAAGTATGATCAATGTTTACTTTTAAACATCTGTTGAAAGCATAATATTAATGTAATTTTAATATATTTTAAATAAGTACAAAAATGTATACTGTTAGTATATTTACAGCATAATTGGACATTTTTCCATATGTTTTAATACTATTAAGCATTTGTTTTACTAGGGTAGATGCAGTCAGAGTCAGAGACTATATTTATTAATTAATATTAATATTATTAATAATAATACAACCCCATTAACTAAATCAACAAAATATGGAAAAGGTCAAGGGGTATAAATACTTTTGCAAGCCACTGTATATTCTGTATCGATTATGACATTATTCTATTGACATACACTACCAGTCAAAAGTTTGGATTCACCTTCTCATTTAATGTTTTAATTTTTTTGCTTTTAACTCTTATATTAATGTAATACCTAAATATATTTTCAAAACTTTCAAAATTTAATTTTCTTTCTAATACGTAACATGATACATTGTACTTTAAGTACACTATACACTATATTGTACTTTTAAAAAGTATAATCATTGTTAAAATGTTTTTAAAATATATATATTTTTATGTATGTATATATGTTTTATAAAATACTGGGGTTATTAATTTTTTTCTGCATGGTGTGATTCTCTGACTGCATCTACCTTAGTAAAACAAATATATGCTTAATTGTATTAAAACATATGGAGAAATGTCCAAGCATTCTGTAAATATACTAACAATATACTTTTTAGTACTTAAAATATATTAAAAGTACATTAATATTACGCTTTCTTCAGATGTTTAAAAGTAAACTTTGATCATACTTTTTAAAAAGTACAATATAGTGTATAGTGTACTTAAAGTACAATGTATCATGTTACGTATTAGAAAGTAAATTAAATTAAATAAATATATTTAGGTATTACATTAATATAACAGTTAAAAGCAAAAAAATCCAAACTTTTGTCTGGTAGTGTATTTCAATAGAATAATAGAATAATGTCATAATCGATACAGAATACACAGTGGCTTGCAAAAGTATTTATACCCCTTGAACTTTTCCATATTTTGTCACATTACAACCACAAACGTGAATATATTTTGTTGGAATTTAATGTGAAAGACCAACACAATGTGCTATACAGTTGTGAAGTGGAAAGAAAATTATGCATGATACAAAACAATACTTTGTGGAACCACCTTTCAATGCAGTTACAGCTGCAAGTCTTTTACGGTTGGTCTCCACCAGCTTTGCACATCTAGTGACTGAGATTTTTGCTGACTCTTCTTTGCAAAACAGCTCAAGCTCAGTTATATTAGATAGAGAGCTTCTATGAACAGCAGTTTTCAGATCTTACCACAAGTTCTCGATTGAGTTTAGGTCTTTAGGACTTTGACTGGGCTCATTCTCATTTTAACACATGAAAATGTTTTGTTTTAAACCGTTCCACTGTAGCTCTGGCTTTATGTTTAGAGTCATTGTCTTGTTGGAAGGTGAATCTCCTTCCCAGTCTCAAGTCTTTTCAAGCCTCCAACAGCTTTTCTTTTTCCAGGATTGCCCTGTATTTATCTCCATCCATCTTTTCATCATCTCTGACCAGCTTCTCTATCCCTGCTGAATAAAATCATCCCCACATCATGATGCTCCCACCACCATGTTTCACAGTGGGGATGGTGTGTTTAGGATGGGGATATGTTTTTTTTTTATAACCTAACCCTGCTTTTAACTTCTAAACTTCTCCACAACTTTATCAATGTCTGACGTGTCTCGTGAGTTCCTTGGTCTTCATGATGCTGTTTGTTCACTAGTGTTCTCTAACAAACCACTGAGGCCTTCACAGAACAGCTGTTTATATTTATAACGAGACTAAATTACACACAGCTGCTGGACTCTATTAATGTATTCAATGTATTCAGCAAGCCACTGTATAATTATTAGCCAGTGTAGTGCTGAAAGAACTGGGCAGATATGATCATTTAGAACTAACTAAAATGTACTAATGTTACTCATATAATATCCTAACAATGTGTTTTAATAGTCTACACTTGATAGGCATATGCTAACTTTCCATTAGCATATGCTAATTTAAACATGGTAAGAGTACAACAGATATTGTACTCTGCTGAAAATCACGTAAAAATAAAACAATACTATTCATAAAATCTTTATTTATGTAGAATTTATTTTATGTACATTTTAAAACTATAAAAAAGAATAAAGCAATACAAATAAAAAGGTGAATAAATTACATTTTAAAGCATATATTAATATAAATCCATTAAAACATGACACTGAATACCACCGTTCAGAAGGAGAATAACAGAGGTCTTTCTACTGTCCTTCTAATTTACACAAAAGATCTGCAGAAAGCTATACATAACTTTTTATACATTATTTATATATATATTTTTCTGAACTGAGCATAAAGGAGCACCTTGTACAAGTGCTTCAGACACAGAAGTGCTGCTGAAGTTTTTAAACATTGGACCATATTTTAGTGAGCTTTTGGTAAGTCCGTGGAACTTGATATAGGGCGTGTCAGTGTGGCTTTGCTATCCTAACGTTGAGAAAAGTATGCCTTGCACGGCTTAAAACTCAGAAAAGGCATGTACTAATTCTCTTAATTAATAATGCGTCTTTGGGCGTAACAATCAGTATGGACATTCTCTTTAAGAGCCAGGTGTGCTCTGACTTTGGCAGATTGCTATTTTAACGGTGCAGCAACCTGGACATGTTCAACACTTTTCTGCAGAGAAAACTGACCTGCTTATTTACAGAAATACCAGAAATCCACCAAATATCCCTGAGATGAACCAGGTTTGAGCATTTTGAAGAGCTAGAGGTGGCAATCCAAGTTAATGACATTTTTAAATGTTTTATTTTAAATAGACATGTTCAATAAGACATGCAGGATTATTGAAAGCATTGTATATTTACACATTTATACAGTGAATAGAGACAATACAAATGTTACAGATGCGTTGGCAAAAGTTTGCTTAGGGCTATGGGTTTGTGCACTGCTGCATGTCCATGTTTACTGCTGAAATAGCAATGAACATCTGACTGTTGTCATCTGTCTTGGTTGTATTCAGTCAGTGGGGCACCTGTTTTTTTCCATTGCCAAGATAGCAATACGCCAGAAATTTCCAGGTGTTGGCGGCCACGGGGAAAGCAGGTAGACCAGCATTGGTCTGTCCGCATCGTGGCATTGATAACATCTCTTGGCCACGCGGATTTTCACCGCTGAGCGACGCTGAGAGTCTGAGTTTAAGGGTTAACTTTATCTAGCACTCAGTGCTGTATCTTTAAAACTAAGGAAAGATTTTGTCCTTTGAGGTTTAGAGCTGTACATTTGACTGCGGTTAGCCAGTGCTGTTAGCCAGTCAGGGGTGATATATTTGCATGTATGAATATTTATGAGCAAGAGCCAAAATCCTGTCTTTGTTTAGAGACCTCTAATTCAGTGATCTAAAGCAGGGCTCAATAGAAACACCTGAGCACTTTTTTACACAAAAAAGCATTCATTCATACTTGATAATCCACAACTAGACATTTTAAAATTAATGAAAAAATGATGGAATGAGACCTTTACTAAAGTTTAGCGCTCCTGATGACATATCTATCAGGTGCTTGAAGGGTTGTCCAAATTCTTAATTTGAGGATTTCACCCCTTTCCCTTGTAACACTTAAAAACTAGGGGTAGGGGTAAGTGGTAGGGCTCAGGGGTTAAATGGGATTGGGCTCAAGTCTGCAGTCTGGGTCAGGTGGCTCTTTCTGAACTGGAGATGGACTGGTGTTCTCTGAAGAACCTGAAGAGATGCCTTCTAAACTTCTCTCCCACAAATACGTAGAGGAAGGGATTCAAGCAGCTGTGTGAGAACGTCACTGCTTCAGTGATCCACAGAGTCAGGGTAAACCGTTTCGTGAACTCGCAATCGTGAGGAGTTAAGCCCAGGAATTGCAGGGCTCCAATGAATTCTGCGATGTTAAACGGCGTCCAGCAGCAGAAGAAGACCACCACGACTATGACAATGAGGCGCATGGGGTATTTATTAGGTAAGCGAGATCTGTGGAGCCTACGGAGTATCATTGAGTAGCAGAAACCCATGATGCTCAATGGAACAAGCAGGCCGACAATGTTCTTTTTAAAGAGGCCAACAGTTACCAATTTTACATTATTGGGATAGTCAATGCAAAGAACCTCAGATGAGAAATTTTCAACCCTGATGTAGAACTGCTCTGGGAAAGATGCAGCAACAGCTAAGACCCAGATTACCAGACTGGACACAATCCCGCAGACCCTAGTTCTGACCCTTAAGGCAAGTACGGCATGGACGATGGCCAAGTACCTGTCGATGCTCATCAGCACAATAAAGAAGATGCCACTATAGAACCCAATATAGTGAATGGTGAAAACCATGGTGCACATGACTTCACCAAAAATCCATCCATGCTTCATTTGGTAGGCCCGAAAGGGAAGAGACAGGACCAGGAGAAGATCAGCCAGCGCCAGGTTCAGAAGACACACATCGGTGGTGCTTTTCAGCTGAGTGCCCACCGTGATGACCCACACCACCAGTGCATTTCCAATAAAGCCCACCACAAAGAACAGGCAGTAGAGTGCAGGGAGGAAATATCTCTCATATTCTTCATATATACAGTCATCCTCATTTACAGCTTCATCAGATGTGTAGTTATAGAAGAGAGTGCTGAAATAATATGAAAAATATGGAAATAATAAATAATAATAAGTATGATTAGCACAATCACATTTATCTAAAGCAGGGGTGTCCAAACTGCGGCCCGTTTCCTTTTTTGGAGCGGCCCCCGAGGTATTTTAGAAATAGAATGAAAGTTAGCCCGCTGTTAAGCAGGTTTTTATAAAATGAGATTCAAAGTTTGAACGCTAGGTGTCAGAAACGGGCCAAAGAGTCTAAAAGCAGAGAGAGTGCGCATTTCTAGCGCAGAAAATCGCACTAAAGAGTCTAAAAGCGGAGAGGGTGCACAGTTTTAGTGCAGAAAAATGAGGCAAAGAGTCTAAAAGCGGAGAGTGTGCATTTCTAGCGCAGAAAAACGGGGCAAAAGAGTCTAAAAGCGGAGAGAGTGCGCATTTCTAGCGCAGAAAAACGGGCCAAAGAGTCTAAAAGCGGAGAGAGTGCGCATTTCTAGCGCAGAAAAACGGGGCAAAGAGTCTAAAAGCGGAGAGGGTGCACAGTTTTAGTGCAGAAAAACGAGGCAAAGAGTCTAAAAGCGGAGAGAGTGCGCATATCTAGCGCAGAAAAACGGGGCAAAAGAGTCTAAAAGCGGAGAGGGTGCACAGTTTTAGTGCAGAAAAATGAGGCAAAGAGTCTAAAAGCGGAGAGAGTGCGCATTTCTAGCGCAGAAAAACGGGGCAAAGAGTCTAAAAGTTGCCGTAATTAAGGAGTTTAATATTAAGAGACATCATGAAATTAAACATCAATTTGAAAAATCTTAGTTTACACAACACTGTCAAAGATAAAGATAGTAAGTCAAGTAAAATGGTGTGTAAATGAAATAATCAGGAAAATGTATTATTTAAAGTGGTATATTTCATTATTTGTTTTATTACAGAGTCTGTGGCCCGTGACTTCAAATATATTTCTCCTTCTGGCCCCCAACAAAAAAAAGTTTGGACACCCCTGGTTTAAAGGAGCCAAGCACCACATTACACCTGTTTTGAGTTTCTCACCTGGTCGATTCCCAAGGAGTGCTAGTAGTAGCGTTCAGTTGCGTTGATGCCATTGAAAGCCACAGCAAACAATATTGTGTATACTAAAAAAAAGAGAAACAACATGTAAGTTATCAGTCCGTAAATCTGTATTCTGCCATACGTACTGTCAAAAACAGTTGCCATAGAAGTTTGTCATTGAGATTTTGACCAGTTGATAAAATGTCTTTTGTTAAACTCTACCTCCTCTTAAATTACACTGTCTCGCCACAAACAAAAAAGTGGATTTAAGTAAGTAAATGATGTGGGGGTTGGTGCTGCAGTTGGTCTGCAGGTTTAGGTTCAGCAACAGTATGTGCTGAAAGAATGAGGTCAGCTGAATACCTGAATATACTAAATATAGACCAGATTATTCCATTAATGGATTTTTTCTTCCCTGATGATCAAGGACATATTCCAAGACAATATCAGGATTCATGGGGCTGGAATTGTGAAAGAGTTCAGAGTTCAGGGAGCATGAGATCATCATTTTCACACATGGATTGAGAGAGTTCACCACAGAGTCCAGATCTTAACCTCATTGAGAATCTTTGGGATGTGCTGGATGGAGAAGAGCTGCTTTGTGCAGTGGTCAGACTCTACCATCATCAATGCTGCTGCAAGATCTTGGTGAAAAATGAATCCAGCAACACTGGATTGAAATAAATAATACATTTTGTGACACTGCAGAAGCTTATAGAAACAATGCCACAGTGAATGTGTAAAGCTGCAATCAAAGACAAAGGTGGTCCAACTGAATATTATTAGAGTGTGTGACCCCCTTTTTTTTTGTTGGTGAAACAACATTTAATTGCGTTGATAGTAAAGAAAGAAACAACATACAAGTCATGAATCAGGAAATCTGTATTCTGTTATATAGTACATATAGTCAAAAACACATATTTTTATTCCCATATTTTTCTGTACTATCTGATAAACTTCTGTCCAAAAGTCAACTTCAGAAATTAGGAAAACACAAAAGTCAAGTTAGTACTTATTTGTCAGTTAATTTTCTTACTGATTAATATTCCATCCCTTATTTATTTTAGCTGCCTCTTTTATCTTTTTAGTCTTTTATCTTTGAGTGTGAAAATCAGTCTGCGTTGGAATCACTTTAATGTAACTATTGCACTATTTTTGTGAAGTATGTGCTGACTACGTTTATTCACTGATACATTTCTCAACAAAGATTTTTATTCCATAGCTTAAAACTAATATTTGTCAAGGCTAGGCAAGGGAAGGCAAGTTTATTTATACAGCATCTTTTATACACAACGGTCATTAAAAGTGCTTTAGAAATGATAAAATTCATAAATTTTAAATTTAAATATATAATTTTATAATTTTACATTTAATTTTTTTAAATGATAAAATTCATAAATTTAAAAGAATATCAATAAAAATGGAAATCAGATAAATAAAGATTTAAAGATAAAATAAGAGTAAAGCATTGATAAAAAATGGACATAAAAAATAAGAATTAAGCATTAATAAAGGATGATTCAAACATGATTAAAACAATACATTTAAAAGAAGGAAAATTAACAAAATGAATTAGTATAAATGTGCCGTTACAGAATAAAAGTCTGCGGAGCTGCTGTGTTTTAAACTGAGCTCAAATATGAATGTTTTCAAACTAAATTTTAAATTCTCTTAACTCTTTCTGTCAGCTGGTCTATTAGACTGGATTTGACTGGATATAATTGCTATAAATTAGTTAACAATAATAAATGTACTTTAATTGTACTATAATAAATACACATTACTGAATTTTGTTATTATTGCTTGTAACCACACGTTTCAGTCCAGTTTTGATTATTTTTACCAAGTTTTAATAAAATCTCTGATATTGCAGGTTTGGTTTTACCTTCTGCAGGACACTGTTGGGTCGTCTCTCTGTAGATTGCTGGAGGACGTGATGTGGAGCTGAAGATGATTCTGGAGGTATTAAGTCACACGAACATCCCTCCTACAAAACCACCAAAAAACACCACTTCTCTTTTTAGAGGGTTTAGTTTAGCTCAGATGATCATCATTCCAGTCTGATCAACCTTCCTAAAGGTCTTTTTTTCGGATCATTGATTCATTTGATATGCCTTTTTTTTTTTTTTAGCAATCATACATCATATATATTTAAATATATATATTTTTTAACATTTTAAATTATTTAAAAAAAACAGTGCTTGTGTTTTGTGTCTGTAGAGATTATTAAATCACATGTCATTTTACCAAGAGATGTCAACACATTTGCAGAACTCTGTGGTAGGTACAGCAACATGCAAAAAAAAAAACAACACAAATTCAATCACACATCAGAAAAAAATTGCGACCATCGCCAAGAAAGTAATCCGCATGAACTGGAAACCCAAAAATAACATCAACAGACAAACACTCTCACAACCAATCAGAACCACCGAATCAGACTTAGCCTGGACACCTCTAATTCAAACACTACAGTAAATTACATTAAAAAAAACACACAAGATCAACAATAGCTAACAAAGAGCCAAACACATACACTCACATATACATATAAGTACATGCACAAACACACACACACACATACACAAATGTAAATGAATAGGCCAAAAATCAGACAAAATCAGCACACATGTTCATGTTTTTGTTTAGTCATCCAAACATACATTTCTTTCTTTCTTTCGTTTTCTTTTTTTTTCTCTTTATCAGTCTTGCTTTTCAACTTCTTTTCTATTCCTTTTTCCCCCTTTATCTCATCTTCCCCCGAATGTCCCCCTTTCTTCCTCCCTCAGCTCCCTCTCTTGTATCTTCCTTCCAGATCCCTGCAATTTTAAACCCCCTAAATATACTCACAAAAGACAAAAAACAAGAAAAAAAAAACACAACTATAATTTACACTGTTGTAATGTGTAAATAATCAAATAAATAAACAATAAAATATTAATAGTCCTCCGAAGAGGGTGGGTGGTGGAGGGCCAAAAAAAAAAAAAAGACAAGATTGCGACAGCATGGTAAATGCAAATAAAATTAAGTGTTTCCTACATTTACTTTTTAATTTCATTTAAGATTATATAGAACATAAAATATATATATATATATATATATATATATATATATATATCATATATATTTAAATATATATATATTTTTTTACATTTTAAATTAATTAAAAAAACAGTGCTTGTGTTTTGTGTCTGTAGAGATTATTAAATCACATGTCATTTTACCAAGAGATGTCAACACATTTGCAGAACTCTGTGGTAGGTACAGCAACATGCAAAAAAAAAAAAAAAAACACAAATTCAATCACACATCAGAAAAAAATTGCGACCATCGCCAAGAAAGTAACCCTCATGAACTGGAAAACCAAAAATAACATCAACAGACAAACACTCTCACAACCAATCAGAACCACCGAATCAGACTTAGCCTGGACACCTCTAATTCAAACACTACAGTAAATTACATAAAAAAAACCACACAAGATCAACAATAGCTAACAAAGAGCCAAACACATACACTCACATATACATATAAGTACATGCACAAACACACACACACACATACACACAAATGTAAATGAATAGGCCAAAAATCAGACAAACGCTATAACACTATAACGTTTGGACGCTATAGCACATAAACGCTAAACGCTAAACGCTATAACACAGGATATCTTAAGTTTTACATACAGCACAGAGACCATTCAGGGCTTAAACTGAAGTAGAAACTTGGGAAAAAAACAACAATTCACTTTGAGACTTTAATTTTCATTTTTTAGGTTCCATTTGCAAAATGCAAAATGCAAAAAAAAAGTAAAAAAAAAAAAAAAGCGCCTGTTTTATTTGGAGTTTACAATGTGTGTATGGATATTGGTGATGAAGAATCAGTCATTCTCTACATTTTCTGATTCAGAAGATTCTTGACTAACAAATTACAAAATGTGAAAAATTGACAAGAAAGCATTGAGGAGCTACACTGCATTATATTAGGTGTTCACCAGGTGTCTCCGAAGGGTTCAAAACCTCACCAGAGTGCCCCTAATGTAATACAACGAAACAAGGAAGTAAATCTGTCACTATACAACACTAGTTGTATTTTTTGTTTGTTTGTGATAAAACAAATTAATGTTAGTCCATTTCAGTAATATTAATATTTTTTTGATGAAATTTTCATAGGATGTAAACAGTGCTTTTTAATAAGCTTCTTGTGCACTTTTTAAGTTATTAATGCCTCGTTTTAAATGTCCGGGCTCTCCGGATTCTAGTAAGGAAGTGTGGAGCTACTTTGAGCTGGATAACGGTGTAAAAAGTGATTTATCAGGGTAAATTATGCCCCGTGTCACCCAGTCTGAAGGATGTTTGGACAACCTGTTAAAATTCCTGGGTCTCACAACACTGTGGGACAACAGAGGTGGGCTATTCATCAAAAAAAATAACTTTTTATCATGTTTTACTACAACAAAAGTCAATTTTACACCAGAGTTCTCCTTTAATTTGCAATTTTATGCCTAATTTGACTTACATACAGCGTATAAAGCGACATTCTTTAAAGGTTGTACATAATCAACATTAAAAGATGCAATGCAAACAAAATAATAAAGTTTATTTAAAGTTCTTTGGCATTCAGTTATTTTAAAGTCAAATGCCCTTCTTAAAATCTCTCTAAAAATCATAACTTTGTAAAGAACACAATTTCTAACTGATATACGCATGGGTTAAAGAGATGAAGTAAAAAAAAACAGATTTAGGTGGAGATTGATAGAGCAGTTTATGTAAATGAGAGCTGTTATTCCACTTCAGAAACAATGAAGCAAACCTCTGCCAAACCAGCAGATGGCATAAAAGAGTGAAGAAAAAAAATGTGTATGTGCGTGTATGCGCTTCAAGCCCACTTAAAAAAATTAGTTTTTTCAATTTTAAATACATTTTATATAGGTATATGTTTAAGTATACCTATAAATATTTAAAGTTCATGTTTTAGCAAAAATGAACAATGTTGTTTTATTCTATAACCTATAAACAGTTATTCCAAATAAAAATGGTGTTATTTAGAGCAATTATTTGCACAAAAATGAGAAATGGCTGATATAACAAAAAGATGCAGAGCTTTCAGACTTTAAAAAATGAGCAAAGAAAACAAGTTCACATTCATAAAGTTTTAAGAGTTCAGAAATCAATATTTACTGGAATATCCCTGTTTTTTAATTCACAGTTTTAAACATGCATCTTGGCATTTTCTCCTCCACCAGTCTTACACACTGCTTTTGGATAACTTTATGCTTTACACTCCTGGTGCAAAAATTCAAGCAGTTCAGTTTGGTTTGATGGTTTGTGATCATCCATCTTCCTCTTGATTATATTCCAGAGGTTTTCAATTTGTTAAAATCAGAGAAACTTTTGTTTTCCCAAAACTGTATGTAGTCTTGCTTTCCATATACTAGAGGAAATCACTGGAGGAAAAATCCTGAAAGAAAAGAAGCTGAAATTAAATAGGAGCAACGAGGCTATTTTTGAAATGTAAGGATTAGAGAGTCTGAAAATACTTACTCCAGTGAAGTAAAGATAACATTTCTACTTAAAGGCACACTAGGTAAGATTTCCTTGATTATTGAATTTTTTAAAGAAGTTACAGCTTGACACTCACTGCAGCGCTCCATTAAAACAAATCTTTTGTGCTGTTCGTCTGTGCTGTTCTATTGTGAGTATTGTACCAGATAAAGACAGATTATTAGTAAATCAGTGGGTATTTCTGTTTTGTAAGGAGTTTAAAATGTTAATAAGAGACTTGAAATGGTATTAAAACATCCAGAGTGTAAATATGTGAGGTATAAGTTGAGTTAAAATGTTTGTTTTAACTGCTAAAGCTGTAGGCTAGCAGGCGGAAGCTAGCAGCGATTAGCATTAGCTATTAGCATTAGCGATTAGCATTAGCGATCGGGTTAAATGTGTAAATATATCATGTTAAGTGTAAAATATGGCTGTTTGTAAGCTTAGCTTGCAGTAAATTGCTCCAAACTGAAATATATATTTTAATCTGGAGCTTGTAAAAGCTTTTACTGATACTGTGTTTCTGTTTTAATATTATTTCATGCTGTGCTTGTTTGGTGGTGAGGGCTAACAGTGCTACTCTGTAAACACGCTGTTTTATCAGCTGTAGAAACAGAAGAAATGTCTCGTTTCAGTCGGGATTTACAATAAAGTAAACATTTCATGCTTAAAGAGAAAAACTGATGATGGTTGTAATTATTTCTGTGTGCTTTTTTACTTTTTGATGGAAAAAAATCTTAAAATGCTTAAATGCAGGTGTATTGTCCACTATATGTAGTATATAACAGTCTACTGTATGTAAAACAAATAATATATATGATTACGACAGTGCTGTATACATTTATTACACTCTGCAACTGTAGGGTGAGGCCAAGAGGACAAAATCTTAATCCTAATCCTCCTAAATCCCAATCCTCAATCCTCCTAAAGTATCTTATGTTCAGAAATTAGAGGTGGGCGATACTGGGAATTTTCGTATCGATCTAAAACCAAGTAAATGCAGGGGCAGTAACATTTACTTACATGCTTTAACATTAAATGAATAAAAAATAAATCTTTTTTGAGGTAGAAAAGGGGAAATAAAAATTCTCCCCTCACTAGACATCTTTTCTATTTCTTTGTTTCTTTTTTCAAATAGAATTGTTCTTAGGAAAAACAATTTTCTCCCTTTCAGTGCAATTCAGAAATAAACAGAGAGTTAAAAAATATACAAAAAATATATATTTAAAAAATGCGGGAGAGAAAAAAAGCTTGAGTTTTGCTCAATATCAATACCAGCTTTGGTATCGATATTATCGATATTTGGATCGATCCGGCAGCCTCAATCAGAAATATTTTGGGTTCATACTGTCTGCAATCAAACCAATGTAAATAATAAAACATTTCTCATACAGATTTAAACAGATTTAGGGATGTGACAAAAAGATAAAACTAATTTAGATATTACTGTTTTCCAGGGTTAGGTTTGCACTAGTTTCTTCTGCATTTTATTTGCATTTTCAAGTTAGTCATGTTCTTCTAGAGAAGAGAAGTAGGTGTTTTTGGTGGTTTGTAGGAGGAGTGATTGTGTGTGATGATTTGTACACTGGTTTCTTTTTTTCTGCAACAAAATAAATCTCTTGAAGCATCTTCTGCAACACAACACTTCCTCCAGCGATCTACAGAGAGAAGCCTGAAAAAAAGAGTCCTGCACAAGGTAATACCCTACCATCAAAATCACTGATTTCACTAAATTTAATTATTTATATTATTTATATTATTTCTAAACTAATTATTTAGAAATAATCTAAATAAAATGAGGAAAACTTTAGTAAAATTCAATAATGTGTATTAATTAGATGTATATTAATTGCAGAAAAGAGAATCACAGCTTTGAAATGCAGGCAATATTCTGTCTGACAGCGAGGCTCACCATAGTTATATACAGATGAGAACAAAATCGGTTTAATCTAGGTTTCACAGAAATGATTTAACAATGGGACAATTCTTTGTTCTAATTATATATATATATATATATATATATATATATATATATATATATATATATATATATATATATGGGAACCATAATGTTTCATTTAGTATTCTGTTTATTGTTAATGTAAAAATTTGGTTTGCGCTCTGCAACGTGTTTGTATGTGAGTGTATTGAGTTGCCAAGGTAACAATGAACGTCTGACTGTTGCCCTCTGTCTAGTTTGCAATCAGTCAGTGGCGCATCTTTGTTTTCTGCTGTCAAGATAGCAATACAGCAGAAATTTACCTGAACACATCTCATTTCCAGACCACCATGCCCATCAGTGTAGATATATTTAGAAGTACTGTTGCTATTTAAACAACGCAGGTGAAAGGTGTAAAAAATTAAACTGTCTGCGGGGTGTCAGATAGCAACGAGCATCATGCCGCGCCTTGCACACTGTGTTAAATGTGGCCCCTATAGTGTTAACAAATCTTATTGGCTATTTTTTATCTATAAATCACTTTCTGGGAATTTGCCAGCTTATATCTCTTCACTGATCTCACTTAATAATAATAATACATATCAGACTTGCTCCAGTGGCTGGATCATCTGTTCAGGTACCAAGAGTTTTTACTGAACTGGGAAAATCTGCTTTTAGCTACAGAGCAGCACCAGCGAGCTGGAATTGACTATAAGAAACTCTAAAGCTCAGCTCACTGGAATCACTGAATCATTTTAAACTTTTAGTTTCTAATCACCAGAAAGCCTGTGACTGTTTTAAATTACTTTTTTTTATTAGCTTATCTTTTATCTTTTTTTTAATAAAATTTTTATTTAATTTATTTTTGTTTATTTATTATTACTTATTTTTTTATTTTGATGTTTTATATTTAATTCTATTTCTTAGTTCTATTATTCATTTAATTACTTCTCATCATTTTTAACATTTTACTTTACTTTTACTATTATCTTTTTACTTATTTAATGTTTTATAAATTTTTTGGACTGTTTACGTGTGAAATGTGTTTTTTATGGTATTTTAGAATTTTCTGTTTTACATGTGTATTTTTTATTAAATGTTGATTTAAAATTAGCACTTCTTTTATTAATTAATTTTTCTTTTACTATTTTATTTCGTATTATTTTTAAATTATTATTAAATGTGTTTAATCCCTTTGATGTTGTAAATGGTCGGCAACATTGTAAATGAGGGTCCCCCTCAATGTTTTTTTCCCGAGTGAAAATAAATGTTGATATTAAATTATATATATATATATATATATATATATATATAACCTCTGCAGATACACTACTGCACATTTGAAAACTTTAATTCCTTTCTTTGCATGTTCTATATTCACTGTCACTGTCACTTACTTTAAGCTAAAATTATATATAATATATATATATATTAACCACACCCATGATTAATTAATAGAATTAGTTCATGCCTTTTGTGTGTTTTGAGCTTTGTAAGGTGTATTTTTGCGCTCTCATGATACCAAAGACACACCGACTCACCCCTAAATCAATCTCAACTAACCAGTGCGCTATAGATCAATAAAATAGGCCCCAGTATTTTACACTTTAGGATTGCTGCCTTTATGCCATTACTGTTATTTCTGTATCCTCAGCATCTCAAAGACCGCGTTCGTGGTGTCTTTAAATGACAACGATGATGACCTCTAATACCACTCCTTGGGAAATGAACAGGTGAGAAGCTTTCTTTCTTTCTTTCTTTCTTTCTTCCACTAAGTCAGCTTTTCTTTACAATCTAGCAGAGCGTCATACAGAAAAGGGTTTGGTACGAATAAGTATACATATGCAGGGCTTGGACAATGAAACTGAAACACCTGTCATTTTAGTGTGGGAGGTTTCATGGCTAAATTGGAGCAGCCTGATGGCCAATCTTCATTAATTGCACATTGCACCAGTAAGCAGAGTAAGAGCACAGTTTTACTCTAAATATTGCAATGAACCCAACATTATGGGTGACATACCAGAGTTCAAAAGAGAACAAATTGTTGGTGCACATCTTGCTGGAGCATCTGTGACCAAGACAGCAAGTCTTTGTGATGTATCAAGAGCCACGGTATCCAGGGTAATGTCAGCATACCACCAAGAAGGACCAACCACATCCAACAGGATTAACTGTGGATGCAAGAGAAAACTGTTCGGGTGCTAACCCGTATTGTATTCAAAAAAACATAAAACCACGGCTGCCCAAATCACGGCAGAATTTAATGTGCACCTCAACTCTCCTGTTTCCACCAGAACTGTCCGTCACCACAATCAATTATTGTGCTCTAAAACCAGGTGTTTCATTGTGCAACCGCTGTAATATTAAAAAGTACAGTGATATTGGGGCATACACTATACTGCCAAAAGTAGCTGCTCGGCCATGGAAACCCATTCCAGAAATATCTTCTGTCTAATTTTTGTCTAATGCTATTTCTCTTAAAGGTGTCATCTAGCTAAAATCCACATGAAACTCTTCCTCAACCTCCATTGTCTACAGTAGCTAGTCAAGAAACTATTCAGTAAAACGAGTTAATCAGGAAAAGCACCGTGTCTATGTCAACCTGTGAATTAGTATTCATGGCCCCACCCACCTCGGCTCACGAGCTCCCACAGACAGAGCTGAATCCGGGCAGCAATGCCCTCTCGTCAGATAGGAGCTAAATAACAGCGATAGGAACAGCATGGCAGTTCATTCCTGTGTTATTTGTGCGAATAACACATCAGTGTTAGTTATATAGTTAGTTATATACCCAATAATTCAGAGCTAAGAAACAAATGCTTAGAATTTATCTATGGAGAGACACCGCCAGTGAAGTACAACTGAGATATGTAGGTGTGTATTTAGAACAGTTCTGTTTACACTAGTTAAATATACAGTAAAAATCTACCCCCGGGGTTGACTTTTACTTTCTGGACCTGCACTACTCACCTCTGTGTGTAAGTAACTACAGATTTACATAGGATCTCTGGTGGATTTTACAGAGATTCTAAAACTAGGTCAGTGGCTAAACTGCACTTAGCAGGTTTAGCATTGCACATGTTGTAAAGACTGTTACTAGTGTATAAATGTTTATTTATTTTAAAACATTCCTAACTGTTGTCCATCTCGCTGCCTCCTGGTTTCGCAGTGCCGTTAGCCAATCAGATGCGAAATGTTTGCATGTATGAATATTCATGAGCAAGAGCAGAAAATGTATTGTTTCTCCCGGCTCACTCCTCCACCGGACTAAAGCAGTGTTATACCCGATCACTGGAGCACTTTTTACACAAAAAAACAGCTCACATTTATCATTTATACTGGAGACCACAACTAGTTTCTGCTACAACCAGTTTAAAATGAAAGAAAAAACGATGGAATTACACCTTTAAGCAATTTTAGGAGAAACATCTATAAGAAATATTTGGATTTAAAACTGATTTATTACTGTTTCTTATGCATTTTCTTTCCCATATTTTTTCTAGCACTCTCTTCTATAACTACACATCTGATGAAGCTGAGAATAAGGGTTGCTGTTTATATGAAGGATATGAGAAATATTTTCTCCCTGCACTCTACTCCCTGTTCTTTGTGGTGGGCTTCATTGGAAATGCGCTGGTGGTGTGGGTCATCACGGTGGGCGTTCAGCTGAAAAGCACCACCGATGTGTGCCTTCTGAACCTGGCTCTGGCTGACATTCTCCTGGTCCTGTCTCTTCCCTTCCAGGCCTACCAAATGAAGCACGACTGGATTTTTGGTGATGTTATGTGCACCTTGATTTTTGGCATTTACTCTGTTGGGTTCTATGGTAGCATCTTCTTTATTGTGCTGATGAGCATCGACAGGTACTTGGCCATCGTCCATGCCGTTCTTGCCTTAAGGGTCAGAACTAGGGTCTGCGGGATTGTGTCCAGTATGGTAATCTGGGTCTTAGCTGTTGCTGCATCTTTCCCAGAGCTGTTGTTCATCAGAGTTAAGAAGACACATACTGAGGAACATTGTGTTGCATATCTTAATGATTGGGGCTTGGATATGTTTAGAATTTTTAAAAGGAACATTGTGGGTCTGCTGGTTCCACTGATCATTGTGGGATTCTGCTACTCGATGATACTGCGGAAGCTCCACGGCTCTCACTCATCCAAGAAACACTCCATCTGCCTCATGATCCTGGTCATGGTGGTCTTCTTCTGCTGCTGGACGCCTTATAACATTGCATATCTCCTCTACGTTCTGTTATTTATGGGTGTAATACCTCGAGAATGTGAGATCCTAAAAGGGATTTTACTGACTCTAAATACCACGAGAGCAGTGGTGTTCTTACACTGCTGCCTGAATCCCTTCATCTACATTTTTGTGGGAGAAAAGTTTAGAAAGCATCTTATCAGGCTCATCAGGGCACGTCTGCGCATCTGCCGCTCCAGACTGTAGTCTTGGTCTATTTGTATTCTATCTGTATTGATTACCTGCAGGGAAATTGTAGTAAAAATATCAAAAAAGGTAATACACAGAAATAAACAGAAACACGGGCAAATAAAAAATATATAGATTCTGGACAAAACCAGATATAATACTTGGCTGGGAGTGAGTGAAGTGCAGGGGTATATATAGTAAAACAGGTGAAATCGTGAGTGAATGGGTGATGTCACTGTGTGGTGCACTCTGGGCAATGGAGTCCAAAGATAGGAGATCAGTGGTAGACACATCTGCAGGAGGAATAGAAGCACTTTCTGCACCTGGTGTAACACACAATATTCACAATCTAGTGCGGGACTAAATATTAATGTCATTTGTAATAGCAGGACATCATATGCAGCTCTGAAAAAAAAATAGTTTTTTGATTTTACCAAATTGAAATCCTCTGGAATATAAGCCATCAAACCAAGCTGAACTGCTTGATTTTTTGTATCAGGAGTGTAAAGCATAAACTTATCCAAAAGCAGTGTGTAAGACTGGTGGAGGAGAACATGATGCCATGATGCATGAAAACTGTGATTAAAAAACAGGGTTATTCCACCAAATATTGATTTCTGAACGCCATTTCTCATTTTCTGCAAATAAAGGCTTTAAATGACAATATTTTATTTGGAATCTGGGAGAAATGTTGTCTGTAGTTTATAGAATAAAAAAAAGCAAAAGCAGAAAAACTGATTCAGAAACTGAAGTGCTCTCTTAATTGTTTAAGGTTGCAAATTCATAAAATTGATAATAATCATCACACATAATTATCATGAAGGAAAAAAAAGTTCAGTAATCAATAAGACGTTGATAAATATGATGCACGCTGAGGGAATATATTGTATTTTTGCTTTAATATTTTACCTTGTGATTCTTTCTATCAATGTTATTCTCTTTTCTTTTCGAACTTGTTTTAATGTACTTTAATTTACTGTCATTCTTTTAATTTATTATATTGTATGCTCTCAACTTTTATTATTTTTTTTTTTTTTTTAATTGCTATTATTGTATTATTGCCCAATTTTCTTTTATATTTTGTGTAAAAAACATTTTGAGATTTTATCTGGAAAATGCTTTATGAATAAAATCTTTCGGAACATTATTGTTCTATTTATGTGCCCTGCAACATCGTACAATATCCCTTGCACTTTTTAAATGTCTGTAAATCTTATCGTACCATTCTGTGTTGAAACCAAGATGTTGCTTGTAGTCAGAAAAAAAAACTCACATTATAATATAAAAGTTACCTGCATTTTTTTTTTCCCAATTTCAATATATAAAGTTTTAGAGCTTAATGACATTCTTCCTTGTGGTGGATTGGTTACTGCATAATCTCATCATGTTTAGAGTAGAGATCTAGATTGGTCTGGATTTGGCAGTTGCCAGAAGAACGGTACTTGTCTGAACACTGTATTCACTATTATAGGGCACACACATCACCACTCCATCACTTTTTCTTGAATTGTAACACTGTATTCACGATTATAGGAAACATAAATGACCATTTGATCACTTTTATTTAAATTGGAACACTATATTTATTATTATAGGGAAGAAAAATAACCATTTTATCACTTTTTAAAATTGGAACACTATATTCGCTGTTATAGAGGAAATTGGCGCCTTCATTACTATTCCCTACATTGGAGCACTATAGGCCTTGTTATAAGGAAAAGTCTCTCTGATCTATATATTACTATTCTATAATTTAAACACTGTATTCACTATTATAGTGAAAAGAAATTACATCTTGATCACTATTTTTAAAACTGGAACACTATATTCACTATTATTATTAGGGGTCCAAGCACCGTAGGATTTTTCTTTTTTTTTTTTTCTTCCCTAAAAAAAGTTGTAGAGCAGTAATTGACCCACTACTCAGGCAAAAGAAATGACCTCAGACGGCCTGATGGTGGCACTATAGAGCAATGTTTTGCGTTTTGGTGAATATCTCAGCAACTGTGACATGTAGAGTAAAAATTCTTCTTGAATTTTATTCTGACAAGTTTTCTACATCAACGCCTCATTGTAAGTTAAAACTCAGTGTAACATAAAAGTTTTGTTAATCAAATAATTATTTGGAATGCATCCGAGTTTCACTTCAATTAAGCGATAGGTGGCATTATTAAAATAAAAAATGTGTTTCTCAATTACTAGAGTTCAAATTAAGTTGGATTAAATTAAATCTTTGCCTGGTGCATCTTTGGCCCATGTGGAAAGGGACTTATGAATGACAACTTAATTATTTAAAAACTATGGCTGCAGTTTATTAAAGCAATTTATTAACCAATTAATTAAATAAGTAGGACAGAATAAGCTATATTTTTGTAATATTGGATAATAGCGATGATAATAATGCAACGCATCTAAATTTGGTTGTAATAAGGTGCTGGGTTTCTTTGTACTCTCTCACAATTAATTTCCTGAAAAAGGTACATTTTGCCTTGGCATCTCTGTGAAAGATTCACCTATGGGTCATATCTCAACCTCTGGCAACTCTTTCAATGTGGAACTTCTCTTTGTAAGTAGATTCAAGGTTTATCTAAATTGCTAAAGAAATCTGAAAAGTGCTTGGACCCCTACACTTGCTGCTTGCAGCTATATTTATTATTATTAGTATTATTGGCATGTCAATTCTGTTGTATATTTATATTTTCTCCACTTTAAAATAAAACTTAGTAGCATTGGGTCCTGCACTTTTAATTTATTCTACTGAGAGCACTTCTTATTAAGGTGTCCTTTTATGAAAAAAAAATGTAACTTTGTTTCATAGAGATTTTTTGGCAGAAGTTAATATAAACGTAAGATGTCGGGACACGTGGTCTTACTGTGGTTTTACTTTGGTTTTACTGTGAAGTACAGATCAACAGATGTCAGGTTACAGCAGTGTTTCTCAACCCTGTTCTTACATATTCTACTGCATATTCCCACGCTTTATAAATGATCAACTAATAAGTCAATATATAATGACGGGACCTCAATATATTTACCACTTTATCTAGATTTCTCGACACATTATCTTACACTTGCGCCATCTGCAAATATCCTGTGTTAGTAGAACAATAGAAGACCTCTGTCAGTTATTTTCTTTCTGGGATGTTTTATAGGGCAGTGAAGCTCCACATTCACTTTCTAACATTTAGATTTGGTTTTCCAGACAGGGATTAAGCCTAGTCATAGACTGTATTTTTGTCTCAGTAAAAAATCTTGCAAGATTTGCTTAGTTCTTCTTCTAAGAAAACCCTTAGATTATACTCATCACACTCATAGCAAACAGAAGTATGGAGGAAGTAACTTCTCTGATAGGCCAGAAAACCACACAGATTCTGTGGTCTCTGTATGAGAACTTAGCAGTTGTTTGCTAAAAAAGGTAGGTAATTGCAATTGGTTAAATAACTGCTGTCTTCATATCTGTATCCATAACATTGATTGAATATTA
The DNA here is from genome assembly GCF_023375975.1 of Astyanax mexicanus. Classification (NCBI taxonomy): domain Eukaryota; kingdom Metazoa; phylum Chordata; class Actinopteri; order Characiformes; family Acestrorhamphidae; genus Astyanax; species Astyanax mexicanus. Next base: position 120,037,690 of record NC_064408.1, read on the forward strand.
AAATCTGGACATGGTCTAGTCTCACTGTATGCAAAAGAAGGACCCTTTGGTTTTCTCCAGGAAGAAAAAAAACAACAGAAAAGAAATAGATCATTTGGAAGTTTGTTGTGCATGCATTCTGTAGCTTTATGCTCATAAAGATTAGCAACAAAATAGGCTGATGTGATGCAGGATACTACTCTATGTTCACTGCAACAAGACTAAGATCTTAAATCAGGAGATTAGGAGAAAAATGTAGTCTTTTTGAACACATTTAAATTATATTTGAGCTTCATTTGAACAGTACTGAGACAAAATGCTTATAACTAAAGACATAAATCTGCTAAAGACTTATTTCAAACATAAGTTATGATTTTTTTTCTTTTCTTTGGAGGAAAAATAATCCCATTTTTTACTGTTAAAAATGCAACACATCAGCTGCAAAAAATCAGACCATGATTAAAAAGGACACTAGAGCAGTCTAAATTAAATACAGGGGTTGGACAAACACCTGGTTTTAGAGCACAATAATTTATTGTGGTGACGGACAGAGTTGAGGTGCACATTGAATTCTGCTGTGATTTGATCAGTCGTGGTTTTATGTTTTCTGGATACAATCCAGGTTAGCACCCGAACATCCCTTTCAGACAGCTTCCTCTTACAGCGTCCACAGTTAATCCTGTTGGATGTGGTTGGTCCTTCTTGGTGGTATGCTGACATTACCCTGGATACCGTGGCTCTTGATGCATCACAAAGACTTGCTGTCTTGGTCACAGATGCTCCAGCAAGACGTGCACCAACACTTTGTCCTCTTTTGAACTCAAAAAAACTCCCATAATGTTGTGTGCATTGCAATATTTTGCAGTATAGGACTGTGGTTTGGCCTAAGCTTTTGTTCTTAATGGCTTTATTTTTTCCCTTTACATTAATAGCAAATAGCAGTTTGTGTATTTATGTTGTTTTAGTATTTTCTGGACTGCTCTGTGATCTGAAATGTCAATGATGTTGGATGCTTCTACCACTAATTATGAAGATGTCAGGTGAGAAGTTAAACGTAACGAAAGTAAATTTAAAACTTTAATTTACACAATGTGTAACACTTAATTCTAAGCATTCCTCTTTAGATAACTAAGAGTGGATTTGCTAACATGAACCAAAGCCCACTCTATAGTTTCCTAGAAAAAACATTTGTGGAATTACTTTTAATCACAATAATTTTTTTTCTGTATTCTCTTAATTATTAGTTACACCCAAGTAAAGGTGATTTAACATTTACACATTTCATGCATAAAATATGCATGAAATGTCTGAATTATATACATATGACAAAAACTGATCACCTAATATTTAAAATAATATAACAGTTTTGGTTATTATTATTATTATTATTATTATTATTATTATTATTATTATTGGCATGTAAATTCTGTTGTTTATTTACATTTTCTCCACTTAAAAAAAACAACAACTTAGTAGCATTGGGTCCTGTGTTTGTAATTTTTCCTACTGAAAAATGTAACTTATGTTTCATAGAGATTTTTGGCAGAAGTTAATATAAACGTTAGATGTCAGGACATGTGGTCTTACTGTGGTTTTACTGTGGTTTTACTGTGAATTACAGATCAACAGCAGTGTTTCTCAACCCTGTTCTTACATATTCTACTGCATATTCCCACGCTTTCTAAATTATCAACTAATAAGTCAATATATTATGTCAGCACCTCAATATATATACCAGTGCCCTTAACAAACTTTATCTAGATTTCTCAACACATTATGTTACATTAGCGCCATCTGCAAATATCCTGTGTTAGTAGAACAATAGAAGACCTCTGTCAGTTATTTTCTTTCTGGGATGTTTTGTAGGGCAGTGTAGCTACACATTCACTTTCTAACATTTAGGTTTGGTGTTCCAGACAGGGATTAATTAAGCCTGGTCATAGACTGTATTTTTCTTCTAAGAAAACCCTTAGATTATACTCATCACACTCATAGCAAACAGAAGTATGGAGGAAGTAACTTCTCTGATAGGCCAGAAAACCACACAGATTCTGTGGTCTCTGTATGAGAACTTAGCAGTGGTTTGCAAAAAAGGTAGGTAATTGCATTTGGTTAATTAACTGCTGTCTTCATATCTGTATCCAAAACATTGATTGAATATTAAAATCTGGCCATGGTCCAGTCTCACTCTATGCAAAAGAAGGACCCTTTGGTTTTCTCCAGGAAGGAAAAAACGAACAGAAAAGAAATAGATCATTTGGAAGTTTGTTGTGCATGCATTCTGTAGCTTTATGCTCATAAAGATTAGCAACAAAATAGGCTGATGTGATGCAGGATACTACTTTATGCTCACTGCAACAAGACTAAGATCTTAAATCAGGAGATTAGGAGAAAAATGTAGTCTTTTTGAACACATTTAAATTATATTTGAGCTTCATTTGAACAGTACTGAGACAAAATGCTTATAACTAAAGACATACATCTGCTAAAGACTTATTTCAAACATAAGTTATGATTTTTTTTTCTTTTCTTTGGAGGAAAAATAATCCCATTTTTACTGTTAAAAATGCAACACATCAGCTGCAAAAAATCAGACCATGATTAAAAAGGACACTAGAGCAGTCTAAATTAAATACAGGGGTTGGACAAACACCTGGTTTTAGAGCACAATAATTTATTGTGGTGACGGACAGAGTTGAGGTGCACATTGAATTCTGCTGTGATTTGATCAGTCGTGGTTTTATGTTTTCTGGATACAATCCAGGTTAGCACCCGAACATCCCTTTCAGACAGCTTCCTCTTACAGCGTCCACAGTTAATCCTTTTGGATGTGGTTGTTTTTCTTGGTGGTATGCTGACATTACCCTGGATACCGTGGCTCTTGATGCATCACAAAGACTTGCTGTCTTGGTCACAGATGCTCCAGCAAGACGTGCACCAACAATTTGTCCTCTTTTGAACTAAAAAAAAACACCCATAATGTTGTGTGCATTGCAATATTTTGCAGTATAGGACTGTGGTTTGGCCTAAGCTTTTGTTCTTAATGGCTTTATTTTTTCCCTTTACATTAATAGCAAATAGCAGTTTGTGTATTTATGTTGTTTTAGTATTTTCTGGACTGCTCTGTGATCTGAAATGTCAATGATGTTGGATGCTTCTACCACTAATTATGAAGATGTCAGGTGAGAAGTTAAACGTAACGAAAGTAAATTTAAAACTTTAATTTACACAATGTGTAACACTTAATTCTAAGCATTCCTCTTTAGATAACTAAGAGTGGATTTGCTAACATGAACCAAAGCCCACTCTATAGTTTCCTAGAAAAAACATTTGTGGAATTACTTTTAATCACAATAATTTTTTTTCTGTATTCTCTTAATTATTAGTTACACCCAAGTAAAGGTGATTTAACATTTACACATTTCATGCATAAAATATAAATGAAATGTCTGAATTATATACATATGACAAAAACTGATCACCTAATATTTAAAATAATATAACAGTTTTGGTTATTATTATTATTATTATTATTATTATTATTGGCATGTAAATTCTGTTGTTTATTTACATTTTCTCCACTTAAAAAAAACAACAACTTAGTAGCATTGGGTCCTGTGTTTGTAATTTTTCCTACTGAAAAATGTAACTTATGTTTCATAGAGATTTTTGGCAGAAGTTAATATAAACGTTAGATGTCAGGACATGTGGTCTTACTGTGGTTTTACTGTGGTTTTACTGTGAATTACAGATCAACAGCAGTGTTTCTCAACCCTGTTCTTACATATTCTACTGCATATTCCCACGCTTTCTAAATTATCAACTAATAAGTCAATATATTATGTCAGCACCTCAATATATATACCAGTGCCCTTAACAAACTTTATCTAGAGTTCTCAACACATTATGTTACATTAGCGCCATCTGCAAATATCCTGTGTTAGTAGAACAATAGAAGACCTCTGTCAGTTATTTTCTTTCTGGGATGTTTTGTAGGGCAGTGTAGCTACACATTCACTTTCTAACATTTAGGTTTGGTGTTCCAGACAGGGATTAATTAAGCCTGGTCATAGACTGTATTTTTCTTCTAAGAAAACCCTTAGATTATACTCATCACACTCATAGCAAACAGAAGTATGGAGGAAGTAACTTCTCTGATAGGCCAGAAAACCACACAGATTCTGTGGTCTCTGTATGAGAACTTAGCAGTGGTTTGCAAAAAAGGTAGGTAATTGCATTTGGTTAATTAACTGCTGTCTTCATATCTGTATCCAAAACATTGATTGAATATTAAAATCTGGCCATGGTCCAGTCTCACTCTATGCAAAAGAAGGACCCTTTGGTTTTCTCCAGGAAGGAAAAAACGAACAGAAAAGAAATAGATCATTTGGAAGTTTGTTGTGCATGCATTCTGTAGCTTTATGCTCATAAAGATTAGCAACAAAATAGGCTGATGTGATGCAGGATACTACTTTATGCTCACTGCAACAAGACTAAGATCTTAAATCAGGAGATTAGGAGAAAAATGTAGTCTTTTTGAACACATTTAAATTATATTTGAGCTTCATTTGAACAGTACTGAGACAAAATGCTTATAACTAAAGACATAAATCTGCTAAATCTTACAGCGTCCACAGTTAATCCTTTTGGATGTGGTTGTTTTTCTTGGTGGTATGCTGACATTACCCTGGATACCGTGGCTCTTGATGCATCACAAAGACTTGCTGTCTTGGTCACAGATGCTCCAGCAAGACGTGCACCAACAATTTGTCCTCTTTTGAACTAAAAAAAAACACCCATAATGTTGTGTGCATTGCAATATTTTGCAGTATAGGACTGTGGTTTGGCCTAAGCTTTTGTTCTTAATGGCTTTATTTTTTCCCTTTACATTAATAGCAAATAGCAGTTTGTGTATTTATGTTGTTTTAGTATTTTCTGGACTGCTCTGTGATCTGAAATGTCAATGATGTTGGATGCTTCTACCACTAATTATGAAGATGTCAGGTGAGAAGTTAAACGTAACGAAAGTAAATTTAAAACTTTAATTTACACAATGTGTAACACTTAATTCTAAGCATTCCTCTTTAGATAACTAAGAGTGGATTTGCTAACATGAACCAAAGCCCACTCTATAGTTTCCTAGAAAAACATTTGTGGAATTACTTTTAATCACAATAATTTTTTTTCTGTATTCTCTTAATTATTAGTTACACCCAAGTAAAGGTGATTTAACATTTACACATTTCATGCATAAAATATAAATGAAATGTCTGAATTATATACATATGACAAAAACTGATCACCTAATATTTAAAATAATATAACAGTTTTGGTTATTATTATTATTATTATTATTATTATTATTATTATTATTATTATTATTATTATTGGCATGTAAATTCTGTTGTTTATTTACATTTTCTCCACTTAAAAAAAACAACAACTTAGTAGCATTGGGTCCTGTGTTTGTAATTTTTCCTACTGAAAAATGTAACTTATGTTTCATAGAGATTTTTGGCAGAAGTTAATATAAACGTTAGATGTCACGACATGTGGTCTTACTGTGGTTTTACTGTGAATTACAGATCAACAGATGTCAGGTTACAGCAGTGTTTCTCAACCCTGTTCTTACATATTCTACTGCATATTCCCACGCTTTCTAAATGATCAACTAATAAGTCAATATATTATGTCAGCACCTCCATATATTTACCAGTGCCCTTAACATACTTTATCTAGAGTTCTCAACACATTATGTTACATTAGCGCCATCTGCAAATATCCTGTGTTAGTAGAACAATAGAAGACCTCTGTCAGTTATTTTCTTTCTGGGATGTTTTGTAGGGCAGTGTAGCTACACATTCACTTTCTAACATTTAGGTTTGGTGTTCCAGACAGGGATTAATTAAGCCTGGTCATAGACTGTATTTTTCTTCTAAGAAAACCCTTAGATTATACTCATCACACTCATAGCAAACAGAAGTATGGAGGAAGTAACTTCTCTGATAGGCCAGAAAACCACACAGATTCTGTGGTCTCTGTATGAGAACTTAGCAGTGGTTTGCAAAAAAGGTAGGTAATTGCATTTGGTTAATTAACTGCTGTCTTCATATCTGTATCCAAAACATTGATTGAATATTAAAATCTGGCCATGGTCCAGTCTCACTGTATGCAAAAGAAGGACCCTTTGGTTTTCTCCAGGAAGAAAAAAACGAACAGAAAAAAATACATCATTTGGAAGTTTGTTGTGCATGCATTCTGTAGCTTTATGCTCATAAAGATTAGCAACAAAATAGGCTGATGTGATGCAGGATACTACTCTATGTTCACTGCAACAAAACTAAGCTCTTAAATTGGTCTGTGGTTTTACTGTGAACCAGCAGTGTTTCTCAACCCTGTTCTTACATATTCTACTGCATATTCTACTGCTAGTGGAAAAATAGAAGACCTCTGTCAGTTATTTTCTTTCTGGGATGTTTTGTAGGGCAGTGAAGCTCCACATTTACTTTCTAACATTTAGATTTGGTTTTCCAGACAGGGATTAAGCCTTGTCATAGACTGTATTTTTCTCTCAGTAACCCATTAAACCCATTAAAGACTCTAATGTCTTATTGCTTCTGCATATTCCCACTGTTCTGCATATTCTAGAGCTTTCTCTGCTTTAAATGCACTTAATAAAGTAAGTGGTGATATGATGTGTTTAATACACTGCTGGATATACATAATGATTCATATATGGTCCATAGGGGACTAATGGTTTTAACAGGTAAACTCAGTAAAGGATTGTGGGCGGCACGGTGGCGCGGTGGGTAGCACTTCCGCCTCACAGCAAGACGGCCTGGGTTCGATTCCCGGCTGGGGCGACCCGGGTGTGGAGTTTGCACGTTCTCCCCGTGTCTGCGTGGGTTTCCTCCGGGTTCTCCGGTTTCCTCCCACAGTCCAAAGACGGCACGTTCAGGCTAATTGGGACTTGATTGAAATTGCCCCTTAGGTGTGAGTGTGTGAGTGATTGTGTCTGTGTGTCTGTGTGTCTGTCTGTGTCTGTCTGCCTTGCGATGGCTTAGATCGTAGAACCTTGTGATTAGACAGTACCTTTCCTGCCGCGAAATAGCCGACGAGCTGATGTGGCGTTAAACTCGACTACCCAACCCAACCCAGTAAAGGATTGTTAATTAACTTATCAGTTGGACCTGATTAAAAAAAAAGGGTTAAGAAACTGCTTTAAACTACCGACATAAAGTATTGTACTTAATTCTAGCTATCCTCTACATCCGGCTTCTAGCAAAGTAGTTATCTAAATGAATTGTCGTCCATTATAGCTTACAGTAAATCCTTTAATCCTAAATTAACAAACACAATTAAATAGCTGATTAGCTGATCAGGTATATCGGGGCAAGCTGAATATTACATATATATTTTATTTTTTCCTAAACCTTGACTCCCTATCTGGCTAAGTCCAAAGTTAAGCTAACTGACTCACAAGCTGCAGTTTATTAATCACACAATGGGTTTGATCTGTGTGTTTCGATAAGACGTGAATCAATTTTTAACCAGCTATCAGAAACAGTGTACAAACACAGTTTACATGGTTAGCCTACCGTTACCTTTCTTTTATAACAATACTCGTATATCCATATCTGTTTTAAAATCAGCTGCTGATAAGTTAAGTTAACTAAAAAAATTGGTGAAACTGATTACATAAAAATTATTAATTGATAGTAACTCAACTTTGTAAGTTACATATTCCTAAGTCAGACTGGAACTCAATGTCAAGTTACTCGAACTGTTCCAGCCTCTGCTTCAACTTAAAAAGAGCCTTAGCCAACTACAGGCAGTTTACAGCACTCAATAACTAAAAAAAACAGTTTGATCTCTTTCTTAACTGATTTATAAAGGATTTCTTGACATTAGGTTTATGGGGTTCATGATTAGGTTTAAAACCTTAATAATAGAAAAACACAAAAACAGAACGCTTCAAATCACTTAATGCCTTCTTCTTGCAATAACAGTAAATACATATATTTTAGCAAAAAAAATCAAACATGACCTTATATTAGAAAGTGCACCATATTAAACTTAATATACTGCCTGGCTATAAAAGTAAATGATGTGGGGTTGATGCTGCTGCAGTTGGTCTGCAGGTTAAGGTTCAGCAACAGTATGTGCTGAAAAAATGAGGTCAGCTGACTACCTGAATATACTGAACATAGACCAGGTTATTCCATCAATGGATTTTTTCATATTCCAAGATAACAATGTCAGGATTCATGGTGCTGGAATGGTGAAAGAATGATTCAGGGATCATGACGATCATCATTTTCACACATGGATTGAGAGAGTTCACCACAGAGCCCAGACCTTAACCTCATTGAGAATCTTTGGGATGTGCTGGAGAAGGATTTGTGCAAGATCTTGGTGAAAAATTAATGCAACACTGGATTTAAATAAATCTTGTGACATTACAGAAGTTTATTCAAACAATGCCACAGTGAATGTGTGCAGCAATCAAAGCTAAAGGCGCTCCAACCAAATATTAGAGTGTAACCTTTTTTCGGTGGCAATTTTTTTTTTGGCCTGGCAGTGTATAACATGGCTTACGTTATCTGCATTCTACAACATTTCTAAAATCACAAATGGTAACTAGCATCAAAACTTTAGATGTAGATAGAGCATATTGTCCTTTTAATTTATTTAATCTAATGTTAAATTCTTCTATTTTCCTTTGATAAATGCTATCCTCTATTTTCACTAGTTTACTTCTGTGTATGCTCTTAATTTTCATTTATTCAGCTATTTTATTTTAATTACTGTCACGATTTTTCTATTTCTTGACTGTTAAAAACACTTTGAGCTGTTAACTGGATAAACATGCTCTATTAATAAAGTCATCATGGTTATTATCGTTCTATTTACTGATTATTTCAATGCTTATCATGCAGTACTTATCAACAGATGAAGACAGTTTTAAGGGGCACTAAACCCCCCGATTTTGCCGGATTACACCCTCAGCTCAAATTTGAGAAATGCTGCAAAACGGGAGGAGGAGTTTGGGAGGGGCACTGGGTCTTCAAACGCCGACTGAAGACTCATCTTATCAAAGAGTTCCTAAACTAATCTTAAAAAATAAAATCTCCTAGTCTCTACAAACTAGCTATGGATATTTTGAAGTAAATAATGAAGCGCTGTTGTAAGTTATAATAAATACCTGCTAAATACCTTAAATGTAAATGTAAATAGGTGATGTATGGGTTTAGGGGCGGGGCAGGAGGGAGAGCTGATTGGCTGAGCTGCAGCAGCAGCAGTGTGCCTCCAAGAGCGGTGAGACGCAGATGGTTTGACGTCACAAGGGGGTGGTATTATTGATTGTCTGATTTGCATGAAAACATCATTCACTGCTATAGTGTAGTATCTTGAGCTGTGATGCCATGTAGATGCATGAAATAAGTCTTCGCTGATATTGTTCTTTGTATATAAGAAAATTTTACAGTGTTTTACCATTTTAATACACCACAATAGCACAGTTGAACCTGAGAGGGCACTGCAGAGGCGAAAATGACCACAATAGAAGCGTTTTTTAAGTCAGGAAAGGTTAAGAAAAAAAATATGGTTCAGGGTTTAGTGACTCTTTAATTAGTCATTCAATCAATCAACCTTTATTTCCACTCGGTATTACATTGAGGGTCACTCTCATTTTTAATGCAGCCAAGCATCTACAAAATTAAAGGGATTGAACAAATAAGTTTTAATAAAAAAACAAGCAAACAATTTAAGATTTAATAAAATAATTTGGAATAATTCAGGATATGCAGACAGGCTAAAATGTAAAGCAATAAAACAAAGAGATAAACAATAAGAATAATAAAATATAAACACAATTAAAAAATAGATGACTAAAATAACACCACAAATATAAAAAAGGGCTATTACATAAAAGGGCTAAAATGTAAAACAAAATTAGATAAATAAAAAGACAAAATAGTTAAAATAAATAAAAAGGCAAAAATAAAAAAACTAAACTAAAACAGTTACAGGCTGTCTAAAGTTACAGGCGGTCGTTAGAAAATAAAAAAAAAGTTTAAAATGATTTAGTGAAAGCTAAGAGAAGGATAACTGGAAAAAAAAAATACTTAATATTTTCTTAATATGCCAAAATGTATTAGCTATAGTCACATTTTAACAGTATCTGACAGTATGTATTACTAAAATTATAAACTGTTCACTTTTCACTCTGTTGAAACCATTTCTTTCCATCTTGTCACAGTGTTTTCTCAAGTTTAATACATGCAGTGGTGGTGTATAATCATCACTGCATAATCACAGATTTTAGAGAGATTGAAATCCGCAGATAAATAAGATCCTAAATAAGATCTCAATTTTATCCTGGTTTTTTTTTGGTGGATAAATTTCGAATTTATCTAAATAAATAAAAACTAAAAATGAAACAACTGAACTAAACAGTATGTTTATGATGTTCCTATAAACAATATTATATATTTTAATTATATTAAAAGCAATTATTTTATAGTAATTGTAAAACAAAATATATTGGTTAATAAAATAAAAAAAGTGGTTTGCCACCATTTTATATAAAAACAGATGAAAAAGCGTTTTTTTTCTGTAACAAAACAGGATAATTTAAAGAATAAAATATTTTCTGGTTATAATTGTAAATGCAACAGAACCAGTTTTGTAATGTTTAAGGTGTTGCAGTGGTGTGAACAGGAATTTGATTTGATTCAGGTTTAAGTTAATAAGAAAAAACAGTTTAGTCTCGTTTTAGTTCAGTAAACTTTAGCTGAATAAAAGGTATGTAAAACATATTTTACAAATGTACTATTTTAGATTTAAATCTGTCTTAGATTTTGTAATTATTTAAAACAAATAAACTTTAAGTTTTGTTACATTTAACTTATGCTAACTTTAAAATGCAGCTGACCTATACAGACAGTGAAACAAGAAATTTAAGATTATGTAAGATCATACGAATTACAGTACAGGCAGTACACACCATGATCACAGGACAAAGAATCAGGCAAAACATTAAACATAGAAAATACAGAATACAGAACCCCCAGTGAGCGCGGAGGCAAGGAAAAACTCCCTCAGAGCTGCAGGAGGAGGAAGAAACCTTGGGAGGACCAAGACTCACATTTAAGGGGGGACCATCCTACCACTGGTCAAACGGCTTTTAAATTCATTTTAAAAATTCATTACACATCCATATAGGTTTTATATATTCAGGAGTATAGCAGCACCACTAATGGTGCAATAGACAGGGTTACAGTGTTGTCCGTTGTCACATATCAATAATGACTTTATTTATTGCAGATGTAGCCAGGTTTAACAAAAAAATATTTTTATAGACAAGAAGTAAAAATCAAGTAACAATAAAAACAGAAATAAAATAGTTAAATAAATGAAAGTTAAGAACACATCCTAGAACAAGAACAATGACTTAATTTAAAACAGGAACATTTAAGAGTAAACTTTCAAAAAATGTCAAAAAATGTTGTTACCGTATTTATCACACTATAAGGTGCACTTAAAATCCTTCAATTTTCCCAAAAATCATCAGTGTGCCTTATAATCCAGAGCTCTTTATGTATGAATTTTACCAGTGCTCGTGGGCTCCCCCTACAGTTGCAGAGTGTAATAAATGTATACAGCACTGTCGTAAAAAAACCCTCCTTCTCCTGGCACTTTTTATCTATAATACCAACATAACATTGTGGATTATATGTGTTATATATATATATATATATATATATATATATATATATATATATATATATATATATATATATATATATATATATATTTTTTTTTTTTTTTTTTTTTTTTTTTTTTTTTTTTTTTTACACATATACAGTAGGCTGTTATTACCACTAAAATGTACTACATAAATAGTGGAAAATCCACCTGCATTTAAGCTACTTTTTCCATCAGAAAGTAAAAAGCTGACTAAAATAATTACAACCATCATCAATTTGTCTCTTTTAGCATGAAATATTTACTTTATTGTAAATCAGGACTGAAACAAGACATTTCTTCTGTTTCTACAGCTGATAAAACAGCGTGTTTACAGAGTAGCACTGTTAGCCCTCACCACCAAACAAGCACAGCATGAAATAATATTAAAACAGAAACACAGTATCAGTAAAAGCTTTTACAAGCTCCAGACTAAAATATATATTTCAGTTTGGGGCAATTTACTGCAAGCTAAGCTTACAAACAGCCATATTTTACACTTAACATGATATATTTACACATTTAACCCGATCGCTAATGCTAATCGCTAATGCTAATCGCTAATGCTAATCACTAATGCTAATCGCTGCTAGCTTCCGCCTGCTAGCCTACAGCTTTAGCAGTTAAAACAAACACTTTAACTCAACTTATACCTCACATATTTACACTCTGGATGTTTTAACAACCTTTTAACTCTCTTATTAACATTTTATGCTCCTTACAAAACAGAAATACCCACTGATTTACTTATTTTTAAAATTGGAACACTGTATTCACTATTATAGGGAAGAGAAATGACCATTTGATCACTATTGTTAAAATTGGAACACTGTATAGAGGAAAATGGTGACCTTGTATTCACTATCATAAGGAAGAAAAATGGCCCTGACTCCTGTAAAGTTGACATTTTACACATACAGATATAGATTTTGGAATTGGGGTTATATTTTACATTATAATAAAAAGGAAACGTCTTCTTTTGCTGCACTTCTTCTATTCTTTCAGTGCTGAAGTGAGCGTTTGGCAGGCTGTCCGAGAGGAGCTGGACTCGGCGGCCTGGTTTGGAGATTACTCACCTGTGGCTATTGTTCCCTGGTGTGAACAGAGGCTTCCAGCCCCAAAATCCTGTCTGTATGATGAATGGAGACAGGAGTGTGTGAGGAGGGGCTTGTTTACACCTCGTTTACAGTCTGTCGCAGGCAGCGTTCCTATTCTTTTGGCTGTGGGAGGCTTTCTGAGGAGTCTATAGTCTTGTGTGTGCTGTGATGAATGCTCAGTCTTTTCTTCTGGTCTTATCAGGACCCTGACAGGTGCAGGCCCTGCTGTGTGTGTGTGTGTGTGTGTGTGTGTGTGTGTGTTCCCACAAGCTCTTGTGAGCCAGGCATGAGTTATACTGGCATAGAAACATATATCACCAGGTGCTTCTACCCACTGTAGGGTCTAAAGCACAGTACTTAGTGTTCAGTCTTTATACTCACCACTTCATATTATGGGATGCTTTATATAAATCACCACTTAAAAAGGATGAGTTTCTTTGATTTTACCAAATTAAAAACCTCTAGAATATAATCAAGAGGAAGATGGATGATCACAAGCCATCAAACCACCAAACTGAACTGCTTGAATTTTTGCACCAGCAGTGTAAAGCATAAAGTTATCCAAAAGCAGTGTGTAAGACTGGTGGAGGAGAACATGATGCCAAGATGCATGAAAACTGTGATTAAAAACCAGAGTTATTCCATCAAATATTGATTTCTGAACTTTATGAATATGAACTTGTTTTCTTTGCATTATTTGAGGTCTGAAAGCTCTGTATCTTTTTTGGTATTTCAGCAAATAATAAATGCTCTAAATGACAATAATATTTTTATGTGGAATTTGGGAGAAATGTTGTCTGTAGTTTGTAGAATAAAACAACAATGTTCATTTTACTCAAACATAAACCTATAAGTAGCAAAATCAGAGAAACTGATTCAGAAACTGAAGCGGTCTCTTATTTTTTTCAAGAGCTGTATACTATATTAATACACTGCCTGGCCAAAAGAAAAAGTCACCACCAAATGCACTCTAAAGGTGACAAAAGTGGATAACCAACCACCATGTCTTACATCAAAGCATGGTAAACAATATCATAGGTAATATAGTTGGAAATTACAGTAATATTCCCTATATCAGAGCATTATATACACTATTAATGAGAATAAAAGTGGACCGCTAACTGCTATTTTAATTTGCTATTTTTTTAAGACCTCGATATTTTCATTTAATTCTCGATATTACAGCACTATAAACACTATGACAGGGAAATTAAATTGTCAGTAATACACAGTACAATCAAAAGTTTGGACACACCTTAAATAAAATGTTCTGCATTGTCGATTGATACTAAAGTCATCCAAACTATGAAGAAAAACATATGAAATTATTTGGTAGACAAACAAAAAATGGCATCTTTTGCTTCCTTGTCCATGTCTTCCGTTTTATGAGGTAGAGTCACCTCTACTTCAGTTAACAGCTGTGCTGAACTCATCAAGAGTTAATTACTTGAATTTCTTGTCTCATAATAAAGTGTTTGAGAGCATCAGTTAAAGTAAAGTAGTGAAGAGGTAGAGTTACAGCTATACAGTGAATAGTGAATATTTGAGTAATGTTCTAATCCAGATTATGAGAAGCAAGAAAAACTAAACTCAAAAAAAAAAAAAACTTTAAGCGTATCCTCAGGTGCAGTTGCAAAGACTATTAAAAAAGTTATGATAATGGAACTGGCACTCATCAGGACCGCCCAGGAAAGGAAGAACAAGAGTTTCCTCTGTTGAACAGGATAAGTTCATCAGTTTCCAGCCTCAGAAACCACAAGTTAACAAACAGCTCCCCAGATAACAGCACCTAAATGCTTCTTTCACAGAGTATTTTACTTTGTTTAACATTTTTAAGTTACTACATGATTCCTTATGTGTTCCTTCATAGTCTAGATCCCTACACTATTTATTTACTATATAGGACAATATAATAAATCAACAAATTGAATAAGAAGGTGTGTCCAAACTTTTGACTGGTACTGAAGATTATATAAATGTAATCATTATTCTCTATATTAGAGCATTGTATACACTACGATATGAAACGAAAGTGAACTCTTAATCACTATTATAGGGAACAAGAGTGGATCGGTAATTACTATTTACTACAGTCAAATATTTTGTACACTATTATATGGAATATAATCCATTATGTCCTGTATTACTGCACTATATGCATTATTATAGAGAATAATTATAACCTAATTACTTTCCTTAGGTTTAGTTGCTTTAAAGACTAGTATAAGAAATATAAATGTGCAGAGCATTCACTATTCCTTATATTAGAGTGTTATAAACTGTATATTAAACATAAAAGTGCAGAGAAATCACTATTCATTATTTTAATTACTATTCCCTAGAGCAGGGGCGTCCAAACTACGGCCCGTGGGCCATTTGCGCCACGTTTCCTCTTTTGGAGCGGCCCGCGAGGTATTTTAGAAATAGAATGAAAGTTGGCCCGCTGTTAAGCAGGTTTTTATAATGTGAGATTCAAAGTTTGAACGCTAGGTGTCAGAAACGAGCCAAAGAGTCGGAGAGGGTGCGCACTTCTAGCGCAGAAAAACGGGGCAAAACGTCTAAAAGCGGAGAGAGTGCGCATTTCTAGCGCAAAAAAACGGGGCAAAAGAGTCTAAAAGCGGAGAGGGTGCGCATTTCTAGCGCAGAAAAACGGGGCAAAAGAGTCTAAAAGCGGAGAGGGTGTGCATTTCTAGCGCAGAAAAACAGGCCAAAGAAACTAAAAGCGGAGAGAGTGCGCATTTCTAGCGCAGAAAAACGGGCCAAAGAAACTAAAAGTGGAGAGGGTGCGCATTTCTAGCGCAGGAAAACGGGGCAAAACAGTCTAAAAGCGGAGAGGGTGTGCATTTCTAGCGCAGAAAAACGGGCCAAAGAGTCTAAAAGCAGAGAGGGTGCGCATTTCTAGCGCAGAAAAACGGGGCAAAGAAACTAAAAGCGGAGAGAGTGCACATTTCTAGCGCAGAAAAATCTATTTGAAAAATCTTAGTTTACACAACACTGTCAAAGATAAAGACAGTTAGTCAACTAAAATGGTGTGTAAATGAAATAATCAGGAAAAAATATTTTTTTGTATTATTTAAAGTGGTATATTTCATTATTCAAAGTCAAAGTCAACGTGGTTTTTATTGTCATTTCAGCTATATACAGAGTACACAGTGAAACGAAACAACGTTCCTCCAGGGACCATGGTGCACATAAACACAGTGTAGACGGAACAATAGTGCAACAGTACAAAAGTGCAGACAGACAATACAACACAATACAGACAAAGAATAATAAATAACAAGACAGTGTGCAAATTATGCAGTGTGCAAAAAAAGACCAGGTGAGGTAGTAATTACTCTATTACACAGTGTGCAATAGAGTCCAGTGAGGTAGTAGGGTTTTTAGTGCTTTCCATTTTCTGGGGTAAGTGGGGTAAGAGTGTGTGTGCATGTACAGAAAAACCATCAGTTCAGTCTCTGCAGTTAAGGAGTCTGATGGCTTGGGGGTAGAAGCTGTTGCAGAATCTGGTGGTGCTGGACCGGATGCTGCGGTACCTTTTTCCCGAAGGCAGGAGGGAGAACAGTTCGTGTGAGGGATGGGTGGGGTCATTCACAATGCTGGTTGCTTTGCGGATGCTGCGGGTGGTGTAAATGTCCGTGATGGAGTGGAGAGAGACGCCAATGATCCTCTCAGCTGTCCTCACAATACGCTGGAGGGTCTTGCGGTCAGAGACGGTGCAGGTCCCAAACCAGGCAGTGATGCAGCTGCTCAGGATGCTCTCAATGGTCCCTCTATAGAAGAGTGTGAGGATGGGTGGAGGGAGACGGGCCTTTCTCAGCTTCCGGAGGAAGTAGAGACGCTGCTGGGCTTTCTTGGCTGTAGAGCTGGTGTTCAGGGTCCAGGTGAGGTTATCTGCTAAGTGGACACCAAGGAACTTGGTGCTCTTAACAATCTCCACAGAGGACCCGTCGATGTTGAGTGGAGAGTGGGTGTGTTGTGCTCTCCTGAAGTCAACAACCATTTCCTTTGTCTTGTCCACATTCAGGTGAAGGTTGTTGACTGTACACCAGTCTGTCAGCCGCTGCACCTCCTCTCTGTATGCTGACTCGTCGCCTTTGGTGATGAGACCCAGCACGGTTGTATCATCGGCGAACTTGATAAAGCTGTTAGAACTGTGTTTTGCAGCACAGTCATGAGTCAGCAGGGTGAACAGCAGAGGACTCAGGACACTGCCCTGGGGGGCCCCAGTGTTCAGTGTGATGGAGCTGGAGGTGCTGCCCCCGAACCGGACTGACTGGGGTCTCCCCGTCAGAAAGTCCAGGATCCAGTTGCAGAGGGGGGTGTTGAGGCCAAGCGAGCTTAGCTTCCTGGTGAGGTTCTGTGGGATGATGGTGTTGAATGCTGAACTGAAGTCTATAAACAGCATTCTGACGTAAGTGTCCTTCTTCTCCAGGTGGGTGAGGGAGAGATGAAGGGTGGTGGTGATGGCATCGTCCGTGGAGCGATTGGGACGATATGCAAACTGCAGGGGGTCCAGTGAAGAGGGCAGTTGTGTCTTGATGTTCCTCATGACTAGCCTCTCGAAGCACTTCATGATGATGGGTGTAAGTGCAACGGGACGGTAGTCATTGAGGCAGGACACTGTGGACTTCTTCGGCACGGGGACGATGGTGGTGGACTTGAGGCACGTTGGGACAGTGGCGCTGCACAGGGAGATGTTGAAGATGTCCGTGAGAACATCTGTCAGCTGGTCTGCGCACTCCCTGAGCACTCTGCCGGGGATGTTGTCTGGTCCTGCAGCTTTTCGTGGGTTGACTCTGCGCAGAGTGTTCCTCACATCCACTGCAGTCAGGCACAACACCTGCTCTTCCGGCTTGGGCATGGTCTTTCTCGCCATCGTGTTGTTTTGTGCCTCAAACCGTGCATAAAAGTTGTTCAGGGCATCAGGGAGGGAGGCATCACGTTCACAGGACGGTGGCATTGTCCTGTAGTTGGTGATTGCCTGGATGCCCTGCCACATGCGCCGCGCGTCACCCGTGTCCTTGAAGTGGCTGTGGATTCTCTGGGCGTGTGCGCGCTTTGCCTCTCTGATAGCTCTTGACAGGTCGGCTCTTGCTTTCCTCAGGGCCACCTTGTCACCCACTCTGAAGGCGGAGTCGCGGGTCCTCAGCAGCGCACGTACCTCAGCAGTCATCCAAGGCTTCTGGTTTGGGCGTGTAGTGGTCTTGGAGACAGTGACATCATCAATACACTTGCTGATGTAGCCAGTGACTGATGCTGCATACTCCTCCAAATCAACAGAATCTGGGTGTCTAGCCTCGCGCGGATCCCGGCTCTCTTTCCGCGCTTACGCTCGCATCGCTTGCGATGGCACTTCCGCTGGGCTCCGGCGTCAGGAAACACCGCGGGCTGGCGGCCTGGGTCTCTTAGCAGGTTAAGCTCAAGTAGCGTCTGCAGAACCTCGTCCGGTAGCGTGTTTTCTGGCTGGTTTCTCCACTGTAGCAGGGTCTGGCGGTGGTAGAACATGTGCACGGGTGTTCCGATGCACATATTTGCAGGAAATAAACGGAAAAAACGACAAATAGTAACACAAAAGCACCATTTAACGGACCCGGAGCAGCCGCTGCGTGTTAACGTGCCGCCATCTTGGGTGGGTCAACCCAAGATTATTTGTTTTATTACAGAGTGTGGCCCGTGACTTCAAATATATTTCTCCTTCTGGCCCCCAACAAAAAAAGTTTGGACACCCCTGCCCTAGAGTAAAATATTTTGTACACTATTATAAGGAATATAAACCACTATTTCCTGTATTACTACACTATATGCATTATTATAGAGAACAATTATTCCCTTAATACTTTTCCTTTAGTTTCCTTTAGTTTAGGTTTAGTTGCTTTATAGACTATTATAGGAAATACAAATGTGCAGAGCATTCACTATTCCTTATATTAGAGCACTGGAGGCAGCATTATTATTGGAAAAAAATTACTAATCCCTATTTTTTTTATATATATATATATTGAAGCATAGAAAACATAGAAAACTATTATGAGACAAATTCGCTGTTTTTTGTCTTAAAACAGAAAGTAAGGCTTTTTAAAGTGCCAGGATGTTTTAAGCCAATGGGCTTAAGTGGGCTCATATATTTGCAGTTGAAGTATCTGTCCACTAGGTGGGCTCCTAAGCCTAAATGTGACTACAACAGCACCAAACATCTCAAAGCCATGAATATTCAATATCAGAGCTGTATAAATCAGTTTCACAGCATCAGGGAATAGATGTATGGGTCAATGAAATACATATTAATTTAATTTAATTTAATTTAATTTAATTTAATACAACATTAACTAGAAATGGTATTTGGGGCACTGATGCTTGCTTACTTTAACTTGACCCATAACCCTTTCAGGCCCTGTGTGCACTGCAATGAACAACAACTGTCTTTTTCCTTTTTTGTGTATTCTTGCACACAGATTGAAACCTATTGTGCATCAGAACAGACATATATCAGCCAAAACTCAGCACACTAGTGAAGTAAAGCATGGAAGCATCCCAGCTAAAGAGGCAAAGTAAATACTGTTTATGAGTTTAGGTGTCACGTCTTAGCCCTGTCTCATGTCTCTGTGTGTCTTCCCCACGTGACCTGTGCCTCTCTGTGTCTCCTGTCAGTAGATTTCCACCATGTGTTTCTCATTTGTAGCTCCGCCCCTTCCCCAGGTGTTTCCAATTCTAGTGTGTTTTATGTTACTATAAATAGCCCTCCTCTGCCACCTTGTCCTCGGTCGGTCTTTGCACCTTCCCCTGTCGTTAGTCTTCCTCTGTGTTTCACTGCCTCTGTGTTTATCTCTAGTTTTATGTTTCTAGTTTCCTGTTTATTTCCGTCTCCCTAAGCTCCTTGTATATATCCCTGCTTTGTGTTTATTTTCTAGATTAACTACTTGTATTTATTCCGTTAGTTTATCATAAGTACTTCTTGTTTGTTTAGGTTTATGTTCTCTAGTTTCACTCGTTTGTTTTGGTTTTTGATTATTCGTTTATCTTGGTTACGTGTTTACTTGTTTCATTGTTTTTGTTATTTATTTATTAAATCATTCATTTTTCCCTTACCTGCATTTGTGTCCGCCTCCTCGTCTCCCTGCCTGGGTCATCCCCATTTCCGTGACATTAGGAATGCTTAGGATGCTTATGATTGTGAAATTAAAACAAAAAGTTTTATAAAAGTTATATGGAATAAAAATAACAGTGTTTAACAAATTATTCAGCTGCAATCTACATAAAAAGTACATGTAATACATTTTATATTTACTTTTTTATTAGTTCGTTAGTTTGATTGTTTGCTGAATATTGTTTTTGAGTACATTACAGACAGAAAAATGCAATAATATTATATCATTTGTTAAAGGGTTAAAAGACCAGACCTTTTGTCAATTTTCTGCCTGATATTACACATCTAAATCTTGAGGATTTCTATACAATATCATAGGCAATATAGATGGGCATTCCAGTAATATTCCCTGTATTAGATCATTACATACACTATTAAGGAGAATACAAGTAGACCGTTAATTGCTATTTTCTACGTTTAATCCTGTATACATGGGCCTTCTATACATAAGAACCTTTATTACATAAGAAGGTTTAATGTTTGATAAGAAACATTAATGAAAATCCTAATTGTAACTGTAATAGAAAAAAATATATATAATAAATAATGAATACATACAAAAAAAATACGAGACCAAAATGAACATTGTTGTTTTATTCTATAAACTACAGACAACATTTCTCCCAAATTCCTAAAAAAAAATATACAATTTGCAGAAAATGAGAAATGGCTGAAATAAGGAAAAAAGATGCAGAGCTTTCAGACCTCAAATAATGCAAAGAAAAAGTTTTCATGCATCTTGGCATCATGTTCTCCTCCACCAGTCTTACACACTGCTTTTGGATAACTTTATGCATGGTGCAAAAATTCAAGGGGAACATGCAGATTTTTCTTCATAGTTTGGATAGCTTTAGTATTAATCTACAATGCATTGATTTATTTTTTTTTATAATCTGGCTTGCAGTGAGACAAAGTTTCCAGCAGGAAGGGAACTCTTTAGGCAGCCATTTTTATTTTTGCCGCTTCCTAATGGGGTTTCAGTTTTTTTTTTTTTTTCTATAGTGTGAATCGATGCTTGCCCCGTGTTCCTGGCCTCAGGCTGCCTGAGGGATTTAGCAGTGATTATGAGGAACCAGGAGAACATAGCGGTATTGATTATGATCCGCTCGGCTCGGACACTCAGAGCAGCTTCAGTGAGGTTGTATCCCCCAGCCTCTTCCTGCTCGTTATTAGTGTAGAGCTAATTATATCATCGCTACACCTGTAAACCGCTAATTTAATAATGTCATTTACTTCTGCGCTTCAACTGATTTCTGCTATGCTGCGTAAACCTCCTCTGGGACGTCTGTAATCAGGGATAAATGGAGGATGACTTTATTTGGCCTGTTTTTTTGACCCGGCCTGACCCGCAGCGCTTCATCTGATGGGCTGTTCATTTCTCTTCACACTGTGTGAATGTAAACACTGGAACATGTGTTTCTGGTCAGGAAGTCCTGTGGTAAAAAAACACTCCTGCAGCAGGGATATATGCATCACTGATAAGACCAGCCAGCCACGGCCAGGGAACATTTACGAGTTGAGAGATTTTGACAGCATGTTATTTGAAGCCTAAGGCCCAATTCCATTTCATCCCTTGGCTCTACCAATTACCCCTACCCCTTATTTTCGAGTGTAACTCTTCCCCTT
This sequence comes from Astyanax mexicanus, assembly GCF_023375975.1. Lineage (NCBI taxonomy): Eukaryota > Metazoa > Chordata > Actinopteri > Characiformes > Acestrorhamphidae > Astyanax > Astyanax mexicanus. Next base: position 120,059,287 of record NC_064408.1, read on the forward strand.
AGAACAGAGTTACAAGAAGAATTACTGAAATCCTTCCCCTAAGAATTGGGACAACCCTTCAAGCACCGGATACGTCCTCAGGAGCGCTAAAGTTCAGCAACCTAACTGCTGCTGGTTAACTAGTTAACTTTAGAGTTTATTGTATGTCTTCAGAAAGTGGGGAGATGGTGCAGAAATGAATTATTACTGTCCATTTCTTAATTCCTCTGTGTAGGGGAGCTGAAATTAGCTTTGATTAGCTTTTATTTTATTTTATTTTATCTTATTTTTCCATTCCACCTTAAATGCTGCAGCCCCTGCCATCTGTTACACCATTTAAGGTGGAACAGAAAAGTTAGTTAGCTAGTAGAGTTGCCACCTTTTAGAATTTTAAAAAAGGGTCAAAAAATAATTTCTTAGAATTTTTTGTACAGATAGGTATAGTTGTTAAGAGGCAACATATATATATATATATACAGTACAAGCCAAAAGTTTGGACACACCTTTTCTTTTTCAGTGCGTTTTCTTCATTTTCATGACTATTTATATTGTAGATTCTCACTGAAGGCATCAAAACTATGAATGAACACATAAGGAGTTTTATGTACTAAACTAAAAATGAAACCATTTCAGGTGACCACTTCTTGAAGCTCATTGAGAGAATGATGCCAAGAGTGTGTAAAGCAGTAATCAGAGCAAAGGGGGGCTATTTTGAAGAAACTAGAATATAAAACATGTTTTTAGTTATTTCACCTTTTTTGTTAAGCACATAAAACTCCACATGTGTTCATTCATGATGCTGTTTGTTCACTAGTGTTCTCTAACAAACCACTGAGGTCTTCACAGAACAGCTGTTTATATATTTATACTAAGGCTAAATTACACACAGACATCTGAAGGCAATTGATTGTACAGTATTTGATTTAGGGTTTTTTCAGCGTACAGGGGGCTGAATACTTTTCAGATTGGTATTTGATTAAGATTTTGAAAACCATGTTTTTATTTTAGTTCCACTTCACAATTATATGCTTATGTATACTTTGTGTTGGTTTATCACGTAAAATCTCAATAAAACACATTTAAGTATTGAACACAATTAAGGAATACTTTCATTCATGAATACTTTTGGAAACCACTGTAGATCAACACCACGCAGAAACACCATCGTCTTCTCTTAGCGAAAGCTCAAAAATCCAGCCAAAACTCTAATTTGATGAATCTGACCACAGATCAGTTTTCTATTTTGCTTCAGTCCATTTTAAATGAACTTTGGCTCAGAGATGACGGCAGCATTTTTCAATGGGGTTGATAGTATATGGCTTCTTCCTGGTACGATCCATCTTTAATCTGCATTTGTGGATTACTATGGAAGCCCATTCCCGCCAAAAAAATGAAAATAATCCAGCAACTTTTTTTTATTATTATTAAGTAAACGCTTTCTCAATATTTTGACATACTAAGTCATTATTTTGAGATAGTAAGTCATTATTTTGAGATGCTATCTCAATATTTTGAGAAACTAAGACATTATTTTGACATACTAAGTCATTATTTTGAGATACTATCTCAATATCTAGAGATACTAAGTCATTATTTTGAGATACTATCTCAATATTTAGAGATACTAAGTCATTATTTTGAGATGCCATCTCAATATTTTGAGAAACTAAGTCTTTATTTTAACATACTATCTCAATATATTGAGATACTAAGTCATTATTATGAGATACTAAGTCATTATTTTGAGATACTATCTCAAAACTGCTTTAAAATAAAGACTTAGTATGTATAAATATTGAAATAGTGATTTATTTAATAACAAAAAAAATGTGCTGGATTATTTTTTATTTTTTTTAGGTGGGCTTAGAATGGGCTTCCATAGATTACAGCATGATTACTGCCTGTTTTTTAACGCAGTTCCCAAGCATCCACCAGAACACTGACTGTAGGCCTTTTACAGGACTTACTCACAGACATTTCTCCAGATTCTCTGAAACTTTTAATGATATTATTGTCTGATATTGTCTGGTATTTTCATTAATGGATATTTTTTTTAGATTTTCTCAAATTGGTGAAGCTCTGTTCATCTTTTCTTTTAAGAGTCTCCACTTCTCTAAAATGGGTTTAATGGGTTAACTTTTATACCCAGTCATGTGAGTTTGTTTCCCGTTTCCAACTTTTTTAAATGAAATGATTTTTTTAGAATCGAATGTGTTTTGTGTGCTGGTGCACTGTAAACCCAGAAGTTTTTTGAACTCAAAAAAAAAAAAAAAAAGTCTGTTTTACATTTTAAAAAATGATATTTCTAAACAATACCCAGCTAATTTGAGTTAGTTGAACATTTGTGGGCACATATACTGTACTATTGAAACTGAGACCTTTGAGTTGAACCAACTTATAATAACTGAGTTTAGTCTGTTGTCATTGGCAGCTTTCTTTTCCATTGGCTTCTGTCACAATCTATTTGCATACCCAGTTTCTGACACTCACCATCAGTGTGTAGTGATTCACCCCGGGATACCTTATGTAAACTTGCAGAACATATATTTACTATCTTTTCTATGAGTATTTAAAAAAAATGTTGAATGATATAAAAAAAAAAGAAGTTTAAATATAAATCTACAATTTTATTCACTTGACCTTCAAAGTAGAATTAATATGCAAAGCAATTAATATAAATAATTAAAAAATAATATACTATCATATATTTTGTGTTCTGATTAAAATGGCAGAAATTATGCATTAATTATGTAATTCTTACTAAAAACAATGTAGTAAACAGTACTTGAGTAAATAAAATATTTAATAATTAATTAATTAATTTTAAATATATATGTATATGTATTTGTTAAGTTCACTGTACTTTTTTGACTAAGAGTTAAGTCAACTTATTGGGTTTTACACTGTGTGAATAAAATATGGGTCTTAGATTAGATTTTTGCAATGATTAAATCCAGTTAATCTTCTGTTTAAAATAACAGCATATTAAACGCACTGCTGCTGATGTAGTCTAACATGTTTTACTAACATTACACTCTAAAGACAGCAAATCTCAGACTGAGGCGTTCGCTGCACATGCGGTTACGGAGTTAAATTAGGTTCAATGAGTTCACATGAAATTCAGCCAAAGTATCTGGAAATTTGCCAAAGAAAATAAAGTGAGGAGCGAGCTGCCAGTGGATCACATGGTTCTGTTTAAGAATTAGATATTACAACAATATTTCACGTTTAGATGCATTCAAAATTCTGCCTTATCTTTTAAATGGGATTTGTTATTTATTTGTCTTGTATCCCCTGATTTATAAAAAAAAAATATTTATGTAGTGTGACAGCACCCCTGGGGATAGGGGCGTGGCCACCATGACCCAATAGTCCTAAAACACAGAGAGACATAGACACAGGGAGTGAATGAACACAACACACAGCTTTCTTTGGCAAAACAGCCTCCACCAACACCCAAAACAAACTTAAATCATATCAGACAGCCCAGTGGGCCTCTAGTCACTTAATACTTAAAGTTCTTGAGTCTTGAGTTTTTGCCTCAGCCTTTTTCTCAACCTCAGCATCTCTCTAGAGTGAAGGCTGAGGCAGGGTCTTTATGCGGGTCCCAGTTGGCTGCCTAATCAGTCCAATGCATGCCAGCTGGGACAGACCCACGGTTCCCCCACCTCTGCAGGTAACAGTAGGTTTACCATTTTTATAGCTTTCTTTATCCCACAAAATTAAAAAAATACTAAAACGTATTTAATAGTGAAGTGTATTAAAGTGTCTGTAGGAATATGTAAATGACCTTTGTTCTTTAAAAACCAAGCTCTACTGGTTGATTGGGTGGGGCTAAAGTACTGTACTGTTGTAGGCTGATTGGGTGGAGCTACACATTTGTAGAACGGATGGGTGGAGCTAAACTTCTCTAGGATGAATAGGTGGTGCTAAAGCACTGGAAACTGGAGAACACTGCTACAGGAAGAGTCACGTCTAGCTGACCCACATGGCAACAGCTTTAGCCTTTAGCTCTTTAGCTTAACATCAGACTCTGGCTGCATCCAAAAACTTTTGCTACTCCTCTTTTCCTACTTCTCCTCTCCTACCCCGGAAGAAGGTGGAGGAATCGAGGAGAGGAGAGGAGGAGGAGGAATGGAGGGAAGGAGCTGTAATTGGGGAAATGGGACAGCTGATCCCTTTTAGATAGGATGTTGACTACCGATGATCTGAGCCAATCACAACGCTCACTTTCAGCACATGCCGGATACTGCGCAGCCAATCACAGCTTCTGGATAGAGCTCTGCATACAGAAATAAAAACGGGAAATCAAAAAACACAATTCCACATTCTAGAGATCATAACTTTAACAAGCATATTAAGCTTTTCAGTGCAGCCTGATTAGCCATTGATGAAGGCTGCTGTCACGTCTGGTGCTGTTAGCTCCTCTGTCCCTTCCACACCAAGCTCTAACGGAGGTTCTCAGGTTAACAACTACACTACCCAGAATGCACCACCCGCTGACATCACGCACACACCTGATCACGTGACACCTCACCTGCTTCCTCCAGGAAGTCCCGAATACTGATTACTGGCACTATAAAGGTGCACGCCAAACAGACTACCACGCCGCGTATTGTAGGTTATCCTCGTACAAAGCGTTACCGTACTTATCTCTTGTCTCAGTTTACTTTGTGTATGACCTTGCTTTTTGTTTCTCGACGCCGATTCTTGCCTCTGCCTTTGATATTGGATTGTTTTGTGTATGACCTGGACTGTGCTTTCACCACCGCCTCTTGGATTATCTCTGATACTGGATTGCTTGTGTATGAACTCTGGACTGTCTCTCGTTTATGGTATGGTTTTGTCTTCATTGCTCTGTCTACTGGTGATCACCCTTGTTTCTGTATCGACCCTGATTACATCTGTTTATTCCTATAATAAACATCTATTGTTTTTATCAGTATCAGTATCTGCGCTTGTCTGCTATTCTGTTCTGACCATGACAGAATACGCGGCCAAACTAAATCAGATAGCGGATACTGAGGCTATTAAATCTGGTCTAGCCAACCAAGGGAGGCTACTCGGTCAGCACCAGCAAACGCTCGCTGGTGTGACCCAAGCTGTTTCTGAGCTAGCCCGCCAGCAAACCACGCAGCAGCAACAACTAGCTGAGCTGCTAGCTCACCTCAGAGGCGTAACTGAGCCTAGCCCTAGCCCATTAGCTGCCCCCAGTATGCCCAACGCTAACTCTTCTGTGCCTGGATTTTCTGTCTCTAAACCGGAGTTGTTTGATGGGGATCCGGAAAAATGCAGCGGTTACAACCGATAAAGCTAAGATCGGTTTCATTATCTCCCGGCTTTCTGGTAAGGCACTCGAGTGGGCTACAGCTATTTGGGAAGACCTTTCTGGGGCTAGTTATACTGACTTTTTGGCTACTTTCCGCTCTGTTTTTGATCATTCGCGGTATGGACAGTCTAATGGAGAACTTTTGCTGGCTCTTAAGCAAGGTCAGAAGCCGGTGGCTTCCTACGCTTTGGAGTTTCGCACTCTCGCAGCTGGTAGTGGGTGGAATAACGCTGCCTTGATCAACGTGTTTAGATGCGGACTTAATCCAGATGTACAGAGGGAATTAGCCTGCAGAGATGATTCTCTGACCCTGGATCAGCTCATTTCACTGTCGATCCGGTTGGATCAACTCCTCTCGCGCCGACCCAAGACCAGTCCTCGCACTCAAAACACTCCTGTGTCTCTGCCCCGCGCTCTGCCTCGCGCTCCCACACCAGAGAAAGCTGCGCCGCCTGCCCCAGAGCCCATGGACATCCAGAAAACCCGGCTAACTCCAGAGGAGTGACAGCGTCGAATCCGGCTTCGCCTATGCCTTTATTGTGGGGAGGCCGGGCATTTCAAGGCTGAGTGTGGTCTCCTGACCCGACCCGTGAATGCTCCAGCCCTGGGACAGCGCGTGGAGAGCACTAACGTGGTACGTAAGTAAGACACAATCCTTCGTTCTAAATGTTTTTCGCTACCTGTGAATATTGTTTTGCCTGATGGTTTGCTCTCTGTCTCAGCGCTTGTAGATTCCGGGTCGGAAGGGAACTTCATCAGTCTGGACCTGGTTAAGGAGCATAAAGTGCCCACCCGTGAACTTCTACGCCCCCTGTCCATCCATGCTGTTGACGGGAAGACGGTTCGCTCCAAACCGGTCACGCTACAGACATTCCCCATCACCCTGCAAGCCAGCGCTCTTCATTTCGAGGAACTGCCACTTTTCGTGCTTCCCTGCACGGAACATCCAGTTATCCTGGGGATGCCATGGCTGAAAACTCACGATCCCACTGTCTCCTGGCGCGATGGGGATATCACGGTTTGGTCTGCTCACTGTCATGAACACTGTTTAGCTTTAGATAGTTTAGTTATTCATTCTACTTCGGTTGAAAGTCCTGAGGTTTCTGATCCCATTGATATACCCGCTGAATACTCTGATTTTTTAGAGGTGTTTAGCAAAGAGAATGCTACTAAATTGCCTCCGCATCGTTCTTATGACTGTGCCATTGACTTAGTGGAGGGTGCCACCCTACCCAAAGCTGGAGTCTACCCCCTTACGTTAGATGAGGAGAAAGCTATGAATGATTACGTTACCGAAGCATTGGCTCAAGGTTTCATTCGGCCGTCAAAGTCCCCTGTCGGTTCTGGATTCTTTTTTGTGAAGAAAAAGGACGGGGGACTGAGACCTTGTATAGATTATAGAGGGTTAAATGCTATAACAAAGAAATTTGCCTACCCATTGCCTCTCATCCCTAGTGCACTCGAACAATTATGCACAGCCTCTTACTTCACCAAACTCGATCTCCGCAGTGCATATAATCTGATCCGCATTAGGGAGGGGGACGAGTGGAAAACAGCGTTTACCACTACTAATGGCCACTATGAGTACCAGGTTATGAGCTATGGTCTCGCTAACGCCCCCGCCGTTTTTCAGTCATTTATGAATGACGTATTCAGGGACATGATTGGGAAATACGTAACTCTTTTCATAGACGACATTTTGATCTATTCCCCCGATCTCGAATCACACGTTAAGCACGTTCGCTCAGTTCTCCAAAAATTGTTGGAGAACAACCTTTATGCTAAAGCCGAGAAATGCGAGTTCCACCTTCAGAGAGTCGCATTTCTCGGCTATGTTATCAGCTCCCAGGGAGTTCTTATGGATGACTCGAAGGTAGACGCCGTTACTAGTTGGCCTGTTCCTCAATCTATCAAAGACGTCCAGCGTTTTTTAGGGTTCGCAAATTTTTACAGGCGTTTCATACGCAACTTCAGCACCATAGCTGCCCCCCTTACAGCACTGACTAAAAATGCTACCAAGATTCTTAAGTGGTCCCCTGAAGCTGACACAGCTTTCCAAGAGTTAAAAGCCGCTTTTGTATCTGCCCCCATCCTCAAACATCCTAATCCTGACCTACCCTTTGTTGTTGAAGTTGATGCTTCTAATACTGGTATCGGAGCAGTCCTCTCCCAACGTAGCGGTTCACCGCCCAAATTACATCCCGTAGCTTTCTTCTCTAAGAAAATGTCACCAGCGGAGCGTAATTATGGGATAGGGGATAGAGAACTGCTGGCTGTAAAACTAGCGCTAGAGGAGTGGCGTCATTGGCTGGAAGGTGCTGCACATCCATTCACCGTTCTTACAGATCACAAGAACTTAGAGTATCTTCGTACTGCTAAACGTTTGAACCCCCGTCAAGCTCGTTGGTCACTGTTTTTCTCCCGATTCAATTTTTCGATCTCGTTTCGTCCAGGCAACCGAAATACTAAGGCTGATGCCTTATCCCGTGTTTTTAGTTCTTCAGACGACACATGTCACGCTTCCGAACCCGAACACATTCTGCCACCCACTGTTAAAGTAGCAGCTATTAGATGGGAACTTGATGACCTCATTCAGCAGAGTCAAGCTAACACACAACCTCCGGAGGGTTGCCCTCCTCACAAGATTTACGTACCTGAGCAGTTTCGCGATCAGCTCATTGGCTGGGCACATGCTGCCCTTACTTCCGGTCATCCAGGTGTTACACGCACGCTACAACTAATCTCAGCTCGGTATTGGTGGGAAACCATGCGAGCTGACGTTCAAACTTTTGTAGTTTCATGTTCAATTTGCGCACAATGCAAAACACCCAAAACCCTTCCAGCCGGTAAGCTATGTCCTCTGCCAGTTCCTGAACGACCATGGTCACATATTGCTGTAGACTTTGTTACAGATTTACCTGAATCTGAAGGCTATACTACTATCCTTACGATTGTAGACAGATTTTCTAGGGGAGTTAAGTTTATCCCTTTTCCTGCTCTTCCTACTGCTCTTCAGACCGCCCAAGCTATATATACACACATTTTCAGACATTATGGGGTCCCAGAGGACATTTTGTCAGATAGAGGTCCTCAATTTACTTCTCGGGTATGGAAATCGTTTTTTGAACATTTGGGTGTACACGTGAGTCTCACTTCTGGGTTTCACCCCACTAGTAATGGTCAATGTGAGAGAGTAAATCAAGAGTTGGGAAAGTTTCTAAGATTGTACTGTTTCAAGCATGCTTCTGAGTGGGCACAGTATTTGATTTGGGCTGAAATAGCTCAGAATTCCCTGATTAACTCCACGTCTGGTCTCACTCCTTTCCAGTGCATTCTGGGTTACCAGCCTCCGTTAGCTCCGTGGACAGCGTCGTCCACTGAGATCCCTGCTGTCGATGACTGGATGAAGCGGAGCGAGCAGGTGTGGGAGGAGACGCATCAGCAAATCTCGGAGGTTTTACGGAAATATAAGGAGCAGTCCGACAGACACCGTGGTACCACCCCCCAATACCAACCCGGAGACAGGGTGTGGTTGTCGACCCGGGACTTGAGGTTTGAGGGGGCCTGTAGGAAACTGTTGCCTAAGTATATTGGCCCATTTAAGGTGTTGTCTCAGGTTAACGAGGTGACTTATAAGATTGAGTTGCCTGCTCAGTACAGGGTGCATAACTCGTTCCATGTTTCTCTGCTCAAGCCTCTTGTCCCAGGTCCGCTTGCTGAGGGTGTTCCAGATGACGTGCCGCCCGCGGCAGTGGAGGGGGAGGATTCGTCTACCTATGCGGTTCGAGAGGTGTTGGATTCTCGCAGGCGTGGCGGTGTGCTCCAGTACCTCATAGACTGGGAGGGTTACGGCCCTGAGGAGCGTTGCTGGGTTGCCGCCGGTGACGTGCTGGATCCTGCTCTACTGGCCAAGTTTCATGCCCGTCACCCTAGTAAGCCTGCTCCTAGACCCCGTGGGCGTCCCAAGCGCTCACTCTCTTCTTCGGCTCCGGTACGTAGGGGTTCCCAGTCTTGCAACCCCCGCCTGCCCGTCACCTCCGAGGCTACGCCTGGTCCTCCCGCCGGTACTCCCTGCCCGTCGGGTGGACGTCGTCGTGGTCGTCCCCGTTCCGGCTCCGTTCCGACTCCCTTGGGGGGAGGTACTGTCACGTCTGGTGCTGTTAGCTCCTCTGTCCCTTCCACACCAAGCTCTAACGGAGGTTCTCAGGTTAACAACTACACTACCCAGAATGCACCACCCGCTGACATCACGCACACACCTGATCACGTGACACCTCACCTGCTTCCTCCAGGAAGTCCCGAATACTGATTACTGGCACTATAAAGGTGCACGCCAAACAGACTACCAAGCCGCGTATTGTAGGTTATCCTCGTACAAAGCGTTACTTTGTGTATGACCTTGCTTTTTGTTTCTCGACGCCGATTCTTGCCTCTGCCTTTGATATTGGATTGTTTTGTGTATGACCTGGACTGTGCTTTCACCACCGCCTCTTGGATTATCTCTGATACTGGATTGCTTGTGTATGAACTCTGGACTGTCTCTCGTTTATGGTATGGTTTTGTCTTCATTGCTCTGTCTACTGGTGATCACCCTTGTTTCTGTATCGACCCTGATTACATCTGTTTATTCCTATAATAAACATCTATTGTTTTTATCAGTATCAGTATCTGCGCTTGTCTGCTATTCTGTTCTGACCATGACAGCTGCATATGTAAATATTAAATTGTTTTATTGGGTAAAATATGATTTCATTGAAAGTAATAAAACAAATAACAAATATTAATAAATAATAAATAAATATTATATTTTGCATAAATATTGAAGTGAAAAACTATTAGTTTAAACAGCATCAATGGAATATTACTATCACACAGCTAAATATTCAGATATTCCAATAAAATCATGGTCGCATTTCCCCGGCCAGTGAAGCTGGCAGTCCTGTCTGACCTCAGCCTAATATAATTTATACATATATACATATGTACAACAACATGTTACATATAGGATCATTAATATAGTTTTATTGAACATACAGCTTATCTAAACTAAACATTATTTTACTGCTTTACTGGCTTGTTAATTAGATGAGGAACCTAGTTAATTAATACATTTATGACGTATATTTGTGCGCTGCCTTCTCCATTTCCGCGTGCTCTGTGGGCGTGGATGCAGTGATGTCATACGAAAATCCTTAAAGGTCTTCCGTAGGAGTACACTCTAAAAAACAGAGGTACGATATGAGTACTTTTCTGTACTCAAAGGTACATTCTTTATAATTGTACCCTCAATGGTACAATACTGGTCTTTAGAGGGTCAGATTTGTTCCTTTTGAAGTACAAAGTCATTTCTAACAGCAATAAATACAAATTTGTTCAATTTAACCAGCCAAAAGGTACATTCTGTATTCTGTATCACTGTTCTAATAAACAATATATACTTTATTTGCACATTTTTTTATTTGAAAGCCAGACTATTTTAGATCATCAAGTTCTTGACACATATTTAGTTGATGATAATGTTTATAATCTTTATAATCTTTACTGGCACAAACATATGGGTACAAAAAAGGACTTTCACTGAAAGGTACTTTATTGTACCTCAATATAAGGTACAGCCCCAGCGACAAGCTTTGTACTCTTTTAGGTACAAATCTGTACTTTTCTTAGTGTGTAGGATGCTCTTATGTATCCTCAGTTGGAAGCCTCTTCGAGGAGGATTTTAAGCTTCTTCTTTCGTCTCCTACGTTTTTCGGACAGGCGGCAAGATGGCACCATGAAATCAGTTTCTGGGTCACGGAGGAGAGGAGGAGGATCAGTAGGAAAAAGGAGACACTTTTGGGGTTTCTGGACGCAGCTTAAGTCTCAGTTTCAGCAGTAAAAAGAAGAATTAGAGGTCTGACAGGGGAGCGAAATGGTTGGAGCTAAACTGCTGTAGACAGTAAAGATCAGTAGATGGGTCTGGTGTGTAAACGGGCTGAAAAGTGAGGTCAGCGGAGATTACGCAACACAGTTGGCACAGGTCCTTTGTACACTACTATAAAGAGAGGGCACAGAGAGTTCACTGTGTGTATTAGTAACAGATTTTCACAATTTAAGATGCTTGATGAAGAAAGCAGAGGTTTAGTTAATAGTATCTGGGTGGTTTTACACATTTTCTAAATTCTCTTTCTGGATTAGAACTGAAAAAGGCTGTTTTTGTTATAGTGGTTTTAAAACTTCTGTCATAATTGGCTGTTCCATGTAGTAGATCATTGAAAAGAACCACGTGCTGTTAACTTGCAGTTTCTGAGGGCGGTAACTCTGATGATCTTATCCTGTACAACAGAGTAAACTCTTGCTCTTCCTTTCCTGGGGCGGCCCTGATGAGTGCCAGTTTCATCCTAATGTTTTTGATGGTCTATTCTGCGGCGACTGCACTTGAAGAAGTTCTTGAAATATTTCGTATTGATTGATTTTCATTTTTTTTTGTAGTTTCTTTCTTTAATTAGTTAAGTAGTTGTTGCTTCTCATAACCTGGATTAGAACATTACTCAAATATTCACTATTCACTGTATATCTGTAACTCTACCTCTTCACTACTTTACAACTGATGCTCTCAAACACTTTATTAAGAGACAAGAAATTCAAGTAATTAACTCTTGATGAGTTCAGCACAGCTGTTAACTGAAAGCCTGGAATCCAGGTGACTCCACCTCATAAAGCTGACTGAGAAAATCCAGCAGAGATGTGAAAAACTGTCTAATCTGAGCAAGAGGTGTGATGGGTGGTGCTGCACCACTGGCCACCAGCAGGGGAGCTGGACAACAGAGGGGATAAATAAGTGAAGTTGGGTCCAGAAACTCCAATTCCCAGAATTCCCAGCGGTGAACAGTGGCAACCAGCCACCGCCGGTCAAACCACTCATTCTCATTGCACCTTTAAAGAGGGGTGACTGGTTACAGCGGGTGTAAAAAAAAGAAGAAGAAAAGATCTCAAAATAAGCAAAGTGATCTGAAAAGTAAGCCATAAAAAAAATATATTAAAAAAATCAAAAGAAAGCAAAAAGTAAAGGACTGTGCGCTGTGCTTAGTCCGTTTTGAGTTTGATTGTGTTTTAGTTTGGTTTATTTGAAGCTGAAAGCTGTCTTTCATGTTCTACATGTCATTTTGTGGCATTTCCATTTTTGTTCTGTTTTTCGCCTTTTTTGTGCACCTCTTCAGGTCTTTGTTTTCCCACCATTTTCCAATGCACACCGTTTCTGATTCAAACTATAAAAATATACTATAAAAATATATTTATAAATAACTTAAATAATCAAATAAACACATGATTATAAATATACCAGAATATATATATATATATATATATATATATATATATATATATATATATATATATATATATATATATATATATATATATATAATTGAAGATAAATAAGATAAATAAATAAATGCAAAAACAAAACCATTTTGCTGTGCACTTGGACCCAACACCACCCTTTCCCGTAACAAGAGGTGCTACTTTTTGAAGAATGTAAAATATTAAACATATTCTGGTTTGTTTAACACTTTTTGGTTTATTAAATAATTCCATATGTTTTTCTTCATAGTTTGGATGTGTTTGTTATTAATCTACAATACAGAACATTTTAAAATAATGAAAAAAAAATCCCACTGAATTTAAGATTTGTCCATGCTTTGGTACAGCTGTTGATATGAGCCTAAATAGTTATGCAACCCCAGACAGTGCCTGTTAAAAAAAGCACCGTCGCTTCTCTAGAGTTTATTCTGAGTTCAGTCTCTGTCAGGTAGATGGGAAACACACTCTTTGTACTTTTTAATGAGGGAGTTCCAGGAGCTGTGATAATAAAACCCAGCCTGATATCAACAGCACTTCCTCTTCTTGGGTTTAATGCACTTCTAAATCATTCGCCATACCTCACGGCTAGCCTTGCTATCAATGTTTTATTTGTGAAAGTGCTTTAAAAAAGTTAAAATAAAAATAATCCTGATTTTTATATATTTTATACACATTTTATATACACAAAACTTGATATTTAAAACAATAATGAGTGCTTAACAAGAAAAGTGTACAGGAATAGTACAGTACAGTCCACATTCACAGACACTATTGCGTTATAATATCAGTATAAAGTGCCTTTCTGTGTCGCAGCCTGTTCAAACACTGTGTAACAATACAGTTTCTACATGCACTCTGAATGAACATATTGTTACAAATATGGAGGAATGTTAACCTTCACTTACAGTCATTTTTGGTACATTTTATACAGTTTTATTCGATGTGGGGGGTGTTTTTTTTTGCCATTTCTGCAGTCCCGCCTGGTTCATTTAAATGTTTTTAAAATGAAAATGTTTTAAAATAATTTCAATGATTTATTTAGCTATTTTCAGAAATACATTTAGATCAGGGGTGTCCAAACTACGGCCCGCGGGTCATTTGCGGCCCGTTTCCTTTTTTGGAGCGGCCCGCGAGGTATTTTAGAAATAGAATGAAAGTTGGCCCGCTGTTACGCAGGTTTTTATAATGTGAGATTCAAAGTTTGAACGCTAGCTGTCAGAAACGGGCCAAAGAGTCTAAAAGCGGCAAGAGTGAAGTTAAAGCGCAGAAAAACAGAACAAAGAGTCTAAAAGCGGCGAGAGTGGAGTTAAAGCGCAGAAAAACGGGCAGAAGAGTCTAAAAGCAGAGAGAGTGCACAGTTGTAGCACAGAAAAACAGGCCAAAGAGTCTAAAAGTGCCGAGAGTGTTCAGTTGTAGCACAGAAAAACGGGGCAAAGAGTCTAAAAGTTGCCGTAATTAAGGAGTGTAATATTAAGAGACATCATGAAATAAAACATCAATTTGAAAAATCTTAGTTTACACAACACTGTCAAAGATAAAGATAGTAAGTCAAGTAAAACGGTGTGTAAATGAAATAATCAGGAAAATGTATTATTTAAAGTGGTATATTTCATTATATGTTTATTACAGAGTCTGTGGCCTGTGACTTCAAATATATTTCTCCTTCTGGCCCCCAACAAAAAAAGATTGGACACCCCTGATTTAGATGTTTAGATGTTTGTAGAACGGGTTTATTTAATGTTTTAAAGCATTCCATTAATGTTGCTGCAACACATTTTTAGCTTTGCAAATGTTACTTTTAAGGCTGGAAAAATATGATTTCTGTGTAGTCTGAAGTCTTACAAATATTACAAACAATTGAAATAAGTAAAATCAAAACAGCATTAACAGAATTAAAAATCTGTACTTTTTTTTATAAAAGTTATGGGACGACAAAAGTCTGCCAATTTTTTGGATGTTCTTAGAACAGGTTTATTTAATGTTTTTAAATGTTCTGGTAATGTTTCTTATTATAGGTATAATTAAACAGTCAAATAACTTAAAAATCTGTAATTTTTAAACAGTTAAGGGACACCAAAAGTTGAAAGTTCTTGGAAAGTTCAATCTGCCAGCCTTTTTAAACGTTCTTAGAATGTTCTTTCTTTTAAACTTTTGGGAATGTTACTTTTAAGGTTTTTACATAACATCAGAAAATTATTAAGCTGGGGAAATATGATTTCTGTGTAGTCTGAAGTCTTATAAATATTATAAACAGTCGAAAGAATTAAAAATCTGTTTGTTTTTCAAGTTATGGACCAACAAAAATCTGCCATTTTCTTTTCGAATGTTCTTACAATGAGTTTATTTAAGCATTAAGCGTGTTTAGGCATTCAAATTATTAGCTTTGGGAATGTTACTTTTAACATTTAACCTGTTTTTCCATAACATTAGGCTGGAACAATATGGTTTCTGTGTAGTATGAATATTATAAACAGTTGAAACAATTAAAATCAGTCATTTTTTTAAAGTTATGAGACACTAAAAGGCGCAGTATTCTGATAATACCAGTACTCTTAAACAGCTCCGAGTCACAGACAGTATTTCTAAATCTAAAACCAATAACAGTACAAGTTCCTTGTTTAATGTCGCTGTAACAAATTTTTAGCGTTGGGAATATTACTTTTAAGGTTTTTCCATAACTTTATGCTGGGAAAATATGATTTCTGTGTAGTCCAAAGTCTTACAAATATTAAAAACAATTGAAATAATTAAAATCAAAACAGCATTAACAGAAATGTTCTTTTTTATAAAAGTTATGGGACAATAAAAGTCTGCCATTTTTTTGGATGTTCTTAGAACAGGTTTATTTAACGTTTTTAAGCTTTCTGTTAATGTCGTTGATACTTATTATAGAAATAATTTACAGTCAAAACTGTTAATAGAACAGTGTTCTTAGAACGGGTTTATTTAAGCGTTCTGGTAATGTTCCTTTTAAGGTTTTCTGTGTAGTCTGAATCTTATAAATATTTTTAACAGTTGAAATTTTTAAAATCAAAAGAGTTGAAATAATAAAAAATCTGTTTTTTTTTTTACTTTTAAAGGTTTTTAGTAAATGATTAAGCTGGGAAAATATGATTTTTGTGTAGTCTGAAGTCTTAAAAATATTATAAACAGTTTAAATACCGTATTTTTCGGACTATAAGGCGCACCGTATTATAAGACGCACTATCAAAGAACGCCTATTTTCTGGTATTTTTCCATACATAGGGCGCATCGCATTATAAGGCGCGTTAAGTGACACTAGAAAGGGTGCCTATATCAAAGTGAACAGGGGTGGCGCCATGTTTCCCTTCCCCCACGGGATACAAATCTAGCTCTTTCAAAGTCAAACGAGTGCTGGAGATTAATCTACACAGATTCCTCTCCTGAAAACTGTTTATTTGGGTGAGTAACGTGCTTCAGTTTATTTACAGTAAGCTTAGATTTCCAGATTTCCACTAAGGCTTGCTGCACCAGCGTTAGCATAGCTATCCGCTAGCACGCTAGCTAGTCACCTAAACTAGTAAAGTTAACCCAAACTTAAACGACAGCGTTACACTGAGTAATCCTGCGTGTTCTGGTAAGACAGTGAGATATTAGCTAGCGATTCGTCCCCCGTAGCTTGTTTTAACACGGTAAACAAGCAGATTACAGGCTGATAAAACTCACCTCTGAGAGAGTTAGCGCTTAGCATCTAGCTAATGCTAGCCAGGCAAACTAGCACAGACTTACAGGCCGATAACTCAGCTCTGAACGGTGAACGCTTAGCGATTAGCATCTAACTCTAATAATACTGCTCCAGCAGTATTAAAAGTGCTAAATTTAGAAAATACTGATCTCTGAACAGTGAAAAAGCTAGCTAGCTTAGCGGTTAGCATCTAGCTAATGCTATTGCTGCTCCAGCCACGGAGCTGCACGGCTCTGCACGGAGTGTGTGTTTACTTTAGATAATTTAGATAATACTGATCTCTGAACAGTGAATTAGCTAGCTAATGCTATTGCTGCTCCAGCCTCGGAGCTGCACGGCTCTGGACTCTGTATAGCACTGAAACTCTGTATAACGCTGCACGGAGTGTGTGTTTACTGCTCCTTACAACCTGACGAGTAAAATTTAGATAATACTGATCTCAGTGAATAAGCTAGCTAGCTTAGCGGTTAGCATCTAGCTAATGCTATTGCTGCTCAGCCTCGGAGCTGCACGGCTCTGGACTCTGTATAGCACTGAAACTCTCTATAACGCTGCACGGAGTGTGTGTTTACTGCTCCTTACAACCTGACGAGTAAAATCCATACAAAAGGCGCACCGTATTATAAGACGCACTGTCAATTTTTGTGAAAATTAAAAGGTTTTAAGTGCGCCTTATAGTCCGAAAAATACGGTAATTAAAATCGAAACAGATGAAAGAACTAAAATCGCCCATTTTCTTTTTGGATGTTCTTAGAACAGGTTTATTTAACATTTTAAACGTTCTGGTAATGTTCTTGCAACTAATTTTTAGTTTTGGGAATGTTACTTTTAAGGTTTTTCCATAACATTAGCTGGGAAAATATGACTTACAAATTTTATAAATATTTTATAAATAACCAGTATTTATTTATTTTTTTTAGTTAAGGAACACTAAAAGGCACAGTATTCTGATAATACCGGTACTCTTAAACAGCTCCGAGTCACAGACAGTATTTCTAAATCTAAAACCACCTGAGAGAAAACCAACAACAGTGCAAGTGTTCCTTCTTTAAAAGCTTCAAACAGTGGCTAACCATCAGCTTCCTTCCCTTCTTCACAGCACGTGAGCGGAGGACTTTAGCCGAAATGCTACAGTACAGTAAGGCTACAGTGTGCTGTTGTGGTTGTTTATCGCTTGTGTAAGATCAGCTGAAGACGCTAACCCTCCCCCGCTGGAGGCTGGAGTTCATGTGCTGTTAGCTGTTAGCAGAGCTAGCGTTTGAGGTCACAGTGCTGCAGAGAGAGAAGACTCTCTCTCTCAGGGGAATCACACGTCCTCCTCCCTTCCGACGTCGCAGAGATACGCGGGTTCAGCTCTGTTTGCTGGATCTTCTGAAGACACGAGTCGGCGCCAGTCGTTTGTGCCGCTGCGTCTCCTGGGAACAGAAGGAAGAGTCGGAGTTTAAAGGAAATTTCCAGCATTTTTAACCTAAAATCTGCCACAGCGCACAGGTGTTTCCCCACAGACCGCAGGCTTTGAGTTTCCTGCGTTAGATCCCGGGTTCTTTGGGAGGTTCTGCAGGAAATAAAGGCAGTCTGTAGATTTACGACAGCGAGACAGCAGAGCTCCCGCCCTGCGAAAACTCATTTCAGGGATTTCATCATTTCAACACCTCACACTTCACACCGCCTCGCATGTTAGGGAGGTTAAGAACCAGGGATGTGTGTGTGTGTGTGGATATAAACTCATCATTATCAAAAAAAAAAAAAAAAAGTCTCTGGCAGAAATAGTTGCATTAAGAAAGAATTGCAGGATTGCAGTGCTATTCGTGAAGAAGAGTTAAAAAAATAATTTAAAAGTAACAATAAATCATTAAAAATAGAGACTAAAAGTTATATTTATTGAGCTACACCTACAAAAGGCGTGTATAATGCCTATATAAGTGTGAAAAGAGTTTTCTAGACAACAATATTATACACTGAAATATGGTGCCATATCACCCACCCTAATTATCACATCAGGGTTTTACTTTTTTGCTGTTTTTAGCAAAAGAAACATTCACACTGTTCTCATTTCCCATTATATATCTACTAGAGACTATAGAGATTATATCTGTCCAGTTATCCTGGATATATGGAGATATTATGAGAGCATTATTATTAGCATCATGTCATTCTGGATCATTGACTTCTGTTACAAATCTGATAAAATTCTTTTTTTATATATCTCAGTTAGCCATATCATTTCATATTGCATACAATAATAAAATTCTAAATCATTTTTCTAATTCAGTTTTTTTGTCATATCGCCAAAAGTATCGTTATCGTGAAAATACTATGAAATATCGTGATATTACTTTAGAGCCATATCGCCCACCCCTAGTTGTAATGTTACATGTGTCAGTGTTTTAATTTTTAGTTTTGGGAATGTTACTTTTAACGCTTCCATAATGTTAGAAATAGGGGTGTGCCATATCATATCGCACGCGATATATCGCCAACATTTTTGAATATCGTGAACGATATTAAATCTTGAAATATGATCCCTGTACGTTTTATTCTGTGTACATTTTACTCCTGAACATCACTGGATCCTCTGAATCACGAGATCACTTAAGGGTCGTAATGAGAAAAATGCTAACTTTAAGCTAATGCTACAGCGGAGTGAACTGACCTCCCGGCGCAGCTCCAGAGATTAGCAGGGGACTGTTTTCGGCGCAACACCAGAGAACTCCGGCCGTAAATTAGGAGCATTTTACACACAGCTGATCCAAATAATGAACTAACTGCCCTCACTGAGGAGAGCTGAGAGTCTCACAGCATAAAATCACTAAAACAGGTCAGTGACACTCCAGAACCATCTGTAACACGTTTTAACATTTACCCTCTTTATTATGCAGTGAAATAAATGGGTGTTTCTGGTTGGTTGTCGCCTTAGTGAGGGCAGGAAGTTAGTTGATTAGTTGATTATTTGGGTCAGGTGTTGTAACTAGTATAAACTAATGACCGTAATTAAATACTAAACCTGCAGAGAAGAGCTGCTAAACTGAGAGCCATTTTCTCGAATTATCTGCTTTTTAAAGCTCTAACACAGACTACACTGCTCAACATCACACTGCTCAACATTACTGAAAGAGTTTTCACCTGTTTAAATGCTTTAATGATCCTCTGTGAAAAAGCACAATAATCCATAACGCTTTCTAATGGGAGTTCACTGGTGTTGTGCAGAATCCAGTCCGGGGTCATTTCCAGCCGCTGTGCTGTGACGTCAGTTAAGCATTAGCTTAAAATTAGCATTTTTCTGATTACTCCCCTTAAACGATCTCGAAATTCAGAGGATCCAGTGATATTTAGGAGGTAAATGTACACAGAATAAAACGTACAGGGTTCTGAACATATTTATTTACCACAGAATGTGACAGAGGCCAGTTTTTGAAAAGTCCATTCAAATCCCGTATTGACTTGAACCGCTTAGACACGGAACCCCAAAGGAGCCCCAAATATGGGCAAAAACAACATGGCGCAGACTACAAAATGATGACACGACTGCAGTGGTCTATTGTGCAGTAGTGTATTCTTGAACAAAAAGAAAAAAAATCAGTGTTTTGTCATATCGCCAAGAGTATCGTTATCGCAAATATACCATGAAATATCGTGATATTATTTTGGGGCCATATCGCCCACCCCTAGTTAAAAGGAACAATAAATCATTAAAAATTGGAGACTAAAAGTCATATTTGTTGAGCTACACATATAGAAGTCGTGTATAATGCAAGTGTTGAACCAAGTTTTTGGTTAGTTCAGTTTGGAACGCTCAATCTGTCAAGTTTTCTGGACGTTTTTCAAAAGTATTATTTATTTATTTTAACTAATTTATTTTTAATTTATAGTTTTGGGAATGTTACTTTTACAGTGGTAGTGCTTGTTGAGCTGGGAACGTTCAAAATACTTTGTGAAAAATATAATATGTTTCACACAAGAAATTTAATTTGATTTAGACAAAGAACAAAGAAGTTTTGATCATTCGTGTTTTTGAAATAAAGGTTCAATATTTGAACAAAACAATAGTTTTTAACATCTGGAAGGATGTAACACTCTGGAACACACCAGCTTTCTCCTGACCATCTGACACATCTGAGAATAACAGGCTTTGTTTAGGAGACCGTCTCCTTGTTTACAGGGATTTTTGGGTGTTCACTGTTATAAGGTGGTGCTCCGTATCATGTGGATCTTCTTGGCTTTTGTCTTGAGGGTGTGTGCTACTATACCTCCAGTACAGGAAGCCCAGAACTCCAGCCAGCAGCAGCAGAAGCAGGAGACACACAACGGCTACAGCTGTACCTCCATTACTCTTCTCACAGGGCTCTGGAACACACAATCAAACACTTGAGTATTGGGTAAACCATTCAATTAAAGACAAACTGTTCTTCTGTTGAGTTTCTGGTATCAGTTAGCATGTTATATTGGGCTACAGTCAAGAATACTGTATTTTTGGCACTATAAGGTGCATTTAAAATCCTTTAATTTCCCCAAAAATCATCAGAGCTCCTTATAATCTGGTGCTCCTTATGTATGAATTCTATCAGTCAGGTATTAAGGAGCAGTAAAGTCACTCTGCTGAAGTACAGAGTTATACAGGAGTTTAAGTTTAGTTCTCCAGCACTAAGACTGGAGCATTATTAGCATTAGCTGCTAACCGCGCTAAGCGCTAGCTCTTTCACCGCTCAGAGGTGAGTATTATCGGCCTGTAGCCTGCTGCTAACCCCAGCTAGCACTGCTGAAGCAGAAGGCCTGTCACAATAATTACATTATCGACTTATCGTTCAATTAATCGACACAACCTCAATTATTTTAATACTCGTTTAATATCGTCCATTGTACAGTGCACAAATGCACAAATACTGTGACTGTGGGCGTGGCCACCGTGACCCGGTAGTGCGGAAACACAGAGAGACACAGTCACAGGGAGTGAATCAACTCAAAAAGTACCTTTATTAGAAAAATGCCCTCCATCAACACCATAAAACAAACTTAAAGAAACAGTAACGGCCTTGGTAGAGGCTTTAGTAGCTTAACTTTAGTGTCTTAGGTTCGTGTTGCCTCGGCCTTTCTCTTAACATCAACCTATCGCATGAGTGAAGGCTGAGGTAGGGACTTTATGCCGGTCCAACGTGGGCCAGCTGGGACAGACCGGCGCTGCACCTTCCCCCCAGACTGGGGACCCACGGTTTTCCTGCCTTTGCACTTCACAATGTGTGTTATATATAAATATATACATATATATTTTCCTGTGAACAGAAATGGAACGTTTACTGTCTTTAAAAGAATGTAATACCTTTGTTATGATTTTATGTTTTTATTATATTAATGCCATTTAATGGTCTTAAAATGCCAGCAATATCATTTGTCGCAATAATTTCTGGGACAACAAATCGCTTGCAATTTTTTTATCATGACAGGTCCATGCCATAGAGGAGCATTAGCATTAGCTGTAATAGTGCTACACACTAGCTCTTTTGTGGTTCAGAGGACTGTATTATTGGCCTGTAGCCTGCTGCTAATCCCGGCTAGCACTGCTGGAGCAACATTAGCATTATCTGCTAACTCTGCTAGGTGCTAGCTCTTTCAATGTTAAGAGCCTGCCTGTAGTATGCTGCTAACCCAATCTTGCACTGCTGGAGCAGCATTAGCATTAACCGCTAATAGTGCTACATGCTAGCTCTTTCACTGTTCAGAGGTGAGTATACCAGCCTGTAGAATGCTACTAACCCCATCTAGCACTGCTGGGGCAGCATTAGCATTATCTTATAACTGTGTTAAGCACTAGCTCTTTCACTGTTCATAGGCGAGCATATCTGTAGTCTGTGTGTTTACCAAGTTAAAACACGACTGTTGGGTGGCATTAACCGCTAACCATGACTAGCACTAGCAGTTAGCTGCTAATGCTAATGATGTTGCACCCAGCCTTAGTGAAAGTCTGTAAATCTAAGCTGACTGTAAATATGGGGAAGCAGTTAACTCACCCAAATAAACAGTTTTCAGGAGAGAAATCTGTGTAGATTAACATCCAGCACTCGTTTAACTCTAATAGAAAATGTTTTTTTTTTAAAGAATTACAGTTTTGTTTATCTAGCCAAGCTTAGCTTTACAGGTCTCGCCTCTCAGAGGTGAGAGCTGCTGAATTAGAAGGAAAACATGGCAACACCCCTGTTCCTTACTAGTGTCGCATAATGTGCCTTATAATCCAGTGCTCCTTATAGTGCAAAAAATACAGTACACATAAGATATGAGTTATATATACTAAGATTTATATATATATATATATATATATATATATATATATATATATATATATATATATATATATATATAAATAAAGTGCTGTACCTGCAGTGTAGGTGGCGGAGCTGTGGCCCAGCTTGTTGGACACCACACAGGTGAAGTGTCCACAGAGTGGGATAGAGAGATGAAGAGTACTCCCACTGTCCAGCACTTTACCCACAGCCTGGGTCACGGCGGCCTGTTCATGGAACCAGCTGAACGTGGGATCGGTTCCCCACGCCTCGCGGCAGTGCAGCACGGCGTGAGACACGTTCACCATCACCGACACGTGATGAACAGCCTCTGAGACAGACAAGATCAATCAAGTGACAATGGGAACAATGGGAGTCAATAGGAACTCAAAAAGAACTCATTTAACCCTTCCTGAGACCATTGTACTGTACGTATTACTGGATTTAAAGCACTAAAGCAGTGATTTAAGCTCAGAAAAGACCATCTAATTTAGTTTTTCAGGCTTTGCCCACAAAATGACCAATATTTTACGTACTTTAATGAAATTATTAAATATTAGCAGTGTTTAAGTATCGATAAGGCATTAGTTTCTGTTATTAATGATGTAGGTATAACTAGGACCCTGTTTACACCAGTTCACTTTATTTTTCTGATTGGAATTTAACCATGTTTTTACATTTGGTTAAAAAATGTATCGCTGGATAGTCAGAATGTTATCAGATCGCTCTGTTGACCAGAATATGCAAAATTATTGGTGTTTCAGTTGTTGAATGTGATGCGTTCACACTGCTATAACATGTGGCTCAAATATTTCTCAGACCATCTCCCAAACACCTTGTCACTTCATGAATCCTAAAACAAAATTCCAATTCTAAATAAACGTTTCCTTCTCTGACACTCTTAACGGTGGTGTGACTGTCTAACTGCCTGCTTATTACCAGACTTAGGAGCTCAAATCGCATTATTGCAAAACCCCTTCATGATCAGGAGAATATGTCTGAGAATACATGTTAGGAAATCTAAATTAAGTTAACTTAAATCCAGTGTTTTTTTTTTTTTTTTACAGTAAATATACAGTATCGCTGGAAAATGTTTCTCCAGAATCTTGACAGTGACAATAATAGACAATTTCTTAAAATGCATCACGTCATTTATAATCTTTTAGCTGCATTTTTAAAGAAATTAACTGTAAAATACATTTACTGTAAATTCACTTTTAGAAATCGCTGTTGATATGCAGATAAATTACTGTCAAATAGACAGTTTTTTGTAGAGATGGATCACAGGCTCGTGCTACCAGAAAAAAATACAGCTTTGGAAAAAAATAAGATACCACTTAAAAATGATGAGTTTCTTTGATTTTACCAAATTGAAAATCTCTGGATTATAATCAAGAGGAAGATGGATGATCACAAGCCATCAAACCAAACTGAACTGCTTGAATTTTTGCACCAGGCGTGTAAAGCATAAAGTTATCCAAAAGCAGTGTGTAAGACTGGTGGAGGAGAACATGATGCCAAGATGCATGAAAACTGTGATTAAAAACCACCAGGGTTATTCCACCAAATATTGATTTCTGAACTCTTAAAACTTTATGAATATGAACTTGTTTTCTTTGCATTATTTGAGGTCTGAAAACTCTTTTTTTTTTTGTTTTTTCAGCCATTTCTCATTTTCTGCAAATAAATGCTCTAAACTACAATATTTTTATTTTGAATTTGGGATAAATGTTGTCTGTAGTAAAGAATAAAACACCAATGTTCATTTTACTCAAACATAAACCTATAAATAGCAAAATCAGAGAAACTGATTCAGAAACTGAAGTAGTCTCTTGGTTTTTCCAGAGCTTTACATAGTCTGGATCACTTCACTATTCATTCAATAATTAAGTGTATATAAAATAAGGTTTTGAAAAGCACTGAGAGGGGTCTGATTTTCTCGTACCGTACTCGTGGACGGTGCAGGTTGCTGATTTCTGGTTCCCCCGTCTGTCGGAGGCGGTTACGGTGTACTCCCCGCTGTCTGTTCTCTGGTAGTTGCTCAGCTTCATCACGGCTCCGCCTTTTTCTACAGCCACCCGACCACCAGAGCTCTTAGTGGGATATTCAGCCACTACAGTCTTCCCAGAATTCCTCTTGGCCTGATGCTCCCATATCACTTTAGTGATGGAGTCGTCTGGAGAGTCCAGGTCTATCTGGACCTGCAGGATCAGGATCTGGCCGCTGACCACGTAGACGGGCTGCTGGTTCAGGAAACGAACGGAAAGAGAGGAACTCTGCAGAACTGCGAGAAACAGCAGGAGAACAAACACAGTTCATCATTAACACTGCAGCTAAAAGCAGCTAAAAGTTTTCAGTATGTAAAAATTACATTAACACTTTTCATTAAATGTTGACTAACTAACATGAATCAATGCATTAGTTACCATTAATAAGACATGACGTAATACAATATTAACAAAGCTTAGGTAATGTGAGTCAAACACGGAACAACAGCATTAATTAATGTTTAATTAATGTGTACATGGACTAACATTAGAAGTAAAGCATATTGTTAAGATAAACAATAAATCATCACTTCGTTAATAATGTTAACTAATGTTAATTAAACAAGTAAAAACTGCATTAGTTAATCTTCTTGTCATTTGCTTATATGCTGCAGCTCTGCATACATTAATTGTTAAATATTTAATAATTAAATATTAGTTCTAAATATATTTGGCTGTGATAACACTTACGCAGTGGTAGCCAGTTACTTGATTTATTTACTGGTGTCAGTTAACTAATATAATATTATATACTTTATATTTTGACGTCTGTTGGCAATACATCTCTACATGGATTAGAATTATTTCACTTTCACTTTGTATATGTGCTTAGTAATGTTTACCAGATGTTAATAATGCTTAAAAAGGCATTATTGGTTAATCGTGGTTTATATTTATATATATATATATGATGAAATGAAGCATAAGCACCATCCAGACTAACTTAATTTACTTAATAAATATATAGCGATTACAGAACGCATAACTGAAGCACACAAGCAAATGACAAGAAGATGAACTAATGCAGTTGTTACTTGTTTACCTAACATTAGTAAAGTATATGATAATAAAGTATATGATTTATTGTACATCTTAACAAATGATTCACTTGTAATGTGAAAGTAACATTAATTAATTAATTAACATTACCTAAGCATTGTTTATGTTTTACCTATTATTTCTTATTCATAGTAACTAATGCATTAATTCAGGTTAGTCAACACTTAATGTAAAGTGTTACCAAATTAGCAACTGCATGTTACAGTTGACAGTCTTAGAACTTTTAATCTGTCGAGATTTTATTTAACGATTTTAACCATTCTGGGGGCGACATCCCTTGTGTCAATGTTTAATTTTAAGTTTAAAAATGCTATTTTTAAAGTTTTCATAAGGCTTGTAATCATCTAACTGGTAACGTTGACCTCTGAGTGGTCCAGAAGCCTAAATACTGCCACTATGGTCAGGAGACTGGCGGTTCAAATCCTGTTGTTTATTTAGCTTGCCATCAGCTGCTGGAGCCCTGAGAGAGCAGAATTTGTCTAGTTCTCTCTGGGTGGGTACAGTAGATGGCGCTCTTTCCTCTCATCACTTCAAAGGGTGATGTCGATCAGCACAAGGCTGCGTCTGTGAGCTGATGTATCAGAACCGAGTCGCTGCGCTTTCCTCCGAGCGTTAGCGTTGTGATGCTACTCAGTAATGGTGCATCAGCAGCAGTTCAAAAAGAGGCGGAGTCTGACTTCACATGTATCAGAGGAGGCATGTGCTAGTCTTCACCCTCCTGGTGGTTGTATTCAGCTGAAGCATTCAGTTAATGTATTCAAGACGCAGAACTTTCAGACCTCAAATAATGCAATGAAAACAAGTTCATATTCATAAAGTTTTAAAAGTTCAGAAATCAATATTTGGTGGAATAACCCTGGTGTTTTTTAATCACATTTTTTTTCATGCATCTTGGCATCATGTTCTCCTCCACCAGTCTTACACACTGCTTTTGGATAACTTCATGCTTTACACTCCTGGTGCAAAAAATTAAGCAGTTCAGTTTGGTTTGATGGCTTGTGATCATCCATCTTCCTCTTGATTATATTCCAGAGGTTTTTAATTTGGTCAAATCAAAGAAACCCATCATTTTAAGTGATTTTTAAGCCATGCTCCAAAATCTAGTTTGGACAGCCTTTTTTTGGAGAGTAGATACAGTTACTCCAACAAAAACAGGATAAACTCTTTTTTTAATACCCTTAAATTTGGACAAAATGAGGAACAAGCAATGAAATACTGATATACTGACGTACTGTATACAGTATACAGCTATTCCCAGAGTTGTACAGTGTTAGGGAGGCCTAAATGAACTGAATCCAGAGCGTGAGGGAAACAGATGGCTATCTTACAGTTCATTGTTTACACCACAATAAACTGGACTGTGCTAACAGAATGACCTTTCACAGGCTTTCATAATAAATACGACTTAAAGTTAAAAACTCCCTCCACAGCTGAGCATTGCTATGAAAAGTAACAATAGGAAAATAGCTGAGAACTATTCCTATTCTACAGGAATATAATAAAGTTCTTAAATTAGAGCGTATGCTATCTGACTGATCATCTGTAACAATAGTTATTCTATGTGCTGTGTGAAATATGTGTATCACTTTGTTTCATGTGTGTATTTGTTTATATTTTGGTTTCCTGCCCTTCTCTTACTGCCCATGGCATGCCCTTGAGCTGAGTGTTGCCTGTCCACCCCTTTGTTATCTATCCCACGTGTTTCTTGTTTATTGAGTTCTGTGTATTTTTGTCTTATTGTCTTCAGCTCTGCTTGGTCTTTTCTTTGTTCTGACTCTACCTCATGAAGACTCTGAGAAAACTAAACTATTCCAGGTGATTCTACCTCATGAAGACTCTGATAAAACTAAACCATTCCAGGTGATTCTACCTCATGAAGACTCTGATAAAACTAAACCATTCCAGGTGACTCTACCTCATGAAGACTCTGATAAAACTAAACTATTCCAGGTGACTCTACCTCATGAAGACTCTGATAAACTAAACCATTCCAGGTGATTCTACCTCATGAAGACTCTGATAAACTAAACTATTCCAGGTGACTCTACCTCATGAAGACTCTGAGAAAACTAAACTATTCCAGGTGATTCTACCTCATGAAGACTCTGAGAAACTAAACTATTCCAGGTGATTCTACCTCATGAAGACTCTGAGAAACTAAACTATTCCAGGTGACTCTACCTCATGAAGACTCTGATAAAACTAAACTATTCCAGGTGACTCTACCTCATGAAGACTCTGATAAACTAAACTATTCCAGGTGACTCTACCTCATGAAGACTCTGATAAAACTAAACTATTCCAGGTTATTCTACCTCATGAAGACTCTGATAAAACTAAACTATTCCAGGTGACTCTACCTCATGAAGACTCTGATAAAACTAAACTATTCCAGGTGACTCTACCTCATGAAGACTCTGATAAAACTAAACTATTCCAGGTGATTCTACCTTATGAAGACTCTGATAAACTAAACTATTCCAGGTGACTCTACCTCATGAAGACTCTGATAAAACTAAACTATTCCAGGTGATTCTACCTCATGAAGACTCTGATAAACTAAACTATTCCAGGTGACTCTACCTCATGAAGACTCTGATAAAACTAAACTATTCCAGGTGACTCTACCTCATGAAGACTCTGAGAAAACTATGCTCAGAAACATCTTCAGGCCTACTCATATTACAGATCTGTGCTCTACTGTTATGACTCAGATATTGACACATTCTTGAGAGCACAAATCAGCATAAAACTTCCCTTTTTCACACCAGTATGGAAACTGTCTGCTTACATTTCAGTTCCATACAGCACCAAAAAGGCTTCCACTGTAAATTCAGCTAGAACATAGGACCCTTTAAAAACATACCATCTTAAAAATATATACATTATGGCTTTATAAGTAAGGATTAATTAGATTTAATTAGACTTAATTAGATTAGACTTAATTTATCAAGGTTTTATTCTATTTTCTGCAAGTCTATCGATCCATTTGTCATGAAATCTCCACCAATTAAAGGGTGTCTTGTGCTTTAAAAAGGTGTAAATAAATGTATATATAAAAATGCATAAAATTA
Organism: Astyanax mexicanus; assembly: GCF_023375975.1. Classification (NCBI taxonomy): domain Eukaryota; kingdom Metazoa; phylum Chordata; class Actinopteri; order Characiformes; family Acestrorhamphidae; genus Astyanax; species Astyanax mexicanus. Next base: position 120,088,095 of record NC_064408.1, read on the forward strand.
ACTAATTTGTTATGAATAAGCAAGTAATCGACTGATTGATTAGACTAGATTAGATTAGATATTTTAGTCGGTATTTTTCAGACTATAAGGTGCACCGGATAATAAGACCCATTAAGCGACAATAGTAAGGATGCTAAGTAAGCTAAATTGTCATTCTTAAAAAAATATGTATATATTTTAAAGTAAAACAATCTTTGGATGTTAATCTACACAGATTTCTCTCCTGAAAACGGTTTATTTGGGTGAGTAAAGCTCTTCAGTTTATTTACAGTAAGCTTAGATTTACAATATTTTGTCTAAAGATGAGTTTTCAGTGAAGTTTCTCCAGCATTAGGGCTGGGTGAGCAGCATTAGCGGCTAATGCTAATGCTGCTGCACCCAGCCTTAGTGCTGGAGAACCTTCACTGAAACTCCTGTATAACTCTGTACTTCAGCAAAGTGAATTTACTGCTCCTTAATACCTGACTGATAAAATTTATACATAAGAAGCACCAGATTAAAAGGCGCACTGTCAATTTTTGGGAAAATTTAAGTATTTTTAGTGTTCCTTACAGTATTATAAAAGAAGTAAATTAATACCTATGTAAAAACTGATATATGGACATACATATATCAGGATTAGAATATAATGAGAATGACTTTCAGCTGACATCATCTAACAAGAAAACACCTTAAAAAGAAGTTTTTAGATACAGTGTGAATAGAGATAATCTCACTCACCACAGAGCTGAAAAACGAGGCCCAGCCAAAACCACTGTAGTTCCAAAAGTCCCATTTCCACCATCTGCAACAAGAACACAGAAATCCACTACATTATATCAATCATTCACTAAATATATAGCGGGTGACCCTCATTTTCAATGCAGTCAAGCATTTACAACTTAAAGGGATTAAAAAAAAAAAATCAACTATTTAATTAGGTTAAGCAACAAATAAGGAACTTCATAAACAAAACAATTAAATATTATATGGAAAAAGCCTTAGAAAAACAAACCATTAAGTTAACTGGAATAAAAGGATGGGATAAATTAGCAGGCTGACATTTAAAGCACTTAATTAAAGAGCTAAATAATCAGAAAAGTAAAAAAATAGAAGACACACAAAATAAAATAGCCAATAATAACACTAAGATTATAAAGAAAGTAAATGGTAGTGATGAAAAAAAGAATATAAAAAAATAAAATGACAAAATAATAAAATAAATTAAATGTTAAAAAGGTCAAATAGTAAAACTGAAAATAAAAGTAATAAAATGATGAAATAAATAAAACATTACATTAAATTAAACTTAATTAAAAAATAAAATAAAATAAATAAAAATGATTAAATATGTAAAACAAATGAAAAAGTAAAAAAAAGTAAATATAAACAATAAAATGACAAAATAAGTAAAATAATTAAAAAGCTAAAAGGCCAAAACATAAATTAAATAAATGAACGAAATAAATCAAACAAATAAAACGTAAAATGAAACAAATGAACGGACGAAATAATTAAACATAAAATAAATAAAATAAAAAGGCCACAAAATAAATGTAATTAAAAGGTTAAAACGCCAAGAGGTAAAAGGATGAAATAAATAAAAAACAACCTTGAAAATAAAATATATAAATAAAAGAATGAAATAAGTATACTAAAAAATAAAATAAATAAAAGGACAGAATAAATAAAATAAATAAAAAATAAATAAAAGGATTAAATAAAAAGTAAAAAGGCCGAAAGATAAAGCTGAAACAGTAACAGGCTGTTTGAAGGTGGTTAGAATTAGAATGAAAAGTTTAAAAAATAATTTAGTGACTCCAGCTTTAGAGTTTCCTGTAGTGAATTCCAGCTCACTGGAGTCACTAAATTATAAATGTATCTGTAACTGTAGTGATCCAGTAAGAGTGTTCCGCAGCTCCTGCAGTTTCTGAAGCACCTGTTGGAGCACCTGTACCTGCTGTACCTGCTGGAGGTCGGACTGTGGTCAGGATCAGGAATGGGTGGAAGATCTTCAGTCAGTCAGGTTAACATGACCAGAGCAGATCCTCCTCTCTGAGACTCAGCTGCAGTAATCTGAGCTCTGCGGGCGGAGCTGCGCTCTGTTTATCACACTCACCAGATCAGAGTTCACTGTTTCACCATCTGTTTTCACACAAGCCCCGCCTACTGCTCTCTGATTGGATAACAGTGTCCAACAGCTAAGATAGGATTGGATAATAGTTCTGGTTTTTTTTTCCTTTTCCAACCACAATTTTAAATGTATTTTATTAAGATTTTGAGTGATAGACAAACACCTTTTATTTTATTTATTACCTTTTTATTAATTAATCAATGAATTTTATTTGTTTTTCTAATGCTTTTGTCATATAATCCTTTATGTATTTTATGCTTTTATTTGTTTTATTTTATGTTTTATTTATTTTATTTCACCTTTTAGTCTTTTGTTTATCGACATTTTCCAGATAATGAACCTGATAGTAGATTTTCATATTTTTCATCCTTTTTTACAGAGTAAAAATATAACTTTAAAATAAGACTACCTTATAAATGGTTATTTTTTGGGTTATAAATGCTTAAAAAATCATTATTAACCAAATAAAACTTGACATGCATTAATACAGTTACTAGTTTCAGGTATCTGCCGGATACCGTGTTTTTTATTTATTTATTTATTTTCCCATAATTTACTTGTGAATTGAGTAGTTCAGCTCTGGATTCTTCTATTTTTAATATGATATGTTGTTTTTTTGTATTTGCTTTATATTATATAATTTCACCACTATTTTAAGAAAAATCATTTTGATTGGTTGACGTTAGCCGAACATTAAAGCTAGTATTGTCTAGCAGTTTTTGGGTTAATTTGCCGCCGCCTTATTTTACCGTCAGTTTTTAGACCAAACCCGCCTCCTGCGCTCTGATTGGTCATCATTGTCCACACGCCTGAGTTAGCATTGCGCAATGGTTCTGGGTTTTACTGCCATCATGTGTTGCTTTTTATTTATTTAAGTATTTCTACGTTACACAATTTTTTTTAACACCCGTTTTCATACAAATCCCGCCTCCTGCTCTCTGATTGGCCAACAGTACCCCAAAATCTGAACATGGATTGGCTAGAAGCTCTTGTTGCCTTCATTTTTTGAGATGCATCTGTATGTGTTCTTCCATTTTTACACAGTATTTTTTATATACAGACCAATTGAGGCTAAAATGTAATATTTCATCTAATATAATGTTTTCTTTCCTTTTTTTTATGATTTTTTTTTTTTTTACAGTGTATATTTATTTTACTTTACCTAACCCACCTGTTTCAGACACATTCCGTCCCTGCTTTCTGATTGGCTAAAATTACCCTAACATCTTAATTGTATTGGCAAATCTTCTGTCATAGTCTTTATGTGTTGTTTTTTTATTATTCATATATTGTCCATTATTAGTATGCACTGTTTATTATTTACATTTTCTTTTTATTTACAGTACTTACCTCTGATTTTCAGACAAATCCTACCTTCTGCCTTCACAGTGTTATTGAACTGTGAAACAAATATATCTAAATTAAATAATATATTTTAGAAGGTATATCATGATTAATAACAATGTGTGGCTTGGTGGTCAATTACAGTCATTTTGTAAAATTAATTTTAATGATAAACGTCACTATTGTCACCAAATAAGTAAACGTTTAAACAGCCAGTGGTGGAATTAATCAGAAAAACCTGAAAATGATTTACATTTTACATTCTTAGTGACAGTTTCGCACATCTTGGCTGGATTTTCTAAGTCGGTTTTATGAGGTAGAGTCACCTGGAATTCAGGCTAATTTCAGTTAACAGCTGTGCTGAACTCATCAAGAGTTAATTACTTGAATTTCTTGTCTCTTAATAAAGTGTTTGAGAGCATCAGTTAAAGTAAAGTAGTGAAGAGGTAGAGTTACAGGTATACAGTGAATAGAGAATATTTGAGTAATGTTCTAATCCAGATTATGAGAAGCAACAACTACTCAACTAAATAAAGAAAAAAAATTAAGATCAGTCAATGCTAAAAGAGGAATTTCAAGAACTTTGAAAGTATCCTTAAGTGTAGTCATCACATAGACCATAGACCAAAACATTGTAATGATGGAACTGGCACTCATCAGGACGGTCCCAGTAAAAAAGGAAGAGCATGAGTTTCCTCTGTTGTACAGGATTAGTTCATTAGAGTTACTTGGCTCAGAAACCACAAGTTAACAGCTCCCAAGATAAAATGCTTCACTTTTAAGTTGACTTTTAACACGATTCATTATGTGTTCTTTTATAGTCTGGATTACTGGCAATTAATTTACACCTTCATCTGCTTGCTTTTTAATGATGTTTAACAATGGTTGTGTTAAAAGTATTGCTTTTCATTTCATTGTCGATGTACAGTGCCGATAAAAATAAAAAAAAAAAACTATTTTTTTTTTTATTTTATTTAAAACACTGGCATTTACACTAATTATATCATAAGTAGTGCACTGGATTGCCCATCAATGACAAAGTGAAAGTGAAAAAGTCTTTATCCACTACGCAACCTTAACACAAGGGGGCAGCATTTTCTGGAGCAAGAATAAAAATAAATAAATAAAAAAGAAAACAAATGTGAAATAGAACACCAAAAATATTCCAATAACTCCCTTTATCCAAGCAGGTTTCCTGTTTCCCTTTCCGGAGGCAACTGATGCAGACAGATAGTGTGTCCTTGATGCACTCTATGTACTTTCAGTAAAGAGCTTTTCACTTTAAACAGGTTTAAAAAATTACCAAGAATAAGAAGAGCAAAAAATTGCATCTCCACAATGAGAAGAAAAAATCTTTTACAGTTTTAAACGTTAACACGTAAATGCTTGTGATTAATCTGAAAACATTTACAGAGCCTAGTAACACATTAGCACTTTTATTTAGTCTAGTTTAGAAGGTAGACTATTTTTATTAATGCTGATATATGGATTAAATCTCATAAATAACCTTCTATTATTAAGCTCTCCTTTAAACATTTACTCAGCACATTAAAAGATCCTAATATTTAAAAGAAAAAAATGGCTCTACTTTGAGAAACACAAGTATTTTTTATTAAATTTATCATTTTAAATCACAGAACATTGGTAGGATTAATACAATTATTTGTTTAAGTAATTAACTCTACTAATATAAATATATATTCCATTTTGCCAAACGAACACTGTTTTTTATATTAACATTTAAATGCCCATTTTTACACACTGAAGTCTTATGGTAGAGATATGCACTTGCTGTTAACTATGCATGTGTGTGCATTATTGATGTCTGCATTTAAGGTGGAATAGTAAATTAGCTTTATTTAAGATAGAATAGCAAATTAGCTGCATTTGAGATGGAATGGTAAATAAACAACATTTAAGGTGAAATGGTACATTAGTTACATTTGAGATAAAATGGTAAATTAACGACATTTAAGGTGGAATGGTACATTAGCTGCACTTAACGTGAAATCGTAAATTCGCTACATTTAAGGTGGAACATGTAATTGGAACACATCTTCATGTAATTGGTTTACCGAAGGCAATCAAGTGTATATATATATATGAAAGATAAATAGCAGCTACTTACACATAGTTCTGTGGGTTGTGCAGGAAAGGTAAATTAGCTGCATTTAAGGTGGAACGCTTAATTCAAACACTCATCTTCATGTGATTGGTCACTAAAACCAATAAAGTGTGTATGTGAAAGATAGATAGCAGCTACGCACACACAGTGCTGTGTGTTGTGCAGGTGCTACATTGATGTTAGTTGCATTTAAAGTGGAAAGGTAAATTAGCTGCATTTAAGGTGGAATGCTAAATTCAAACACTCCTCTTCATGTGATTGGTTACTAAACCAAATAAAGTGTATATGTGACAAATAGACAGCAGCTACGCACACATAGTGCCATGGTTTCTGCAAGTGCTACCTAAGTGTTAGCTGCATTAAAGGTGGAATGGTAAATTAACAGCATTTAAGGTGGAATGGTAAATTAGCTGCATTTGTGATTGGTTTACTGAAGGCAATAAAGAGCATATATGAAAGTTACATAGCAGCTACTTGCACACTGTGCTGTGGGTTATGCAGGTGCTATCTTAAATGTTAGCTGCATTTAAGGTGGAATGGTAAATTAGCTGCATTTAAGGTAGCACGCTAAATTGGAATAACAGTTTACTTAAGGCAATGAAGTTGTATATATAAAAGATAAATAGCAGCTACTTACACATAGAGCCGTGGGTTGTGCATTAATGGTAAATTAGCTCAATTTAAGGTGGAATGGTAAATAAGCTGCATTTAAGGTGGAACACTAAATTCGAACATATCTTCATGTGATTGGTTTACTGAATGATTAAAGCGTATATACGAAAATTAGCTTTATTAAGGTGGAATGGTAAATTATCAACATTTAAATAGGATTGGTAAATTAGTGACATTTAAAGTGATATGGTAAATAAGCTGCATTTAAGGTGGAATGGTTAATTAGCTGCATTTAAGGTGGAATGGTAAATAAGCTGCATTTAAGGTGGAACACTAAATTCGAACATATCTTCATGTGATTGGTTTACTGAATGATTAAAGCGTATATACGAAAATTAGCTTTATTAAGGTGGAATGGTAAATTATCAACATTTTAATAGGATTGGTAAATTAGTGACATTTAAAGTGATATGGTAAATAAGCTGCATTTAAGGTGGAACGGTTAATTAGCTGCATTTAAGGTGGAATGGTAAATTTGCACTAATTGAATTAGTTACCGCATTTAAGTACAATTGTATTATAAGATTATTCCAGCCATGGACACTGTACATTTATAGTTGTAGGTTTAACATTATAGGAAAAAAGTACATATAAATGTTTTTACTATATAAATTACAAGGGAATGTAAATTCCCCTGTAATTGGCCCCTTGATGTAGAAAGCCCCATGCTAAAAGCATGTCTACCAAACTGACCTCAGAGCAGTAGCCTAGAAACTTGCTGTGCTGTGGAAAGAACTTGAGCAGCACAAACATCCTGCCGGCTTTTCCCTTCAGGAAATGAAAATTTCCTGGTTGGGCTTTGTCTTGTTCTCTGCCTTTGCTGCACAAAAGTGAACCCAAGCCCAGGTGTGGGACTGGACGTTAGTGTAGCAAATCACATTAGTGAGACAAAAGAACCAATATACAACTAAATAAAATAAATCAATATTGTGGCATAATTAACAATACATTCCTCAAACAGAAGCCAAAACTGGTCTAGTGCCTCTACTGGCTGTATTGTGTGTGTGTGTGTGTGCGTACATACATACATACATACATTACATAAATACACACACACACATATACATATACACAGGACTTTTTTGAAAAATAAAAGCATTTAATTCCTAATAAATATCATAATTATGACAAACGTCTACATTCAGAAATGTTACTTTGCCAAATGCTCCCCAGCATGGGCTGCACAACATAATTATTCCGCTCCCTAATGTTCAATATCAAAAATGCAAAAAAATGACAAAGATTTGTATTTAAAAAAATATATATATATATAAAATGCCCATGGCAAAAAAAAACCTAAAAAACTATACACACTCTTCATTTTATTTTTACGTTTATTGTTTTATTTACATGGACTGTGTTCAAAAGGGTGAAAAAACAGCATATATTTATACAGGGTTCATATACTTTTTAACCAAAAAAATTCTATGACTTTTTCATGCCTATTTGTTTTTCCAAAACTTATGCAGGCCTGCCCTAGTGAAAAAAAGTACATTAAAATATACTAAGCATTATTATGCTATAGTGCACTAAAGTGTTCTTGTAGCCACTTTATTATTAATCAGTATATTTAAAAAGTGATAAATTAATTGTATAAAAATAGTACAAAAGTCTTACTTAAATTGTGCCAAGTGTATTTAACTGTACTAAAATGGAACTATTTTAAATATACTTATGTAACCTTTAAACATTTAAACTACTTCCTGTATGTAACCCTATATTTTAAATATGCTTACAGGAAAATTATAATACATTTAATGAGTATTACAACTTTATCACTATTTATTATACACAAGGTATATTAGAAATGTACTAAGAATGAATGTTAAATATATTTGATCTATATTTACATTAGAGTAAAATATGCTTCTTGTTCATGTCTTTTGTAAGTAACACACTTCTAGGATACTTCATTGGGTATAAAATATATTTTAATATACTGTAACAATTTTTAGTGTATTACAAATTTACTTTAAATTATATAAATGTAGTAATTTAATTGACTTTATAAAAAGTTACATTATGCACTGGACTTTAAGTGAACTACTGTAACAGCTGTTTTTAAGTATTTTAGAAGTATTTTGAATATCATTAAACTAAAAAAAGTATTTAATAGTAGTCTATTTTTTTAAAATACACGACATTGTACTTTTTAAAAAGTATGATCCAAGTTAACTTTCAAACATTTGATGAAAACATAATATTAATGTACTTTTTATATATTTTAAATGAGTACATAAATACATATATAGAGAACCTTTCCAGGTTTTTCATGACTGTATCATGCCAGTGTATGTCTCTCTAAATTCACAACAAAAAAGTTAAAATTACACAGGCTTATCATAAAAAAAGTGTTTTTGTTAAAAAAAAAAGTCTAAATATATCAGTTAACATTAGGACATGAATGCTTTTGACCATCATACAAGTATCAAAACATATTATAAACAAACATTAATATAAAGCATTTTACTTTAAAAGAAAGACAATTGATGGAATTACATATACAGGAATGTATGCTGTGTAAAAAGTGTTAATTAGTGCATTCTTTAACCACTAATGAGACAATTTCAGTGTTTAAACTGGAACTATTGAAGCTTCCCATGGATTATTTCAGCATCATGCATTTTGGACTTCCCTTGTCGTGACTCTCTCTGTACGCGGCTCTGGTTGCAGTCATCATATTTTGCATCATATTTTGCAATCATATTTTTCTCCTCTAAACTATCTTTCCATCTCCAGTCTCCCAACAGATCCAACAGTTAGCTTTATCTGTGTAATTAAACATTTTTATTTCCCCTAGAAATAAACTTTAATAAACTTTATTCAGTTATACTAGAGCATCTTAAAAATTACAATATTATTTATTTCAATAATTCATCAGTTCAAAAAGTGAAAACACAGAGGGATCTATTTTAAGCGTTATAAAAACTCAAAAATCAGTGTCTCCGAAAATTTGAATATTATGTAAGTCCAACTGCTACTTTTAGCAGTGTGGGCAGTGTGCCAAATCCTGCTGGAAAATGAAATCCGCATCTCTATAAAAGTTGTCAGTAGCAGAGGTTCAGCATGAAGTGCTGTAAGATTTTGTGGGAAAACAAAACTGCACTGACTTTAGACTTGATAATAAAACACAGTGGATCAACACCAGCAGATGACAGACATGTCTCTCCAAATCATCACTGATTGGTGGAAACTTCACACTAGACCTCGAGCACTTCATGCTTCCCTCTGCTGACAAAGTTTATGGAGACGCTGTTTTCATTTTCCAGCAGGCCTTGGCACACTGCCCACACTGCCAAAAGTACCAATTGTCTTATATAATATTATATTTTTCTAATAATCATCAACAATGAAAAAAATAAATGTTTAAAATAGATCACTCTGTGTGTAACACATCTATATACTATATGAGTTTCCCCAACTGGAACTGAATTACTGATATAAAGTAACCTTTTCAATGATATTCTAATTTTTTGAGATGCTCTAGTATTGTAAGGAGGCTTGGCTACACTCAGGAATGAAGGTAATTGACAGGCAGCTTTGGCTGAAACAGAGTTGTAGTCGAGCTGTCAATCAACAATTAAATAGTTAATCACACTAAGTCTGATATAGTTTGCATAAAATGGCTATCTAATTGTGATCTAATCTATCTGATGTTGGTGTAGCACATTACCTTTATCATCTGGTCCAAATAGTGTTTAAAACATCATTAAATGTTATAAACGGAGTACAGAGAGCTGAGCTCCTGGACTGTATTATGCTGTAATTTGACAGCAATGTAAATAGTTTAGTAATAATGACATACATAACCTGTATTTTTACTGTTAGGATATTAATTCCACTTACTAAACAACCTGGAAATTCAGTGGGAGAATCTTCTTTGCTGCTGATCCTTTAGGCTGCACTGTAAACTCAATGACGGCAGTCTGAGACACTTGGACACAATCCCAATTCACCAATTCATTAGGGGTGTCCCAATTCTTTTTAGGCTGGAGGGGTAGGGCTTATTAGCTGTTCATATGGAAAATTTTCAGATGCACACTTCAAACCGAGGAGTATGAGAATCTACTCTATTAACTCTATATTACCATAGTTTAATGTGTAGTTTCAATGTTTTATGGCCGAATTCTTCATAACAAGCATAAAAAAGACAGCTAGTAATAAAACTGAATAAACATAGATTTACATTCAACATCAGTTTAGGATAAATATATAATTTTACTATGTATAAATAAATGTGCAACACAGTGTTTACAATAAACAAAGTGATTTCAGTGTAATGACCACATTCAATATTTCAAATAGTTTTAAATAAGGAACGTCAGAGACATTAAAGGAGAACTCTGATGTGAAATGGACTTTTGTTGTAGTAAAACATGATAAAAAGTACTTAACACACCTACGTTCTCCCACAGCTTTCTGAGACACTTTTTATCAGTTTCTCCAAACACCCTTCAGACTGGGTGATACAAGGCATAATTTACCCTGATAAATCGCTTTTTCCACCGTTATCCAGCTTAAAGTAGCTCCACACCTCCTTACTAGAATCCAGAGAGCCCTGACATTTAAAACAAGACATTAACTAACTGCTATGCCATGTGGAGTCTATGTATGTATACGTCGGTCATTATCAGTACAGTAATGGCGGCACTCGGAGCTGAAGCTCGCAATATAGGATGTAAAAAGAGGTTTTTAATAAGCTTCTTGTGCACTTTTTAAGTTATTAATTCCTCGTTTTAAATGTCAGGGCTCTCCGGATTCTAGCAAAGAGGTGTGGAGCTACTTTGAGCTGGATAACGGTGGAAAAAGCGGTGGATTTATCGGGGCAAATTATGCCCCATATCACCCAGTCTGAAGGGTATTTTTGGACAAACTGTTAAAATTTCTGGATTTCGGAAAGTGGTAGAACGGAGGTGAGCTATTCATCAAAGATAAGTACTTTTTTATCATGTTTTACTACAACAAACTCCATTTGACACCAGAGTTCTCCTTTAAGAAGACTTCAATAGTTTAAAGCTCAAAGTGAACCTGAACTCTTAACTGAGCCTTCTAAGCTTGTTAACTTGTATACTTGGTCCTATTCAGCATGCTTCATCATATCACATCATAACTGTACACACATTTAAACTAAAGGCAGTCTAAATTCTTGTTTTTCAGATAAATGTAACGACATGCATTTTGCTGTCTTTTGATTATTTGATCCCTTCTAATAAAATAACCATATTTTAACCATTTTTTATATATAACCCTTTTCTCCCTTTTGTGAGTAATCAGTTACTTTCTTTATGACTGTTCAATTAAAGGGATTAATGCAGGCTGGGCAAAGCAATTTTAACCAATAGCATTGGTTTTACCACCAATTAGCATCTTTATCTCCTAAAATTGAGAATAAATGCTGAGTTTTCTCAGAGATTGTGCCCAAAACTATGCTACATTTACACACGTACAGAAAATTATATGGATGTTATAACCTGTTATGATGTGTTATGGTGAAATGCATGCTTACACTTCACTAACTTCACTCTAGAAACAATAGAAGACAAAAAAGAACTGGTGTTGTGTTGAAATTTGACTATCCTTGGTGTGCAGGTGCATCATGCAGCAGAATGCGCACAACAGATTATATGCTTGTGATTCTGGTAGATTAATTAAAGAGCAGTACGGGTACAACAGATTACAGTGCTGGTGATTCTGTATCTACTGTAACTGTACATTAATCCATTATTATAAATAGTAATAAAGGTGCGATGCACCTGCATTGAAAGGGAGTCAGATTCTGGCAGGGAGGCAGAATTCGGTACAACACCTGGAAAGGCAACTTGGTTGGGCTGACAACAAAACATTGCATTACATTACAAACCAATCAGTGTCAAGTAGGGCTTGAACTAACGATTATTTTGACAATCGTTCATCTGTTTTTTTTTTTTAAATCGATTGTTAAATCAGACAAAAATGAAAAAAGGAAAGAACATACATCTTTTTTATCTTAATAGTTACTGATCTTAAATGCACATAAGACGAAATTAAATAAAAATAAATAAATGGATATAAATGTTGCTACATTTAAGGTGGAACGGAAAATGTGCCAATTGCGAATTGAGTAAAATGAGATGCATCTTATTTAACTACTCTAGCAGCTCTTTTAACACTGAGTGAGAGAAATAAAAAATAGAACTTGAGCTTGAATAAACTAAGGCAGCTCGACCTTTAAGGTGGAATTTAAGGTGGAAATGAGGGTAACTTATTTAAATGTAATTTAAATCGTTAAGTTGTTGTAGCCCTTAGGTCAAGTACTGGGAGACTTCGCCTAAATGGGTGATGACGACACTGTAGTGTAAAATCAAAACTAACTCCACTAAAACTTTCCAGTCTAAAACAGAACATGAACTTTGATTCAGACTCTGGTTTGGATGTTGTTGTCTGCAAACAGCCTATGAAATAATGGGTTTGAATACCAATGAACAACTGAACAAACATGGGCACATATACAGCTCTCTTTTTTTCCCCAGAGCTGTATATATATAATGGAAGCCTACAATATTTTCACTTTAACAAACAGTACAAAAATATTTAGTGCAGGAAATTGAATAAATAACAATTTACAAAAAATATAAAGAACTGCCTAAACAAGGAGCTATATAGATAGATCTTCACTTCAGCTATGCTGAAGGTCTTGTCTCCTCTGAAATCACTTTTTCATGCGAGTCCTGGAAGACATTTTCATCAAAAAGTCATTTAAAACATTAAAATGTAATGTGAATCTTTAAAGAATTGATTGACAAATGTTTTGCCTTACCTAAAAAGAACTATCACTAACACTATCGCCAACAATATTCCCTCAATCACTGCAACTGCGATCAATCCACTGCGGCTTGAGCAGGGTTCTGTGACTGCTTTAGAAACAAGCAAACAAAGAAACAAACAGATTAGCAAGATTTTAACTCCACATTATTCCCAGTTCTAAAGATTGTACAGTTTCTTTACAATGCAAAAAAGGAAAAAAAATGGTCAGTCCAACAAAAAATGAGGTTAACATTGAGGTAAAAAATTGCAAAATCCTATATACAGTACCATTTTTTTTTTTTATTCATGTTTTAAAAATGTTTGGCAACACTTTACATTAAGTGTTGACTAACTAACTAACATGAATTAATGCATTAGTTACCATGAACAAGACATAAGTTAATATATTAACACAGCTTAGGTAATGTTAACTAAACACAGAACTACAGCATTAATTATTGTTACTTTCACATTACAAGTGAAACAATTGTTAAGATGAGCAAAAAATCATATACTTTACTATCATATACTTTACTAATGTACTGCAGTCATGCGTACGGTAACTGTTAAATATTTATTAACTAACATTATATACATACCAACTGTATATATATATATATATATATATATATTTATATATATATATATATATATATATATATATATATATATATATATATATATATATATATATATATATATACACACACACACACACACACACATACATACACACACATACACACACATACACATATATGTATACATATGTATGTACGTAAGTGCAGAGGGATACCGTGGGTCCCCAGTCTGGGGGAAACGTGCAGCGCCGGTCTGTCCCAGCTGGCCCATGTTGGACCGGCATAAAGTCCCTACCTCAGCCTTCACTCATGCGATAGGTTGATGTTAAGAGAAAGGCTTAGGCAACACGAACCTAAGACACTAAAGTTAAGCTACTAAAGCCACTATTAAGGCCGTTACTGTTTCTTTAAGTTTGTTTTATATAAAAGTACATTTTGTGTTGATTCACTCCCTGTGACTGTGTCTTTGTGTTTCCGCACTACCGGGTCACGGTGGCCACGCCCACAGTCACAATATTTGTACATTTGTGCACTGTACAATGGACGATATTAAACGAGTATTAAAATAATTGAGGTTGTGTCAATTTATTGAACTTACATGTAGAAATTGTAAATATAAACCACGATTAACCAATAATGCCTTTGTTAAGCATTATTAACATCTGTTAAACATTATTAAGCACTTATGCAGACAGCTGTGTTCAGTAAAATAAATATACCTGTGTAAAGTGATGTAAAGTGAAATTAAAATAATTCTAATCCATGTAGAGATGTATTTACAATAGAAGTAAAAATGTAAAATATATAATATTTTATTAGTTAACGGAAATTAATACATAAAATTAAAAACTGGCTCCTACTGCATAAGTGTTATCACAGCTAAATATATTTAGAACTAATATTCAATTAATACATATTTAACAAATACTGTAAGCATAGCTGCAGCACATAATTTATTTTTATAAGAAAAGCTTTACTTCTAACATTAGTTCAACTGTTAATAATGTATTACCCCATGTGCTGTTGAGGGTAATTAATGCCTTAATTCATGCTAGTTAGTCAACACTTAATGTAAAGTGTTACCAAATGTTCTGCAATGTTGATTAATACTTAAGCCATCCTAACTCTGAAGAAAAACATATGGAATAATTTAAATACACAAAAAAAGTGTTTAAACTACAAAATGCTTTATATTTTACATTCTTTGCACATCTCTTCTCCAATTTATTTTTCCTTATTATGTAAAACTATATACAGTTGCAAGAAAAAGTATGTAAATCCTTTGGGATTATACTTGGATTTCTGCATAAATTGTTCATTAAATGTGTTCTGATCTTCATCTACGTCCCAACAATAGACAAACACGGTCTGATTAAACTAAAACCACACACTAAAATATATATGTTTGCATGGTTTTATTGAACACAACATATTAACATTCACAGTGAGGGTGGTAAAAGTATGTGAACCTTTGGATTTAAAAACTGATTGATCCTCCTTTTGGCAGCAAAAACCTCAACAAAACATTTCCTGTGGTTGAAGATCAGACCTGCAGAACAGTCAGGAGGAACAGGGCAGGGCCGCTTTAACAAACACATGCAATCTTATCACATCCTGGCAGCAATAAGCTCTTAGGAATCACTAAAAAGTCATAAGCCTAGGAATTCACATCATTTCCACCCCTCAATGTGAATGTTAACATGTGTTCAATAAAACCATGAAAACATATATATATATATTTTTTTGTGGTATTAGTTTAAGCAGACTGTGTTTGTCTATTGTTGTGACGTAGATGAAGATCAGAACAAATTTAATGACCAATTTATGCAGAAATCCAAGTAATGTATATGTATAAATAATTTATATGTATAAATAAGTAAGAGCCAGTTTACAACCACAATCCCAATGAAGTTGGAACGTTGAGTAAAACATAAATAAATGACATCAAAGACAAGATATTTAAAGTTAAAACCGATACACCTTCTTGTTTTTTGCAAATATGCACTAATTTTGGCATTTGATGCTGCAACATGTTACAAAAAAGTTGGGACAGGGGCAAAAAAAGACTGGAATATATAAGGAATGCTCAAAACACACCTGTATGGAACATTTCCCACAAGAACAGGTTAATTGGAAACAGGTGAGTGCCATAAAATGGGAATAAAGGGAGCATCCCTCTGGAAAATCAATCAGATCCACAGCCAGTACAACCATATGGAATGTGGGAATGTATGAAAGAAGAGAGTCGTCACTGGTGTACTAGGTAACAGATATTAGACAGATAAACCAAGGAAAACTAAAGCTCTGAGTGCTGAACAAAACTACAGAGGCTTCACCAGAAGATGCGAAACACTAATTAGCATAGCCAGTACAACTGTGTGAAATTTTCTGAAGAAGAAAGTCGTTACTGGTGTACTAGATAACAGATGTTAAACAGAGAAAAACAAATGCAAAAGAGCAGTTGAGTTCTGTAAAAAAAAAAAACCTAAAACAACTGTTAGAGACACCAGGAACAACATCTAGGGGGCAGGAGAGAAGGTTTCACAATCTACTTTTCACAGAAGACTTCATGAACAAAAAGTACAGAGGCTTCAGCAGAAGATGCAAAACACTAATTAGTAAGGTGAGTAGGAAGGCCAGGCTGGAATTTGCCAATAAGTACAGATTGGCTGATCTTATAACTCTTTGGCTAGCACTGCTGGAGCAGCATTAGCATTAGCCGCTAATCGTGCTAAGCCAATGCTAATGCTCCAGCTTTAGTCTCCAGCTGGAGAAATTCAGGAAATCTAAGCTTACTGTAAATAAACCAAAGCGCTTTACTCACCCAAATAAACGGTTTTTAGAAGAGAAATCTGTGTAGGTTAACATCCAGAGCTTATTTGCCTTTAAAAGAAAGTATTTTTTTTATTACAGTTTTGTTTATTTAGCTTAGCTTTACTTAACATTGTTAGCTACCCTCCCACCACCACCCAACAGAGAGCTACGGAATTAGAATTTGCATAAATGCGTCTTATAATCTGATGCACCTTATAGTGCGAAAAATTCTTCGATAACTTCGATATGAACAGTATGAAAGCCACCGCCTGTGATATATGTCACTATGCAGTGATGTAGCCATGCTACTGAAGTTTATTATTTTATGCCGGTCAGCTCCACTTGTTTAAAAACTAAAAGTTAGTTAGAAGTATTTCTATGTTAGACAGCTGTCAGACTGTGTAAATGTGTCCAAAATCCAGCGTCTGTCATTGTATGGGATTGGGTAAGCTCTGGCACAGGAAGTGGAGCCACATTTCAGAACACCACCAGTTCTTTTTATAAAACCCAGTTATTACTCACTTAAATGCAGCCACAAGAGGCGGTGACAGCCTGGCATCGATGTCGTCACCCTGGGCTGAGTGACAGCATTACTAAACAATATAAAAGTAGTTATTAGCCTGTCTGGCTGTAAACAGACCTCCTCTCTCTGTTTTTTTTAACATGGGGATTTTTAGAGGATCCCACCCTTTCTGTTCCCGCCAAAAACCTGTCACCATGTGTGCAGCTCCCACCTCAGTAATCCAGTTGAAAATGTGAAACTCATATATTATATAGATGTATTAAACACACAGAGTGATCTATTTTAAGCGTTTATATCTTTTTTTGTTGATTGATTATGGCTTACAGCCAATGAAAACCAGAATCATTACACAACATTTCTAACTCCTGCTTTTTTTTCTCTTTTACATGTATGGAGATGCCCTGTTCCTGATGTTCCCAGCCTGGCTCTCCACTGCCCGCTGTGTTGTTCTCCGGCTCTGCAACCCTGCACTGATTACCATTAACACACTCAGTATCTGTTTCTGTATTAGCCATAGCTCTATAGTTTGTGCCCATCACATTTTTACATTCATAATTTAGTACCTGTTACATTAGCTAAAGTTCACATTAATTCTCTGTACTGTTTTGTTCTGTTATTCATTTGTTGCTTGTTATTTGATTGTACTGAGCGGGTCAACCCGAGTAGGATGGGTTCCTCGGACTGAGTCTTGGTTCCTTCCAAGGTTTCTTCCTCTTAAAGGGAGTTTTTCCTTGCCACTGTGTCACCATAAAATTGGCATCTCTGTGGTGCTGCTCATAAGAGGCGTGGACCTGTTTTTCTCTGTAAAGCGGCTTTGTGACAACCTTTGTTGTAAAAAGCGCTATATAAATAAAAGAAAAGAAAATAAACCCAAAAATCAGTGTCTCAGAAAATTAAAATATTATATAAGACCAATTGGTACTTTTAGCAGTTCCAAGCTGAAACCCACTGCTGACCAAACAAACATCTTCATGATCCCCAGGGAAATGTTCTGTGGACTGAAGTGACAAAGTATCCCATTGCATCTGGACTAATGAGATAAACATGATCCTTTTTCATTGTGATGGAAAGGTTAAAGATCAGGCTACGTTCACATTACAAGCCACATTGCTCAAATCAGATTTTTTTGCTCAGATCAGATTTTTCCATCTCGTCGGTTCACATTCACTGTAAATGTAAGTGATGTAAGTGTATCTGTGTGTAATGTGAACGAATCTGCCTCACATGGGCACACTGATACCTGTATAAACGTCTCCTTCTTCACAAACAACAAAAGACCTGACATTAGAGAGACGAGAGACTCGTAGCTTTATAAAGGGAAATGGATGATTTGGCAGCTCATATGTGGAGCATCTTTAGCTGGAGTGGAGAAACAGTAAACAGCTGGTCTGAAGTTCATGCTCAGGTCGAGGAGGAGATAAAAGGCCAGGCAATTTGCTTTTGCTGTTGCTTTTGGACCTTGACTTTGGCTTTCAGCCATATCAGACAAAAATGTTAGCATTCCACTATTTTAGGCAAAACATTTTGTGGACTTTAGCATTTAGCCAGAAGCAACAGCATAGCAACCACTCTTCACACACTTCAGACAGAAACAGCTTAGTTCACAAAGTACAGAGACTAAAGCCTGTTGACTGATTTACGTACCTTTGCTATCATAACGACAAGAAAAGTACACTTTGCGCGGCTCAAAATGCACAAAAGGCAAGTACTAATTCTATTCTTAATTAATCATGGGTGTGTTTTGGGCGTAACGTCAAATAAACTAATCAGCGTGTCACTTAACGCCTTTAATGCCCTTCAAGAGTCAGGTGAGCTCTGACTTTGGAGGATTGCTATTTTAATGGCGCAGCTACCTGTACGTGTCCAACACTTCTTAGCAGAGGAAACTGACCTGTTTGTTCAATATATATGTCTCATTTTTGTTTTTGGTTGACAATATAATTACTACAGGGGTGAGCATTATCAGCCTGTATCCTGCTGCTAATCTTGGCTAGCACTGCTGGAGCAGCATTAGCATGAAACGTTTTAACTTTCAACGTTATTGTCGCACTTTTCCAACTTAATGATTGTTCACAAACTTTTCCTTTCTGGTTTACCTTGAACTTGTATGTCCTTTATTGTTAAATGTTCGTCATTACTTGTAAGTAAGCTTTGGATAAAAGTATCCACTAAATGGAATGCACTGTAAAATAAAGGGATTGGCCTCTTTTAAAGGTGACTGTATAATAGAATGTCATTATTTGAACCCATCAGTAGACCTATAGAACAAAGAGAGCATTGTTCTCAGAACAGTACCTGTGTTTATCTGCACTGTGCTGCTTCCCTGGCTGCTGTCGACGACGCAGGTGTAATTATTGTCCAGGGTATTTACCAGGTGGATCCTGCTGCCGTCTGATGAAAGATGAGACGTTTGGTTCGTCACTTTGTTGCCATTCACCCACCACGAAAACACTGGGCTGTCCCACATAGGCCCCTCAGGTATTATGCTGCACTGCATGGAAACGGAGGCCTTTGGAGGGTTCGCTGTTTATGTAACACAAAGAGAGTACACTGTTATTAAAGAGAGTGCTTCAGTGTTTTTCTACTGCATCTATACTAAGAATGCAAAATAATGCATTTTTCTGTATATACAAAGCCTCAAAACAGAAATTTAGAGATATTATATCTTTAGACATTCTGAGCCCAAGATATTTAATGTTTATAAATGTTATACACTGCCTGGCGAGTGTATTTAGAGATATTATATCTTTAGACATTATGAGCCCAAGATATTTAATGTTTATAATGTTATACACTGCCTGTTTTTTTTTTTTGGCCAGGTTGTGCATAACATACATTAATTCCTGCATTTTAGACCTGCAGAACATTACAATAAAAGTTACACTAGGGCATTACTGTGCTATTAATGAGGTAAATAACAACAACAAAAGCATTTTAACCAATCCATGCACACTATTTCAGCAATCAATATGCGAGCAGTTAATCTTGAACCATTCAGCTTTATGTAGGGTGTGTCGGTGTGTCTTTGCTATCAAAACAACGGGAAAAGTACACCTTGCACAGCTGGAAAAGCACAAAAGACATGCACTAATTCTCTTAATTAATCATGGGTTTGGTTAATTTTGGGTGTAACGTGAAATAAACCAATCAGTGTGTCACTTGTTCATCATTTGCTTTATGAGCCAGGTGCACTCACACACTCGTCTGAATTGTGGTTGCAACAAAAAAAAAACTTTTTTTTTTTTTTTTTAAGAATTATAGTTTTGTTAACTTAATTCAGCTTAGCTTAGCTTTACTGGTCTCACTAACCCAGCAGTGAGATCTGCTGAATTAGAAGGAAAACATGGTGACACCCCGGTTCCTTATTAGTGTCACATAACACGTCTTATAATCTGGTACACGTTATATTGCAAAGAATACGGTAAATGCAGCCAAAAGGTGGAGACAGCAGGGCATTGGCGGTGCCACCCTGGGCTGAGACACAGCGTTCCCAAACAATATAAAAGTAGTTTATTACCCAGTCTGGCTGACTGTACTTCCTCTCTCCGTTTCCTCTCCCTACCTCTGTCTCTTCCCGCCAAAAACAGTCACTGTTTGTGCCGCTCCCTTCTGTTACCACCCAGAGTCTGACACATTTCAATTTTTTTCTTTTAAATATACAGTGTGTAGATTATTTTAGGCACATTATGAACAATATTTGTCAATACCCTTTCACTTGGATAAAGATACTTAAATTTATTATTGAGAAGCACACTATTTTTAATGAACAAAAATATTTAGTCATTTATGATTTGCCATAAACCGCAAAGTAAAAAGTATAGAGCCCCTATAAACGTACACACACAAATAAAACACAATTTTACAGATTTTTACACTTAAAAACCTTTCCCTACATTCACAATTATTTTTCTGCCATTTGTCTTTACATACATCTCTGAAAAAATATAAGAGACCCCTTATAAATGGTGAGTTTCTCCGATTTTACCAACTTGAAAACCTCTGGAATATAATCAAGAGAAAGATGGACGATCACAAGCCATCAAACCAAACTGAACTGCTTGAATTTTTGCACCAGGAGTGTAAAGCATAAAGTTATCCAAAAGCAGTGTGTAAGACTGGTGGAGGAGAACATGGGTTATTCCACCAAATATTGATTTCTGAACTCTTAAAACTTTAAGAATATGAACGTATTTTCTTTGCATTATTTGAGGTCTGAAAGCTGTGCATCTTTTTTGTTATTTCAGCCATTTCTCATTTTCTGTAAATAAATGCTCTAAATGACAATATTTTCATTTGGAATTTGGGAGAAATGTTGTCTGTAGTTTATAGAATTAAATAGCAATGTTCATTTTACTCAAACATAAACCTATAAATAGCAAAATCAGAGAAACTAATTCAGAACCTGAAGTGGTCTTTTACAGCTCTATTTTAAATATTATATCAAATAAAACATCATATTTTAGCGACTCTTAATATACCTCAGTTTTGGCCCATATTTTAAATATATCCTAAATATATATATAAAGCTTGATTGCAGTTGTTGCCACCAAGAGTGACACAATCAAGATAGATTAAAACGTAAACACTTTTTCCTCACTTTTTTTGCCTTTACTAAATAAATACATCATTTTAAAGATGTGCTTTTTATATTTATAGGGCTGAACGATTAATTGCATTTGCGATTATCTCGCGATATTTTAAAATGAGATTCTCTAACCGCACAGGCTGCGATTTGACTGGTCACGTGACTTGGGAGCGAGCCGAGCCGAGGACGAGCGGAGCAAACCCGAGCAGGAGGCAGGGAGGTGGAGAAGTGAATTCAACACAGCGCACTTTAGGGCGTTTTCACACCAGCACTGTTTGGTCTGGTTAAATCGAACTCTGGTCCGTTTGTAACTTTAGTGCAGATCGATTGAGCAGGTGTAAAAACAGTAATCGCACTCGGGTGCGGATCAAAAGAACCGGACCGAGACCAGCTAGAGGAGGTGGATAACGTTAATTACCACAGCTGTGAACAAACACTGTCTCCATGCTCGCGCCGTCTGCGCTGTATTCACCGCTCACAGCCGCGTGACTCTGTTTATTATGTATAAATCTGCGCTGCATGCAGAAACACAAAATCTTCTCGCTGTATTTACTTTTTTCGTATATTTATATTTAACGTACTCCCGTGTCAGACAGCTCTGACCAATCAGAGGACACAGGCTGCTCGCGTGGTTTATTGATGCGCATTTTGGTGCGTTTACATTTATGCCTGTGTGAAACCAGACCGAACAGAGCGAGAAAACGCTCCAAGTAAACAAACTCATCAACTGATTCAGACCAGAGAAACCAACTACAGGTGTGAAAACGCCCAAAAAAAAAAAACATCACAAAGCCTCGTATGGTATTTGCAAGGCTAAAATGCCAACGACCACTGCTGCATCTTCAAATACAGAAAATAACGAGTTGGTTAAAGCAGATTCTTATATATTTATTTTTCTATTTAAAAAAAAAAAACAAATGGTGAAAAGGAAAAGCATAGATTTGTTTGCTTTATTGTTATCTGTGCTTTAGATAAATCTGACATTGTTTATTATTAAACAAATTGATTTATTGCTTCTGTTTGTTGAAAAATACTTGAGGAGACATTAAAAAATCGCATTTTAAATCGCAATCGCAATTTATAGATAAAAAATTGCAATTAGATTATTTTCCAAAATCGTTCAGCCCTATATATTTACTTAAGTTATCTTTGTCTGATAATATAATGTATATATAATATACATTGAATATGTGATAATGTAATATAGGAGGTTAAAACTATCGCTGACCGCCAAAAGGCTCATGCACAAAACACAGTTCATGTCCTATTTACGTGATTGGCTGCTTTGCAAATATTCTAAACGAGTTTATAACTTTCCTATTGATTATTTAGCTGTTTTACCGTATGATAATTGTGCATGGTAATCATTGCATGATTTCTATCATTTAATATGGACATTTGAAGTATTTTTCTCTTGTCCTGCACTTGCTTAACTGATTTACCATCCTTATTCGTGCAGGAAACTGAAAACCACTCCCAAACCACAATATGTTTTGAATATTTTAAATGTAGACCACTAATTTGCACTGTGCATTACAACAGAACCCTGACACGCACCACAAAAGTCTAGTAAACAAAACTGATGTACAGATGTTTTTTAGTATATCTTACAAATAAATCATTAATAAAGAGTTTAATGGGTTTTTAAAACTCCCCTTTTTCTCATTTACAAACCTCGCCAGACATTCCAGAAAGAACAGGATGAAGCACAGCTTTTTTTCATGTTACAAAAACATATCAGCTGGCTGCTCTGGTAATCTGAGGTAATGCCTTTTCTGTGTCTACAAAACTTTTTGTTTCACATTCCTTAAACCTCCAGACATGCCCAGAATTCAGGCCATGTCTGGAGGTTTAAGGAATGTGAAATACTTGTTTAAAGGCTTACATCACATAGCAACAAGACTTTGACTTGGCCACTTCAAACCATTTCCAACTAAATATTTTCAGACATTGTTCACTTATTTTTGAGTGCAACCCTTCCCCTTGAAACAGAGTTATAGGAAGTTATAGTAATAGAGTTTTAGGTACCATATTTTTCACACTGTAAGGTGCACTGGATTATAAGGCACATTATGCGGCACTAGTAAGGAACAGGGGTATCGCCATGTTTCCCTTTCTAATTCAGCAGGTCAGCAAGTAAACAAAACTTTTAAAGTCGAACGAGCACTGGATGTTAATCTACACAGATTTCTCTTATTTGGGTGAGTAAAGCGCTTCCTTTTATTTAGAGTAAGCTTAGATTTCCAGATTTCCACTAAGGCTTGGTGCAGCAGCATTAGCATTAGTGGACAACCGCTAGCAGTTTGTCCCCCCCGTAGCTCGTAGCTCATTTAAGTGAAAAGGCTACAGGCCAATATACTCGCCCCTGAATGGCGAAAGAGCTAGCGCTTAGCGACTTTTCCACTTTAAAACATTTCCATCATAATAAGATTTAAGTCCAATCCTATTTCTAAATTGTACCTCTACCGCTTGTTTTCGAGTATAACCCTTATAGAGCTACAGTTACCGTATTTTTCTTATTATAAGGCACACTATCAATAAACGTCCATTTTCAGTTCTTTTTTCATACATAAGGTGCACCGGATTATAAGGCACCTTATGCTGCACTAGTAAGGAACAGGGGTGTCACCCTGTTTCCCTTCTAACTCAGCAGGTCTCACCGCTGGAGGCGCCTAAGTAAACAAAACTGTAATACTTAAACACATTTTCTTTTAAAGTCAAACGAGCACTGGATGTTAATCTACACAGATTTCTTTCCTGAAAACTGTTTATTTGGGTGAGTAAAGCACTTCCTTTTATTTACAGTAAACTTAGATTTCCAGATTTCCACTAAGGCTTGGTGCAGCAGCATGGATAACCGCTAGCAGTTTGTAACACGTAGCTTATTTTACCTTGGTAAATGCAAAGTCTACAGAACTATTCACTCACCTCTGAATGGCGAAAGAGCTCACGCTAAGTACGGTTAACTGCTAATGCTAATGTTGCTCCAGCAGTGCTAGCCAGGGTTAGCAGTAGGCTACAAACCGATAATACTTAACTCCGAATGGTGAAAAAGCTAGTGCTTAGCGCAGTTAGCAGCCAATCTAATACTGCTTCAACAGCGCTAGCTGGGGTTAGCAGTGGTGGTTGCTATGGTGTGGCTAAGCAGTTGCTAGGTGGTTGCTAAGGTGTTGCTAAGGCGTTGCAATGGTGTCAGTGGTGGTTGCTAAGGTGTTGATAAGTGGTTGCTAAGGCATTGCTATGGTGTCTGTGGTGGTTGCTATGATCATTGCTATGATGTTGCTAGGCACTTGCAATGGTTGCTAAGGCATTATGGTATCTGTGTTGGTTAGTATGGTGTTTCTAAGTAATTACTAGCAATAATGTCTGTGGTGGTTGCTTTGATTTTACTAAGCAGTTGCTAAGGTGTTGCTATAATGTCCGTGGTGGTTGCTGTGATGTTGCTAAGCAAAGCAGTTGCTTGGTGGTTGCTAATGTGAGTCACTACAGGGTGGGCTTTCATTTATTTTAGCAACACCAACACATAGTTCCTTCCTTGCATTCATCACTTAATCAGCCAGCAGTTCTAATGCAGGACAATGCCCCCTGTCACACAGCGAAATTGGTAAAGCAAAAAAAAAAAAAAAAGAAACAATGTAATGGCCAGCCCAGAGTCCTGCTCTAAACTTAAGAGAAAACCTATAAAAAAAAATAATAAGTTTTTGCCACGAAACTCACAACAGTCAGACAGTTGTGGAAAAGACTGGAAAAAGAATGCATAAAAAAAAAATTAAATCACACCAGACTAGTGATGTCCTGTTTTCACAGATGTGCCAAAATAATTTAAAGTCCTGTAAACATCCTACTAATCAGTGACCCCAGTATCTGTACTTACAGAGTGCGATTTAATTTCCTTTTGCCCTTTAGTTTGTTTTATTAGCGTCTTTGTTCTTGTTTTCCTCTCTTTTTTTTCTTTCCTCTTTGTTAGTTTTGCTTGTCCTCAATTAAACTCCCCACACAACTGCAAGCACACCACAACCCCCACAGGAGTAGCGGTTTAGTTCTCCAGCACCGAGACGGGAGAAGCATTAGCTGCTATCCACGCTAAGTGCTAGCTCTTTTACCGTTTAGAGGTGAGTATTATTGACCTGTAGCCTGCTGCTAACCCTGCTAAATCACTAAGCACTAGCTTTTTAGCAGTTCAGAAATGAGTGTATATCGAACAGCAGTCTGTGTTTTTACCGTGTTAAAACAAGCTATGTGGCACAAACCGCTAGCTAATATCACCCTGGCTTACCGTAACACTCAGGGTTTCCTAATATAGTGGTAGCACTAGCTGTTAGCTGATAGTGCTAAGGCTGCTGCACCCAGCCTTAGTGGAGATCTGGAAATCTAAGCTTACTGTTAATAAAAGGAAAGAGCTTTACTCACCCAAATAATCAGTTTTCAAGAGAGAAATCTGTGTAGATTAACATCCAGCACTCTGTTTACTTAACTTAGACATGCTGAATAAGAAGGGAAACAAATCCCAAATTATATTATCAACATTTACATTTAATATTTTTACATTATAATCGTTACGGCTTTTAGAAAAGTGTGTTTTTTTATTGATTTTATTCATTTGGTGATCATTCTGGCTATGTTGCAGGTAGTGGCATGATTTTTTGCAGGAAATCTGCTTTTTCATAATAAAAAAAAAAAAATCTAATGACTTTGCAAGTTTTGCAAGTTTATTTATATATTTTTATATTTATATATTTTCATACTCTCTGGATACATTTTTCACCCTCTGCCCCAAATCCCAATCAGTCTACTATTTATTAAATGAAAAATAATATATTTTTTGTGTTTGTGAATGAATAACTAATAATTCATGTAATTAAACTGTCATTTAAAGTGTTAAAATCCTGGAAATTATTAAATATTTGATCAGGGCTGAAGTTGATCAGGTGATTTTTGAGAAAAAAAAGCAAATAAAATATTGACATATAAAGATTTTATTGCTGATTTTGTGCGTGTATATTTTTGCCACAAAGGTGTCCAGAATGTGCAAATTTTTTAAACCTGGCACTACATAAAAAATTATAAATTCAATCAAAACTATTTTGTTGCTAATCTTTGCCACATCCAAGACTCTAATTACCATTGACTGTGGGTTATTTGGGGTGGTTTAAGGCGGGTCTGTAAATGCCCCAATTACAGGCCTAAAAGACACAAATTACAAGGCAGTAAGGTTTACTTAATTGTGCTGCTACAGGGAGTTTTACTGGGTGGTCTCTACTGTGCTTGAGCTCGGTTAGTCGCAATAGAGGATTACAGCACCTCCAGTGTTTAACTTGAAGCTGCTTTAAAAGAAAATGATTAAAATCGAAATTTTAATTAATTTCAATCATTATGGACACTTCAAAATGTACTCATAAGCATTGTTTGTTGGTGTGTAGTGCTGACCCATATGGGCCTCAAATAATGTCACCATTATATATATATATATATATATATATATATATATATATATATATATATATAAATTGTTGTATTAGATTTACCAGTCTAAGCATTTCTGTGTAAATGCTGACGTTCCCAGACTATCAGGAAACATTCACGGGTCAAAAAAAGGTCAAACTCATTTCAGCAGGGTTAAATATCTGCTTTTGAGTTTTATATCTGGTTACTGATTATGTGACTCTTTTGTTCTTGAACACCTCCTCGCCTATGCTAAAACTATATTAGCACATCTCAAAAAACTTGAATAATCATTGGAAAAAAAAAGTTACTTTATTTCAGTTATTCAGTTAAAAATGTGAAACTCATATTATATAGATGTATTTTATTTTATAGAAGTCTAAAATCTTGTCCGTTTACAACCAAATAAGGAATGTATCTAAATTTTACAATAGTTTTTGTAGTAATATGAATTATTTATAGCTATATAATTTGAAACTGACATCAGGGGTGTCATTTATTAACACCTTGATTTTCTTTATTTCAATAATCCAGTTTAAAATGTGAAACTGGTTTATTATATAGATGTATTGAAACACAGAGTGATCTATTTTAAACGTTTTAAAATTAGTGTTTTAGAAAATTTTAATATTATATGAAGACCAATTGGTACTTTTGGCAGTGTGCCAAGTCCTGCTGGAAAATGAAATCCACATCTTCATAAAAGTTGAACGAGTGGAGAGATACACAGTCCAAGCTGCTTGAGGTCTAGTGTGAAGTTTCCACCAATCAAATCTTACAGCATTTCATGTTTCCACACTTAGTGTGGTTTGCGACAAATGCTAATGCTGCTCCAGCAGTGCTAGCAGGGCTTAGCAGCAGGCTACAGTCTGATATACTTGCCGTCTCTGAGCGGTGAAAGAGCTAGCGCTAGCACAGTTAGCAGGTAATGATAATAATGCTGGAGAACTTCACTGAAACTTCTGAATAACGTTGTACAGATATTAAGTGCGCCTTATAGTGCGAAAATAAGGTATATCAGTGTGGTAATACAGTTTTTATCATCACGATTGGATGAAATATTTTAGCCAGATGCCGCCGGTCACCACCTGTATATTACCCAATGTAATCATTATCTTAATAATCATTATCACTATAAAACATTTTTGACTGACATCATTACAATTCACAGGACATGAGGGCATTTGGCAACCATCCAAAACTCCTCTCAGGTTCTGAGTCAACAGGTTTTTCCAGCTTTTTCTATTAATAAAACAAGGATCTGTGTGATGCTGAGGCGTGGTGTGATGGGTTATGCAGTCAAACGCTGCTGTTACTGTTCAACAGAGCATTTGTTTTATGGTTAATCTATTCAGATATGTGGTCAATTATTGAAAGACGCACAGGAAGCTTCTAGATAAACACGGTTCAGTTCTGCTGAAATGGAAATCACCTGCTTTGCATCACTTACTGCTCTTTCGCACCTCCACAGACGCGGACGTCTGGTCCCCGAGGCGGTCTGTAACTGTAACGATGTAGGATCCGTATCGTTCCACTTTGGCGACCTGGAGATGCACATTATCAGGGTCCGGGGATTTATTCGTATCGAGCCTGAACTCTCCCTCGCCGTTCCTGACATCCCACGTAACCAAGAGTAAGGTTTCCGCTGGACTTTTCGTAACCTGGGCCTGGAGAGCCAGCTTTCTGCCGTAGCTCACGTAGATCGGGCTCTTGTAGGGCAAATTCACCGATATTCCCCAACACGTCCACAGCACTGCGGAGAACGTGGACACAAAATGTAATGAAAATACAGTACACTGACCAGCCACTTTATAAAAAAAATTCAAGCACTTTTCAAGCACTTTCAACACCCATTTTCAAGTTTTTCCAGCACCTTTTAGCTGTAGTAAATGAATGATAACGATGATATTTCAGGAATAATCAATACAGTCATACCTGTCAAGTTTTGAATTTTAAAATAAAGGAAAATTTCCGCCGCCCGCTTCGAGCCGTCCCACTAGCCCAACTAAGGTTTAGTATTCCTTACACTTTAAGACAGGTTTACAAGAAATCTAAAATAACCACCTGTGAATCACTAACACATTACAATTAGATATTTAGAATATAATAGGCCTACCTTTGTTGGCACTGAAATGTTGTGAACATCCCTACATATGTAATTCCTATAATACAGCCTAAATAAAAACATTTTTCTAGATATTTACATGAAATCTTTACTTTAACTTTTTTTTTTTAAATGTATTTAATTTATTTAAAATTCTGCAAAATGACTGTTGGTGAGCAAAAAATAGTATTATGAGCTTTTACATATAGACATAGAGCAGATATATTCCATCAGTGAATCCATTCCTTAATAAAGTATGCAAAACAGTATGTCAATAATGGATTCCATGTAGCTATGTAATAATGTAAATAATGCACTTGTTTCTAAATTATTTTACCTTTTAGAACATACTGAAACTTACATTTTTTTAAAGAAATACTAATAAATATTAGTCCTAAGGGTTGTTACGTGCATATGCACGTAGAAAGTGTTTTTCTGTCTTTCTCCCCGTTTCTCTCTCGCTCTTTCCCTGTCTCTGATTGGCTGATTAGGTCTGGTGGGAGGACCCAGTAGGAGGAGCGTCGTCTTGCCGCCCAATAGATCTTCCCTGCTGGATCTACACCCGCCAATGACCTGCATGTTCTGACCGGATGGGGCGGTCCTTTTCAAATATAACGCAGCTCAGTCGCGTCAGTCGGGAGATGAGAGATGAGAGGAAAGACCTGTGTTTGCGAGAGCTGTGACTATTTAAGCTGTTTCTGTCTGTTTCTGTGTTTCCTGTGAATAGTTGTGAGTAGTGAATGTTTGGCTGAAAGTGGAGTATGTAGTTTGTTTCTGTGAGAGTGAGGTGTTTGTCTGAGTGTCCTCCCCCCTCCCTCACCACTCCACTCTGTTGCATTTTGGCGGACAGATAAGTTGGGCCCTTCACATTATTCATCACGTAGGTAACACAATGTCTAGACACACCAGGTAAGGGGCGGGTGGCACTATTGTATTTTTGGTTTAGTTTAGTTTTTGGGTTAGGTAGTTTAGCACTTGTATTATTTTCTTTCCTTTGGCACCGTCCACAGTCCACCTTAGGCATTTTAGTTTGAAGAAACAGCTTATTGCTTATTGATTATTATTATTAATATTATTATTAATATTTTTGTATCTTTCATTTGCTATTTGTTTCATTGTACACTTTCGCAATTTTGCAAAAACAACCAGAAAAATCCCTGGTTTCTCTTTTCAACTAAATCTCTGCTTCCAGTCCCTTTATTCCATCAATTTTTATTTTTGTTTACTTCCTAATTTACCCTAGACCACAACACTTTTAATTGGGAACGTAACAGGGTCTACACAATTAATCTTAAATTAATACTTCTTTCTTTGATCAGTCCAGTACTGATCATTTCATTCACACAGCGCCTGTTTCGTAATTTTTTTTTTATGTTAATAGAAAACGGGAGTTGAGAGCATTTAAACATACATATACTCAAAATTATTGATTTGCTTTTTGTCACATTGAGATGGCATTATCTTTATGTAAACACAATCAGAATTGTGTTTGGTAATAGCAAAAGAAGAAGAAATTAAAGCAAAAGTTTTAGGGTTTTAGGGTGGTTTTGACAATTTGGGGGTAGAGTCAGGATAATCTCCCTCAGCGAATGCTACTGGCTCATATCTCCAGGCTTTGTGACTGACCACCTACTACCAGCAGCCTTCAGAAACAAAGACAGCAGGAGAGTTAGCTAGCTATGCTAAAAGCTAGAGTTTGGATTTATGTCATAGTCAGATAGTTATTTGTTGTAAAGTAAATGCAGTTATGATTTCAGGCACTTTTCAAGCACTTTCTCCAAAATTCCAACACTTTCCAGACCTGGAAAACAGAATGTTAAACTTTCAAGCATTTTCCAGGATTTCAAGCACCCGTATGAACCTTGCTTTCAGTAGACTATGGTTCTGTATCTGTTTCTCTGCATACCTTATGATTATTATGCTGTAGTACGTTAGTATTATGCTTTTGAGGCACGGTGGCTTAGTGGTTAGAAAATTCGCCTCCCAGCACTGGGGTCTTGGGTTCAACTCACTATCTGGGTGGAGTTTCCATGTTCCCCCTCTATCTCAAATCTCCCTATGGGGACTTTGAACACAGGAAAACATGGAGATCAGGTAAAATGGATATTCTAAATTGCCCAGAAAATTGATCTGCCAAAATGACATGCCTTACAGTAACTTAAAGTTAAAATTATAGCCAGATGCAGCCAATCAGGGCTGGTGCTAGCCATTTGGGTGCCCAAAGCTCAAATTCTCTTCAAGGATTAAATGGTTTTATTTGATAACAGTTTGATATGCTGGTTTTATAGGACTTGTTAGAAATTCGGCCTTCAGGAACCAGGTGTCCGATTCAGGAGTCAGGAGACGGCTTCAGAGTTGACTTGAGTTTATTCACGTGCAGACAGAAAATCTACACGGGCACAGCTTAGTCAGTCGATCAGAAGCAATCTAACTAAAGATATTTTGAGGGGACATTATATACATTGGATCCTGCTTTGAACACTGCAGGGTGGTCACTTTAATGGGGGTTTCAAACGATGAGGGTCCCTGCAGAGACAAATGGTCAGATAACAATCTGGGTCCCTGCAGAGATGAATGGTCAGAGATAGTGGAAGATTGACATCTCAAGTTTTGTAGAAGACATGATGGAGCCACAATTGGGGGAATAGGAGAGGGTGAAAGAGTTAAAGTATAATAGGAGAGGGTGAAAGAGTTAAAGTATAATTTGTTATGGGCAGAATTCTATCAGACTCCAATTTCTAGTTTTTGCAAAACCAATTGGGAATTTTTCATAAGTTTGACCCATTACTCCAAAATGCTACAGTAATACCACTTAATACTTATGCTAATAATAATAAAAAGTGTTATCAAATAGTGTAATTTGATAAACAATACACAACCGACAATTTTCCTTGGTTCGACTTTCCATTACTCCACATTGCTACAGTAATGATCACTTGAAACAATTGTTCTTCAATGATTTTCTTATTTTACAGAAGTCTAAATTCTTGTCTATTTACAACCAAATAGGAAATGTATCTAAATTTGCCATCCCAGTACTCCAAATTCCTACAGTAATATAATTTTCTGTGGAAAGTGTTTTTCCAAGACCTGACAGGGGTGTCATTTATTAACACCTTAATTTTCTTTATTTCAGTAATTCAGTTGAAAATGTGAAACTCATTATATAGATGCGTTAGTCCTGGACAATATGGGCAAAATTTATATCACGATATATTCCTTAATTTCGGTAGATAAGATATAATTTCGATATCGATATAAATACTTTGAAGGCCTCAGAAAACTGCAAAGAATCCCTGCAATGGAAATATGTTAGTACTACTGTCTGAAAATTTAATTTAAGTCTTTGAAACCTCCTTTCACAAAAACTTTATAATACTTAAGAAATAAAAAATTGTCAAAATAAATCAATGCTCAATATTATTTGCATTATCTGACCTAGCCTAGCCTAGCCTAGCCTATCTGGCTAAGTGCCTGTGTGATAACGTCATCACGCACAGACATAGCCCAGCTACGGAGACTGTTCAGCTCTGGGGCGAGCTGACGCCAGTAAAAAATGTCTGTCCGTGTAAATAACACATATCGATACACCACAAAAATGATATCACCGTTATTGAAACATTTCTTATCGCGATAAATACCGATATCGAATTATTGTCCAGGCCTAAGATGCGTTACACACAGAGTGATCTATTTTATTGTTGATTATGGCTTACATCCTACAAATCAGAGTCAATATCAATAAGAATATTATATAAGAACAACTGGTACTTTAGGCAGTGTGGGCAGTGTGCCAAGTCCTGCTGGAAAATGAAATCTGCATCTCCATAAAAACATGAAGTGCTGTAAAATTTTGCGGGAAAACTCTGCACTGACTTTGGACTTGATGTGACACAGTGGACCAACACCAGCTGATGATCAGTGATGGTTTGGAGAGACATGTCATCTGCTGGTGTTGATCCACTGTGTTTATTATCAAGTCTAAAGTCAGTGCAGTTTTGTTTTCCCACAAAATCTTACAGCACTTCATGCTTCCCTCTGCTACTGACAACTTTTATGGAGATGCTTAAGGAGATTTCATTTTCCAGGAGGACTTGACACACTGCCTAAAAGTACCGATTGGTCTTATATAATATTATAATTTTCTGAGACACTGATTTTTAAGTTTTTATTGTCTATATGACAAGCATAAAAAATAAATAAACACTAAAAATAGATCCCTCTGTGTGTAATACATCTATATAATATATACGTTTCACATTTTGAACTAAATTACTAAAATAAATTTTCAATGATTTTCAATTTTTTTATTTTTTATTTTGGTTTAACACTTTTAAGTTACTACATGATTTCTTATGTGTTCCTTTATAGTCATCACTTACAATGTTGGCAAAATTAGGGTGCATTTTATTTTTATTATATATATATATATATATATATATACACAATTCTAAAAACAAAAGCATACAATGATTTTATTTAAAGTGGCCTTATAAAACACAGCAATAACAGACTTACTTTCTGACCCATAGAGCAGTAACCACAGCAACCTGGGCAATCTGCTGTGCTGCCGGAGACAGGAGAAGAAGAACATTTCCACTCTGGGAAAAAAATGGAAATTGTCATTAGCGAAATGGGAAACAGCTCTAATCATCAGCATGTACGTGGAAGGGAGGTTAATTTCAGAGCATAGCCATACACTGGTCAAGCATAATTTTATGACTACCTCTCTGTTTCTACAGACTTTTTAATCAACTCCACTGATCATAGGACACTGTGCAGTTCTATATTTACAGTAGACTGTACTGTATTATTAGCCTCCTCTTAACCGGTTCTTCAATACTCACCACAAGAGAAATGAAAGATCAGACTCAGGCCCCGTCTACACAAACCAGGCTATTTTTAAAAAAAGGAGGTTTTGTCTCTGTTTTTAAAAATATTTTTGTCCACACAAGCAGCGTTTTCAGAAATATCCCCGTCTACATGGAAATGTCATGCCACTCAAAAACGCTGAAATGAACAGAAATTCTCTAGACATTCAGAGGTTTTCTCGTCACTCCTCAGCAACAACTACTACATTTTTTAAAAAATGGTCCAGACCTGGACCAGAATCTCTGTTCGCGGTAAGGTTTATTAGCTCCAGAGAGGAGGATCAGAAAAAGCAGCACGCATTTATACTATACATTTGTACTATAGATTTATACGAGTTTATACTGATTACTAAACACCTGATCCAACTAATCAACTAACAACTAGCTTATCTACTAACTATCTGCCCTCGCTGAGGCGAGCTGAGTGATACAGCAGGAAAACGGCGAAAAAGTCCCCTCCCGATC
Organism: Astyanax mexicanus; assembly: GCF_023375975.1. Lineage (NCBI taxonomy): Eukaryota > Metazoa > Chordata > Actinopteri > Characiformes > Acestrorhamphidae > Astyanax > Astyanax mexicanus. The sequence goes on from NC_064408.1 coordinate 120,122,517, forward strand.
TCTAAGCTAATGCTAAACAAAACGCAGATATGCGGAGAATTGTCCCGATACGATATTTGGATCGTATTGGCCGCCGATATTTGCAAAAATACGTATCGGTATCGGATCGGCAGGCACGAGAAAATGCCGATCCAGACTCCCGATCCATTTTTTTTTGAAAGTCCGGGTTTTTCAGCGCACCCATTTAGATAATCCATTCCAGTTTTTGCTGTGTTTTCGCCAGTGAGAGTAAAATCCGGTCCGCATTTTCCATCACAGCTTCAGCACACGAGCTGGAAGCTCCACCAGCAGCCTGGTTATCTTGCTACTTTAAATAGATACTGGAGGAGCGCTGACCAGCAGATAACCCCAGGGAGACTGATACCTCAGTGGGCCTCCGCTTGGGCGTAAGAGTAGGGTTGCAACGGTATGAGATTTTCACGGTATGATAACCGTCTCAGAAAATACCGCGGTATCACGGTTATCACGGTATCACAGTTTGTTACATATATTATTAAACTGACCCTTAAAGAAATTACAACAAAGGTTTTTTTGTTCAATTAACTATTTATTGTAGAAACCTGGAACAATTATAATTTTAATGTCTCCTTAAAAAAAATAAGCTGTACACCATCAGGTGAAGGAAACCATTTTTTTCCACTACTCTTAAGGGCATTAAGAGTGTATATAAAAAAAATATATATAAATATATATAATATATATACACACATACACACACGTTACATGTCCTCTAAGAAGTAAAGATCCTGTATTTAAAATATTCAGTACAATTATTTAAGTTTAAATTATTTAATATCTGATAAACTGAGCCTGGGTCAGTGTCTGATCAACAACTGTTGTAAACGTCCGTTTTACTGCCAAGTTGGTATATAACCAGATACTGCAGAAAGAGGGGATTTATTTCTGACATGATCCTCACAATAGAGATTTCTATTTTAAGGCTTTCACACCGAGTCTGGTTTTAACATATGAAAAACAGGCACGTCAGAATTTGAAAATTAACGCATGTAAATGAATGGCGTCTTTCACATCCAGTCCGGCCAGGACCTTTACACGGACACGTGAATCCATCGTAGCACGCACTTCACGCCTGTACCCACGTGCCCAAATTTCGGATAACTCAGCGCTTTTGCGGGCGCTTACTGCATGGGTTGTGCACGACTACAAAGAGGTTTTATTTAGGTTCAGATTAAAATTCTAAACTAAACACATACTTTGCGCTGCACGGCGGGGTGGTGTTCTCGGAGATGGGAGAACAGGTTTGACGTATGTCCACCTTTAGCTGTGACTTTACGCCCACATTGATTATAAATCGGATAACCATCCTCGGGTACGCTCGGCGGGTCTCTGAAATAGTCCCACACTGCTGATTTTAGTTTAGCCTTTTTTTAGGCGGACGGAGATTTGTTTAGTCTGATGCACTTTCTGTTGTTCTCACCGCTGTGTGCTGAGCAGCTGAAGCGGAGCAGAGTTGCGCATGCGCGGGTGAGTTTCTCCGCTGGCTTGCGTTTTACCGGTAATAAGCAAACACACACGGTATGATAACCGTGCATTTTAATACCATGGTATACCGTGAAACCGGTTACCGCTGCAACCCTACGTAAGAGCAATCCTTTTCACTACTGGAGAGAGAATCAGGCTCGACTACCCACCCTGGCAGCATTACGTTCTGTCACTACTAGCCCACCGCGCTCCACAAAACCAGCAAGCTGATTGGCTGTTTCTCCTGAGAGAAAATTTATTTGGGGCTTTCATTTGGCGCCCCCTATAGGCTGCATACCCACTTTTAAGTTGTATGTCTGGCTGCATTTTGGCTCCAGTGGAAACAATAAACAGTAAAAGAGTGACCAACAAAACAAACCATATGTGAATACTGTAAGTAAATCCTACACACGTATGTTTCATAGGCAGTTGCACTAAACCCTTAGTTCTGTACTGTATTAAAAACAATTCTATCTCTGTGACTGGTTGTGGTTTGCACTTATTGTTTGCGCTATATAAGACCTAGATAAGTTTTATTCTTATTCTTATTTATATTTCTTATAAAATCAATGTGTGAGAGAAACCAGTCTGTTAAATTTGCGTTATATGATTTTGTCAAATAAAACTAATTTTTAAGGCATTTTTCATTTTTGAAGTTTTCTTTAAAATTTTATTTTTAAATCTCGTCTCGTTCTCGTGAACCCAGTATCGTGTCTCTTCTCGTCTCGTGATATCAGTGTCTCGTCACACCCCTATTGATTACTGTGGAGATAATTGGTACAAATGTCTAGACTCTAATGTCTGCAAATAAGTAAAGAGAAGCAGAGTGAGTTAGGTGGAGGTGGAGTGAAGCAGAGTGAGGTAGGTGGAGGTAGAGTGAAGCAGAGTGAGGTAGGAGGAGGTAGAGTGAAGCAGAGTGAGGTAGGAGGAGGTAGAGTGAAGCAGAGTGAGTTAGGTGTACGTAAGGTGAAGCAGAGTGAGGTAGGAGGAGGTAGAGTGAAGCAGAGTTAGGTGTAGGTAGAGTGAAGCAGAGTGAGTTAGGTGGAGGTGGAGTGAAGCAGAGTGAGGTAGGTGGAGGTGGAGTGAAGCAGAGTGAGGTAGGAGGAGGTAGAGTGAAGCAGAGTGAGGTAGGTGGAGGTAGAGTGAAGCAGAGTGAGTTAGGTGTAGGTAAGGTGAAGCAGAGTGAGTTAGGTGAAGGTAAAGAGAAGCAGAGTGAGTTAAGAGGAGGTAGAATGAAGCAGAGTGAGTTAAGAGGAGGTAGAGTGAAGCAGAGTGAGTTAGGAGGAGGTAGAGTGAAGCAGAGTGAGGTAGGTGGAGGTTGAGTGAAGCAGAGTGAGTTAGGTGGAGGTAAGGTGAAGCAGAGTGAGTTAGGTGGAGATAGAGTGAAGCAGAGTGAGGTAGGTGGAGTGAAGCAGAGTGAGGTAGGTGGAGGTAGAGTGAAGCAGAGTGAGGTAGGTGGAGGTAGAGTGAAGCAGAGTGAGGTAGGTGGAGGTAAGGTGAAGCAGAGTGAGTTAGGTGAAGGTAAAGAGAAGCAGAGTGAGTTAAGAGGAGGTAGAGTGAAGCAGAGTGAGTTAGGTGGAGGTAGAGTGAAGCAGAGTGAGGTAGGAGGAGGTAGAGTGAAGCAGAGTGAGTTAGGTGTAGGTAAGGTGAAGCAGAGTGAGTTAGGTGTAGGTAAGGTGAAGCAGAGTGAGTTAGGAGGAGGTAGAGTGAAGCAGAGTGAGGTAGGTGGAGGTAGAGGGAAGCAGAGTGAGGTAGGTGGAGGTAGAGTGAAGCAGAGTGAGGTAGGAGGAGGTAGAGTGAAGCAGAGTGAGGTAGGAGGAGGTAGAGTGAAGCAGAGTGAGGTAGGAGGAGGTAGAGTGAAGCAGAGTGAGTTAGGTGGAGGTGGAGTGAAGCAGAGTGAGGTAGGAGAAGGTAGAGTGAAGCAGAGTGAGGTAGGAGGAGGTAGAGTTAAGCAGAGTGAGGTAGGTGGAGGTAGAGTGAAGCAGAGTGAGGTAGGTGGAGGTAGAGTGAAGCAGAGTGAGGTAGGTGGAGGTAGAGTGAAGCAGAGTGAGGTAGGAGGAGGTAGAGTGAAGCAGAGTGAGGTAGGAGGAGGTAGAGTGAAGCAGAGTGAGTTAGGTGGAGGTGGAGTGAAGCAGAGTGAGGTAGGAGAAGGTAGAGTGAAGCAGAGTGAGGTAGGAGGAGGTAGAGTTAAGCAGAGTGAGGTAGGTGGAGGTAGAGTGAAGCAGAGTGAGTTAGGTGTAGGTAAGGTGAAGCAGAGTGAGTTAGGTGGAGGTAAAGAGAAGCAGAGTGAGTTAGGAGGAGGTAGAGTGAAGCAGAGTGAGTTAGGAGGAGGTAGAGTGAAGCAGAGTGAGTTAGGAGGAGGTAGAGTGAAGCAGAGTGAGTTAGGTGTAGGTAAGGTGAAGCAGAGTGAGTTAGGTGTAGGTAAGGTGAAGCAGAGTGAGTTAGGTGTAGGTGGAGTGAAGCAGAGTGAGTTAGGTGGAGGTGGAGTGAAGCAGAGTGAGGTAGGTGGAGGTGGAGTGAAGCAGACTGAGGTAGGTAGAGGTAGAGTGAAGCAGAGTGAGGTAGGAGGAGGTAGAGTGAGGCAGAGTGAGGTAGGAGGAGGTAGAGTGAAGCAGAGTGAGTTAGGTGGAGGTGGAGTGAAGCAGAGTGAGGTAGGTGGAGGTAGAGTGAAGCTGAGTGAGGTAGGAGGAGGTAGAGTGAAGCAGAGTGAGTTAGGTGGAGGTGGAGTGAAGCAGAGTGAGGTAGGTGGAGGTAGAGTTAAGCAGAGTGAGTTAGGTGGAAGTAAGGTGAAGCAAAGTGAGGTAGAAGGATGTAAGGGGAAGCAGAGTAAGGATTAAAATTGATTTTACCAAATTGAAAACCTGTGGAATATAATCAAGAGGAAGATGGATGATCACAAGCCATCAAACCAAACTGAACTGCTTTAATTGTTGCACCAGTGGCATAAAGTCATCCAAAAGCAGTGTGTAAGACTGGTGGAGGAGAACATGCCAAGATGCATGATCTCCTGTTTTTTTCTCCTGGCTGACCCACATGGCAATAGCTTTAGCTTTTAGATCTTTAGCTTACCATGATTGGACTAAGTCTCAGTTTCAGCAGTAAAGAGAAGAATTAGAGCTCTGACAGGTGAAGTGATTACTGGTAATAAAGTCATTGATAACATAATAAAATAAAAAAGCAGATTGCCTGGGTCATATAACACTGCTACTGGATTTCTAAACAATAGAAGAGGTCTAAAACTAAGATCGGTAGTGTATGTTAACACTACTTCCTAAAAGAGCTTAGGGGAAAAAAAAAACAGGTTTCAAGCAATTTATAAATCCAGCAACAGCTATCAGCACATTAGATGTGGGAATTGATATTAAAACAGATCTAAAACCTCCAGAAAAAAACAAATAAACGACCTTAATCCAGATTCTGAGATCTGACAAGGGCATTAAACAAAGCACTTGTTAAACAAAGCAATACAGTAATGTTTAAGTAGTTTTACTTAGTTAAATAATTGCTTTGTTATCACAGTACATTATCTGTGGGAATTTCCCTATAAATCAACACCAGAGAACTTGACTACTGGTCTTGTTTTGTTTACTAAGATATATGATACACTACTCCACCCAAACCAGATCTAACCTGAAACAGGGCATAAAATACAACTGTTTTGTAAGCATTTTAAACGCTCAAACATCTCAATCCATTGTGTAACTTGTTAAAACTTGAACAAAATGTCTAGAAGATACTAATAAATCAATTTTGTCAAAGGTAATCAAGTAATTGAAGATTTGCCGCTGAACAAAGTCATTTTTAGGCATTTTGTACAGCAAAATATCTACATAAAGTCAATTTTCAACCTGTTTTAAATGTAAAATTACTGCTACAATTGTTTAACATGTTTTTTATGCAAAAAGTGGTGAGCACCACATACTAAGTGGTGAACACCAGATAATGGTAGCTAGCAAGCTATAGTTTAAACTGACAGATGTTCAGCAAGCAGTAATGTTAGCTAGGTTAGCTAATGTTAACTACTTTATTTTTAGTGGGGAATATTTTAGCTAACGTTAGCAAGGTAAGCTAATGTTAACTAATTACTTTATTTCAGTGGGGAATGTTTTAGCTAGTATTAGCTAATGTACATACTAAGTGGTGAGCACCACATACTAAGTGAGGAGCACCAGATAATGGTAGCCAGCAAGCTATAGTTTAAACTGACTGAGGTTAGCTAACGTTAACTACTTTATTTCAGTGTGAAACATTTTAGCTAGCATTTGCTAATTTAGCTAATGTTAACTACTTTATTTCAGTGGGGAATGTTTTAGCTAATGTTAGCTAGGTTAGCTAATGTTAACTACTATATTTTAGTGTGAAATGTTTTAGCTAATATTAGCTAGGTTAGCTAATGTTAACTACTTATTTCAGTGGGGAATTATTCAGCTAACGTTAGCTAATGTTAATTACTTTATTTCAGTGGGGAATATTTTAGCTAATGTTAACAATATTCCATTGGGGAATATTTTAGCTAATGTTAGCTAACCTAGCTAACATTAGCTAAAATATTCCCCAATGGAATATTGTTAACCTAGCTAACACGTTAGCTAGGTTAGCTAATGTTAATTACTTTATTTCAGTGGGGAATGTTTAAGCTAATGTTAGCTAATGTTAACAATATTTCATTGGGGAATATTTTAGCTAATGTTAACTACTTTATTTTAGTGTGAAATGTTTTAGCTAATATTAGCTAGGTTAGCTACTGTTTACTTTATTTTAGTGGGAAATATTTCAGCTAACGTTAGCTAGGTTAGCTAATGTTAACTACTTTATTTTAGTGGGAAATGTTTTAGCTAACGTTAGCTAGGTTAGCTAATGTTAATTACTTTATTTCAGTGGGGAATGTTTAAGCTAATGTTAGCTAATGTTAACAATATTTCATTGGGGAATATTTTAGCTAATGTTAACTACTTTATTTTAGTGTGAAATGTTTTAGCTAATATTAGCTAGGTTAGCTAATGTTTACTTTATTTCCGTGGGGAATATTTTAGCTAACGTTAGCTAGGTTAGCTAATGTTAACTACTTTATTTTAGTGGGGAATGTGTTAGCTAATGTTAGCTAGGTTAGCTAATGTTTACTTTATTTCCGTGGGGAATATTTTAGCTAACGTTAGCTAGGTTAGCTAATGTTAACTACTTTATTTTAGTGGGGAATGTGTTAGCTAATGTTAGCTAGGTTAGCTAATGTTAACTACTTTATTTCAGTGGGGAATATTTCAGCTAACGTTAGCTAGGTTAGCTAATGTTAACTACTTTATTTTAGTGGGGAATGTGTTAGCTAATGTTAGCTAGGTTAGCTAATGTTTACTTTATTTCCGTGGGGAATATTTTAGCTAACGTTAGCTAGGTTAGCTAATGTTAACTACTTTATTTCAGTTGGGAATGTTTTAGTTGATGTTATATAACACCACATTTACAGTCTATACTGGACTGGAAGAAAGCAGACAGAAAAGCAGGTGCAGATAAAGTGGGTAAAAAGAGCCATTTTTATAATTTTTTTGTACAGACAAACATTTCCATTAAACTGTTTTAACTTAAATTACTGCTTTCCCAAAACAATAGCCTTGATACTGTCTCTTTAACTGACACAGAAACACTCCAGAAAATACTAATACATCTATATCGGTGAAGTTAAAAAAAAGTTAATTGGACTTGTTTGAGGGTATAATGCCAAGCTAACAGTCATTACTGGACTGGCAGAAAGAAGCCAAAAGAGCAGGTGGTTAATAAAAGCCGTTTCTATGCATTTTACACACCAAAACAACCACATATACTGTATTTAACCTGTTTTAAAATGTTAAAATACTGATACTTTACCGTTAACTGAGACAGAAAGGTGCGGAAAACCTTTGTAAAATACTAATAAATCGATTTTGAGAGTCGAACACTAAGGTAAACAGTTAACGTTATTCCAGTCTGAAAATGTTTGAGGATTTAACGCCAAAAATTACTAGTCTAGAAGAAAGACAATGCGAGCAGACGGTTAATAAGAGACATTGCTAGGAATTTTATACAGTAAAACATCCCCATATACTGTATTTAACCTGTTTTAATGTCAAATACTGCCTTCTCGGTACGTTACCGCTGATACTTTCCCTTTAACTGACACAGAAACATGCACAAACCGTTTAAAAAAATACTCATAAATCGATATTGTCCAAATTAATCTCTGTTTGAGGATATAACGCCAAGCTAACAGTCATAACTAGACTGGAAGAAAGAAGCCAGGTGGTTAATAAAAGTCATTTCTATGCATTTTACACAGCAAAACAACCACATATACCGTATTTAACCTGTTTAAAATGTTAAAATACTGATACATTCCCTTTAGCCGAGACAGAAACTTGCCGAAAACCTTTGTAAAATACTAATAAATCGATTTTGAGAGTCGAACACAAAGGTAAACAGTTACTCCAATCCTAGTGACTAGTCTAGAAGAAAGACCAGGAGAACATATGGGTAATAAGAGACATTTCTAGGAATTTTATACAGTAAAACATCTACATATACTGTTTTTACTGCTTTCTCAGTACGTTACGACTGATACTTTCCCTTTAACTGAAACAGAAAGGTGCACAAAACGTCCAGAAAACGCTGATACATCCATTTCGGCGAAGTTAATCCAGATTCTAAACTTGTTTGAGGATATAACGCAAAGTTTAAAGTCTGCTAATTGTCTTCAGACATCAGGAAGCAGCACTTCAAAGCAGGTACAGGTAAGATAAGGGCTGTACAGACCTGTTTGTAGCTCCTCAGCTGAGCAGTGAAGAGAAATCCCTGAGCGCGCGCTGTGTTTCTGACGCCCTTCTGTCGTAATTACAGAGAAACGCTGCCGGTATGCTGGATTAGATAGCCGCACCTGTCTCGCGCTGTAATCAGGTAAATAGGTATTTAGCCCCGCCCAGCAGAGAGTCCGTCTGTGCAAAGAGGACAACAGTTTTTTGTTGTAGCTGACATGCTGCTTCTTTCAACATCAATGCTGTAATACAGACGTTTTTTTTTTTTTTATCCTGCTGTTGTTGGAGTAACTGTGTGTCTGTCTCTACCCTGCAGGAAAGCCTTTCTTAGCCAATCAGCTTTTGAGACACCAGTGCTGTGAGGATTTGATTGCATTTAGCAATAAAAGCATTAATGACTGCATCATCATGTTGGCCAGGGTGGATGGGGGTAGCAGTAAAAAGTTTGGACACACCTTCTTATTTAATATTTTCCTTTTTTCCCTACATGATTAAATGAAGGAACACACAAGGAATCATGTAGTGACTTAAAAGTGTTAAACAAACCAAAATACTCTGTGAAGAAGCATTTAGGTGATCTTATCTGGGGAGCTTGAGTTAACTTGATAAAATTATCCAGTGGAACAGTGGTGGCTTGTGTTGTCATACATTTCCCTTGGTAAGTTTCTTGGCTAAAGGCTCCAAGTCATGTCCTTATACAGCTCCTGCCCAAATCCACAGTCATCCTCAATAGTTTTCTCAGAGTCTTCATGAGGTAGAGTAACCTGGAATAGTTTAGTTTTCTCAGAGTCTTCATGAGGTAGAATCACCTGGAATAGTTTAGTTTTATCAGAGTCTTCATGAGGTAGAGTCACCTGGAATAGTTTAGTTTTATCAGAGTCTTCATGAGGTAGAGTCACCTGGAATAGTTTAGTTTTCTCAGAGTCTTCATGAGGTAGAATCACCTGGAATAGTTTAGTTTTATCAGAGTCTTCATGAGGTAGAATCACCTGGAATAGTTTAGTTTTATCAGAGTCTTCATGAGGTAGAGTCACCTGGAATAGTTTAGTTTTATCAGAGTCTTTCTGAGTTAGTCACCTGGAATAGTTTAGTTTTCTCAGAGTCTTCATGAGGTAGAATCACCTGGAATAGTTTAGTTTTCTCAGAGTCTTCATGAGGTAGAGTCACCTGCAATAGTTTAGTTGATCAGAGTCTTCATGAGGTAGAATCACCTGGAATAGTTTAGTTTTATCAGAGTCTTCATGAGGTAGAGTCACCTGGAATAGTTTAGCTTTATCAGAGTCTTCATGAGGTAGCGTCACCTGGAATAGTTTAGTTTTATCAGAGTCTTCATGAGGTAGAGTCACCTGGAATAGTTTAGTTTTATCAGAGTCTTTCTGAGTTAGAGTCACCTGGAATAGTAGTTTTATTAGAAGTTTAATTTGTTTTTAGTTTAATTTTCTCCATATGTGACCCTTAATTGTTGTCATTTCTTCAATATTAATCTACAATGTAGAAAAGACAAAATGAGGAAAAACCCCGAATGAGAAGGTGAGTAACAAGTAGCATGTTAGCTGTGTTACTGCAGTTGTTTCTGGAACAGTATTTCATTGGTTATCGTGACAGGCCTACTGGTTACTAAAGAATTTTAAATGCAGCAGGTGATGACGGCCTGTTTAACCCTGATAACAATAAGTAGCTGATAACACTGGCTATGTTTGATGACATCAGTTTTGCTGTGATGCACGTGGTTGGCTTCTCAACTATTGTTTTTTTAAACACCAGGTTTCAATAATATCCTAATTTTTTTCCATGTTGGTTTTTCAACTGCTTATACACCAGTAAAGCATAAAATTGTGAACAACCTTTTACTTTTCCCCCCTGTGAACAAATAGCATTGCAGTCTTTCTCATAACAAATAGCATTGCGATACCCACACTGTAAAAAATAAAACCGTAAAAAAAACGGTCAAATTACTGGCAGCAGCGGCTGCCAAACAAAAACCCTAAAATTAAAGTAAAATACTTTCATTCATATGAAGTGCAAAACCAGTAGATTCACATGCATTTTCACTAAAGGTTTCACATACATACACCAGTATTTTACAATTAAATTTCTTCAATAAAGTGATTTTGATGAACGTTCTGCAGGGAAAAAACTGTTATTTTACAGTTTTTCAGAGCATATTTACAATTAAATTTCTTCAATAAAGTGATTTCAATCAATGTTCTGCAGGGAAAAACTGTTATTTTACCTTTTTTTAACTAACTTTATTGTCTTTCAAGTTGTGAGCTTTATGATTCACAAATTAATGTGTATTTGACTCATTCAGTGACAAACTCTATGATCTTTTCAGAATTTCTTTATTAACAGGCTCTCTGCTCATTTAAAGCAATAAAAAGTACTCAGAGAGTAAAGCCACTTATATTAGCACAGTCTAAAACCCAGCCAGGTGGATAAAACTGCTATCCACTAAACTGAACATCTAATTAACATAGCCACGCCCCACAGACAGTTGTTTTTTTTAGGTATATTTTCTTTTACATAAAAGAAAGAAAAAAACGTTTTATTTCTATGGTTATTTTCTGTATTTTTTTTTTAACAATGAATAAAAAAACAATAAATAAATAAACCTTACAATTATGAAGAAAACCACTGAGTTGTTGGGAAAGAAATAAACCTTTAAATAATAACACACACATATAATTACATATAATAATAAGTAATTTTACATTCATATCTATATAACTTAAGAACATGGAAAAATACCATAAAAATAATATAGCAATATAGCCCTAAAAATAAGAGTTTTAACCGTAATCTCTCATTATCTGTCATAATATGTAAAATTAGAACAGGGGCTTGTAATTAACAGAAAATGTCTGTAATTTGACAGAATTAGACTGTAGTAAAAGAAAATGGATAAATAGTGTAAACATTTAGAGTTGTTTTCTGTGAAAACAGGATTTTTTTAGTAAAAATGCCACCATTCCCACATCCACAAATAGCTCAGCAATCTCCCCATCAACAAATAGCTCTGCAAACTCCACCCGTTAACTAATAGCACCAAATAGTGCTGCGATCCCTCCATCAACAAATATTATCACAATCTCCCCTCATCACCAATGAGTGCTGTGATCCCTCCATCAACAAAAAGCATTGCAATCTCCCCTCATCACCAATGAGTGCTGTGATCCCTCCATCAACAAATAGCATCACAATCTCCCCTCATCATCAAATAGTGCCGCAATCTCTCTATCAACAAATAGCATCACAGTCTGCCCTCATAACCAAATAGTGCCACAATCTTTCCATCAACAAATAGCATCGCAATCTCCACTCATCATCAAATAGTGCCACGATCCCTCCATCAACAAATAGCATTGCAATCTCCTCTCATCACTGAATAGTGGCACAATCTCTCCATCAAAAAATAGCATCGCAATCTCCTCTCATCACCGAATAGTGGCACAATCCCTCCATCAACAAATAGCATCGCAATCTCCCCTCATCACCAAATAGTGCCGCAATCCCTCCATCAACAAATAGCATCGCAATCTCCTCTCATCACCAAATAGTGCCGCGATCACTCCATCAACAAATATTATCGCAATCTCCCCTCATCACAAAATAGTGCCGCAATCTCTCTATCAACAAATAGCATCGCAATCTCCTCTCATCACCGAATAGTGGCACAATCCCTCCATCAACAAATAGCATCGCAATCTCCCCTCATCACCAAATAGTGCCGCAATCCCTCCATCAACAAATAGCATCGCAATCCCCCCTTATCACCAAATAGTGCCGCGATCCCTCCATCAACAAATATTATCGAAATCTCCCCTCATCACAAAATAGTGCCGCAATCTCTCTATCAACAAATAGCATCGCAATCTCCTCTCATCACCGAATATTATCGCAATCTCCCCTCATCACAAAATAGTGCCGCAATCTCTCCATCAACAAATAGCATCGCAATCCCCCCTTATCACCAAATAGTGCCACCAAATAGTCCCTCCATCAACAAATATTATCGAAATCTCCCCTCATCACAAAATAGTGCCGCAATCTCTCTATCAACAAATAGCATCGCAATCTCCTCTCATCACCGAATAGTGGCACAATCCCTCTATCAACAAATAGCATCGCAATCTCCTCTCATCACCGAATAGTGGCACAATCCCTCCATCAACAAATAGCATCGCAATCTCCCCTCATCACCAAATAGTGCCGCAATCCCTCCATCAACAAATAGCATCGCAATCTCCTCTCATCACCGAATAGTGGCACAATCTCTCCATCAACAAATAGCATCGCAATCTCCACTCATCACCAAATAGTGCCGCGATCCCTCCATCAACAAATAGCATCGCAATCTCCTCTCATCACCGAATAGTGGCACAATCTCTCCATCAACAAATAGCATCGCAATCTCCACTCATCACCAAATAGTGCCACAATTTTTACATCAACAAATAACATTGCAATCTCTGCTCATCACCAAATAGTGCCACAATTTTTACATCAACAAATAACATTGCAATCTCCCCTCATAACCAAATAGTGCCACAATCTTTCCATCAACAAATAGCATCGCAATCTCCCCTCATCACCAAATAGTGCCACAATCTTTCCATCAACAAATAGCATGGCAATCTCCACTCATCACCAAATAGTGCCACAATCTTTCCATCAACAAATAGCATGGCAATCTCCCCTCATAACCAAATAGTGCCACAATCTTTCCATCAACAAATAGCATCGCAATCTCCACTCATCATCAAATAGTGCCGCGACCCCTCCATCAACAAATAGCATCGCAATCTCCCCTCATCACCGAATAGCGCCACGACCCCTCCATCAACAAATAGCATCGCAATCTGCCCTCATCACCGAATAGCGCCACGACCCCTCCATCAACAAATAGCATCGCAATATCCCCTCATCACCAAATAGTGGCACAATCTCCCCATTAACAAATAGTGCCACAATCCTCTCATCAACAAATAGTGCCATGATCTACCCCATCCATAAATAGCGCCGCAATCCTCCCATCACCAAATAGTGCTGCGATCTCTCACTCAGCAAATTGGGCCACAATCCTCCCATCACCAAATAGTGTTGCAATCTCTTAGTCAGCACATTGGGTCGCAATCTCCTCATTAACAAATAGCGCCACAATCCCCCATCAACAATTAGCATTGTTACATCAACAAATAGCACCTACATTTCCAAGAAAATTAGTTTATGCAGTGTGGCATTTCTGCATCTGTGATTAGATTACCCAAAAGGCATTTAAAGCCTTGTGTGAATGGGGCCATAAGCTGGTAAGCCCTTAAGATCTTAAACCCTTTATCCCTTCTGTTCATCCTCAAAGTGTTCTTTTTCACAGACAATCATGATAAGAGGTGAAGCAGTTATGTTCAAACTCTCCAAAAATGCTGTTAATTTTGTATTTACTGTTTAACAAGAAAAAATGGTAGGAAATACATTCTGTGCTGCCACTAAACAGTTAAAATTTAAACAGATTACAGTAGAATCACTAGTTCATTCCTTAGCCAAGGTAGGCTGTATGTTTCGAGTGCTAGGTCATAGTTTGCTTTTCTGAGGTGAAGGATTCTTGGTTTATAGTCGAGATATGCAGCCTAAGTTCAGAGTTATTTCAAGGTCTGATGTATCGTTTCCAGACCTTCAGTTCCCACAGTTCTGCCAGAACAACTTATAAAACATATTCACAGCAAGAACTGGAGAGATGTGGTTTTAGAATTAACAGTTGAGAGAGTAATTTGAACTAATTGGGTTAACCCAAATAAACAAATATACTACCACAAAAAACTCCACAGAGATTGAATTAAACTCCCCCACTTATTTTACTTCTTTGGTTGAAGACAACAAGATGTCGGCACCATCCTGTTACCCAATTATAGACAAAAAAACATAGTACAGAATCTACTCAATAAATTCGAAGCAATAATAGGCACTTAGTTTGTTGCAAAAAATATTTTTAGTACAGTTACACTTACAAACTACCCTATCTTACCATTAGTGTGTCAGTTATAGCTTATGCAATGGATGTTATAACCCACCGTGTTGTGGAATATAAGAGCAAGTACAAATACAAATACTGTTAAATGTGCAAGAAAAAGTATGTGAACCCTTTGGGATTGCTGGTATTTCTCCACAAATTGTTCATTAAATGTGTTCTGATCTTCATCTCAAGTCACAACAATAGATAAACACAGTCTGATTAAACTAATACCATGCAAAAAAATGAAATGTTTGCATGGTTTTACTGAAAAAAACATGTTAACATTCACAGTGGGGGGGGGGGGAAAGTAGGCAAATATTTGGATTTAATAACTGGTTGATCCTCCTTTGGCAGCAAAAACCTCAACCAATCAACAGTCTGGAGGAATTTTGGATCATTCCTCTTCACAGTTCAATATTCTTCGGATATCTGATGTGAATCGCTCTTCTTGTGAGTCAGCGTAGCTTAGAACAGTATCTTGGGTATTTCCATTTCCTAAGTAAAGTTTATTCCAAGAATACGTGGGTGCGCTCTCCTGAGAGGGGGTGCTGTTCCTGGCGGGGGTGCTGAACTCGGCACAACACTGGCTTTACATGAAAGATCAGTGATGAGAGCAGTGAATCACAACAATAAAAACAATATACTGCAATAAAAACGGGTTTTGGATAATGTCTTGTTCTTCTAACAGACTGGGAGGGTTTGGGTTATGTAAGGTTTATATTAACTGCTGATAAAAATCTCTATGATACAAAAAAAGTTCATTATTTTTAATGAATGGACATCATCGTAAAAATTGCTTTCAGTAGAGAAATTTAAAAACACAGGACCCAACTCTACTGATGTAACAAAATGGGAGCAGAAGGTGAAGCAGAGCAGACGGGAGGCGGACTTATAAGCGGGTAAGACAGACTTTAATGAATAACAAATAAACAAACAGGGAAATAACGAATAAATATAAGTAAATGTACATAAACAAACAAACAGGGAGTAACGTGAAACAGAAAATAACTAAACAGAGCTAGGGAATATATACAAGGGATAAATACGTAAATATATACAGGTAATAAACAAGGAAACAGACAGGAAATAAACGTGAAAACAACAAACTAGAAATAAACAAGAGCGTATAACTACAAATAACCAAGAGATGAGGAAAAACTATAACGTGACGAGACAGACAACACGGGAAGGTGCAAAGACCGACGGATAAACATAGACAAAAGGGTACTATAAATAGTAACATGAAACTCTGAATACCTGGGGAAGGGGCGGGGCTACAAATTAGACATACGTGACGGGAAACTACTGGAGAAACACACTAGGAAACGGGGAAAACACAGGAAAACATAGCGAGGGCGTGACGACTGAGTTTTTTTTTTTTTTTTAAGATAAAATGTAAGTATACAACAGAATTGGCATGTCAATACATAATAATAATAATAATAATAATAAGAATAACAACAACAACAAAATTTGTTGTTATTTTAACCCTTGTGTGGTGTTCGGGTCTGTGGGACCCGTTTAAATTTTTCATCAAATGATACTAAAAAAAATATTTTTTCTAACTCAAACTCATTGGCATTGGCTCATTTTTTGTGAAAAACATATATCAAAACACATTTTCGATAAACACCCCCCCCCCCCCCCCACCCACACATTTATATTACATACAGTATGTTTGGCCAAGGGCTAATAAACATTGCTTCATTTGTAAATTTGAAACTAAACAAATTTTCTACTCATATCTTGAGTTTAATTCATTTTCTTTTACATTTTATTAAAAAACTAATAAAAAAAAGAGTAGCACTTTTTAAAAGAAATGTAACATAAGAAAGGTAAAGGGCAAATATTAACCATGTAAGCTGTTTATATTGCTTGCAATTTAGGTGAAGCGAGCATGTGTAAAACATTTTAATGTAGAATTGCTTAAATTTGCTGAATTAAATACAAATAACAAAGTAAACGAGTAACAAAAATATGAACACCACACAAGGGTTAAGCATTGTTTTTGTGATATATGTGTATAATTCAGACATTGCTCACATCATTTTTTAATAGAAGTAAATAATAGTAAAAGTAATATGGAGTAACATGTTTTCTCCATATTATCTTATCAGCCCTGTCCTTCTGCTCATCAGAATTATTACACAACCCTTCTAACTCCTGCTTTTTGTTTCTCTTTCTTTCCTTTCTGTTTTCTCTATCTATCTCTTTTACATGTATGGAGATGCCCTGTTCCTGATGTTCCCAGCCTGGCTCTCCACTGCCCGCTGTGTTGTTCTCCGGCTCTGCAGCTCTGCACTGATTACCATTAACACACTCAGTATCTGTTTCTGTATTAGCCATAGCTCTATAGTTTGTGCCTATCACATTTTTTATTAATGAATTAGTACCTGTTACATTAGCTATAACTCTTTACTTCTAATTCTCTGTACTGTTTTGTTCTGTTATTTGTTTGTTGTTTGTTATTTGTTTGTACTGAGCGGGTCAACCCGAGTAGGATGGGTTCCTCGGACTGAGTCTTGGTTCCTTCCAAGGTTTCTTCCTCTTAAAGGGAGTTTTTCCTTGCCATACCTGTCAAGATTTAGATTTAAAAATAAGGGATAATTTCCTCTGTCCGCTTAAAGCCGTCCCACCAGCCCAACGAAGGTTCAGTATCCCTTACATTTTAAGACAGGTTTACAAAAAATCTAAAATAACCACATGTGAACCACTTACACACTACAATTAGATTATCAGAATCTGGAATGTTGTGGACATTCCTACATATGTCATTCTTACAGCCAAATTAAAAAAACATTTTCTATATATTAAAAAAAAAAGTTAAGAAAGTTAGCTAGGGGTTCTGCCTATACCTTTTCGGTATTTTTTTATATATGTATATATATATATGTATATATATATATATATATACACACACATATATATATATATATATACTTACACACATGCATACATATATACATATATACACATATATGTTTATTACAAAATGTAGTGACACAGAACAACACAGAATTAAGATGAAAAAATCATCAATTATTTGAAAGTTCACAAGTATTTGACACTCAAAATGTTGTGAACCTGAAACTTAACTTTTTAATTAAAAGTAAAGTATTGCACAACTGTGCTATCTTACTTGTTGAAGTTTATTGCAATTATTAATTGCATTAAGTCCTTTTCACTCAAAATATGCATTTTGTAGTTGTTTTTATAGCCAAAAAAAAAGCTGTTTGTCACGGGAGACCCAGCCAGGGAGACGAGGAAAGCGGACGCAAGTGCAGGTAAGGGCGAAACGAATAATTTAATAAATAAATATAAATAAACAAAGAAACGAGAAACAAGTAAACACTTAAACATAAAACAGGGAGATATATATACGGAACTGGGGAATAAACTAAATAACTGAAAATAGATAAACATATAACCAAAAACCAAAACAAACAAGATAAACTAAAGAACATAAACTAAACCAACTAGGGATAATAATCAGAAACAAACTAAACAGGGCAGGGAAATATATACAAGAAATTAACTAAGAAATAAACAAGGAAATAAACTAAATATATGAACAAGACAAAAACACAGGGAACGAGGAGAATAACAAGAGTAACGAGGAGCAACAAAACAACAGAGGAAGGTGCAAAGACCGACAAAGGACAAGAGACAAAGGAAGGCTTTATAGCACACAAGGGACGTGGAAACACCTGGGGCTAGGGGGCGGAGCTACAAATTGACACAGGTGGAAAAGTGCTGAGACAGAACACAGGGGCACAGGTCACGTGGGACACACAGAGAGACATGAGACAAGGTCAGGACGTGACACTGTTTCTCCATGTATTTTATCAAAGTAATAATTAATAAACCATGTAATGAACTCAAATCATCAATATTTTTATGCTTTTAACTCATAAACACTCTCGTCTAACCATTTTTGGAAATATATCTTAGGTGTGAATATATTTAAAGTCTATACGTTCAAATACAAGTTAAAAAAAATGATGGTAAAAATGGTAAAATTTTGACCAAAACATGCTCAGTTCCAGGAAAATATAACAATTCTGCTTCCTTTTACATTTTAAATGATTATATTTTTGAGCAGCCGTATGTCTTCTGGAGTAAAAGAGATCAGGGCATGTGTCTGTCTGATATAATTACTGTGTTATAAGACCTGAAAAATAGGAACTGACAAAAACGGAGACAAAAAAACACACCAAAAGAGGCTTTGAGTTCAAGCTTCTTATGGTTGAACAGTGTAGGGGGTGAGGATAGCTATGTTTCATTGTGTGAGCTGCATAGCTGAAGAAGTTCTATTAAAGGCTATTATTTATCTGACCTCACATCACACCATTCACACTGATAAAAAAACAACTCGTCAGCAGAGTTGTTGTTGAGGAATCAGGAGGAGTGTGTGAGGAACAGATTAGTTTACATTAGTTTCTCTACAGGGTGGAACTTCAGATATGCTTAAAAACACAGTATCACAAAAAAAAAAAAAAACCACACAACTGATGAGTTGTTTCAGCTGTCCTGGGGCCTCATGTACTAAGACTTGCGTGGACTTCCTACTAAAATGTTCCGTACGCTCAGACCTGAAAAGTTCCGTACGCACAAAAAAATCCGGATTTATCAAACTGTGCGTAGGCAGAATTCCACGTACTTTCTCTTAGTACATCACAATCAACCTGAAATCAAGCGCAAATGCACGAAAGCATCACACTTGCCGCGACTCCTGCCTCAATTACGCAGAGTATAATGTTATATTATTATTATTATTATTATTATTATTATTATTATTATTATTATTATTATTAATAATAATAATAATAATAATAATAATATTATATACGCATAGCGTATAATTACCCATGTTTTAAGTTTTATTATTCTAAGATAAATGCTTTCATTTAAATGCTTTAAATGAGTTGCCTACCAAAAAGACACACGTCACGCACTCAGCTTGTTTTCTTATGCTCTTGGAAATCTAAAACTGCTTATAAGCCAGTCATCATCATGGGCCAAAAAAACATAATGGTCACGGAAAATGCGCGCTCAATGAATTCGGCCATTAGCAGTATTTTCCAGTAATGCCAACGCTGCATCTCCAACAACTCCAGCGCAAACCTGATCTAGGCTAAGTGGAAACACGTTAAACGATTATTTCTGTAAGACAATGAAACTGTCTGATTAATTTACTTTATTTTACCCAATAATGCTTACTACAATGTGTGCATAAATATATCTTAATATATCTTAGGATATCTTAATAGTTGTAATTTCAATGCATCGCCTCTAAGTGTCGCCAAATGACAAAAACACAATACATACGCACAAAAAAAAAGGCGTACGCCCGAAACGAAAGTGCCGTGGGGGAACGCACTTTCTCACGTTCAAGTCAAATTTAGTACATCAGACCGTGAGCGTGAAATATGGCGTACGCAATGTTTTTGTGCGTACGCACCTTTAGTACATGAGGCCCCTGGAGTTTAGCAGATATCCTGCCCTCCAGCAACAAAGCTGCCCATTTCCTCTGTAAAATGAGAGATGGAGCAGTATTCGGTTATCTCAAGTGCTGAAGAAAAACATTTTATGAAGATCAGTATTTATTGCACATTCTAGCACATTCTGCTGGATAAAAAGTACTGGTTTCAAAACTACTGAAAGTATAAAAGTAAAAGTAACGACTCTGGAGACAAGAGTGCGACCAAAAGTGTGGAAAAGAATCTTCATTCATTGTTATGTCTTCATTAAGATAACATGTATAAAAACAGCGTGCAAAGTCTCTGTTCAGTAAAGTGACTCACACACATACAGAGGTGCATTCGAACTCTTGTTTCTTTTACTGGGTAACTCACATGAACTAAGACATTGCTAATGCCACCTACAGGATGACTGATGTAACAACAGCTCTAAGTTTAACAACTACATAACATTTCCTCCCACCTTACTGAAAAAGTACACATAAATGTTTCTTGATTAATTTACAGAACTAAACTAGAGGTCGGGAGTAGACTGTCCCTGGCCTCAAGCCAAATCAGGGGATTATTCTGCCCCTTTGCAGAAATGGCCCACTAGGATAACTACATACAGTCCATAGTTCTTTTCCTTTCAGTTTCTGTTCAGTTGTTCTATATGCAACACAAGTTAAAGTAAAAGTTCTACAGATTCAGGCGGTCAGGTGGTTTAGTAACTCGAACAGGGTAGCGCCTGGTTCTCTCTTTTGAAGAAATGGCATCCTGTGTATTCTGACCATTAGGTGGCATATCTCTGGACGTATGGTGGCTGTTTTCAGCTGCTGTAGACAAACTTGTCTCAGCAGACATGTGGACAGTTGAAGGTCCAGCGGACAGACTTCAAGATACAACTGTGTCTGATTCTGCAGATTGTCCTGGAGCAATCTGTCTCTGGTGAGGCAGAAGTTGATCAGCATGACGTCGCCAGGATTCTGTTGCACCTACATCCACTGTGTACGAAACTGGTCCACTTTGGGTTGTAACGACTCCTTTTGCCCATTTCTCTCCCCCTCTGTAATCCCGAGCCAACACAACATCACCAACTGCAAAATGTCTCAATTTGAAACGAGAGGCTCTACGGAGGATCTGTGACTCCGGTGTGCGTCTCACAGCAGACTGAACACTTGGTTTCACAGCGTACAGACGAGTGCGCAGTCGTCTGCCCAGAAAAAGCATGGCTGGAGACTCTTTAGTCGTTGAGTGTGGTGCGTTATGGTAGGTCAGGAGAAAGGCATCCAATCTCTGTTGGAGAGGGGTTGAGGAGTGTTTTGAGGACTTCAACGCCTGTTTCAAAGTTTGTACAAACCTCTCAGCTTGCCCGTTAGTGGCTGGATGGTACGGAGCTGAGCGAATGTGCTTGACATGGTTAGCTTTTAGGAATGTGGCAAATTCCTGTGCCGTGAACTGAGGTCCATTATCGCTGACAAGGACTTCAGGAATTCCATAGCGGCTGAAAAGATTCCGCAAAACACGAATAGTCCTGTCTGTGGTTGTGGACTCCATAATCTGCACTTCTGGCCACTTCGAATGAGCATCAACCACAACCATGTACATGTGACCCTCAGTTGGTCCTGCAAAATCCACATGTATACGTTCCCATGGTTTGCTTGGCCAGACCCATGGGTGGAGAGGGGCTTGGCATGGCATTTTCAGGATCTGCTGATGTAGCGGATGAGAATATAAATAATATTTTATTATTTCATTCCACATAAAATCCTTCTCTAATTATCTTTGTTATCCTTTTGAGTATTTTTCTGTATTTCTGGGTATTATTTATTTTGTATTTGTGATTTTTGTTCCTTTTGGGGGTGATTTCAAGCTGTAATATTGATTTTAAGCTGAACTGCAGAGCAGACTTTTATTTTGAAATCGCGCGAGTTTTCAGTGTCAGCGCGGGCTTCTCTCTCCTCAGTTCGCTCTAAAATACTGCTGAGGAGAGGTGGGTGTTTACTGTGCTCCTGATGAAATACTGTTTTAAAACTGTTCAAGCACTTATAGTGCACTAAATCTGTACTCTTACTTGTGTTTTAGTACTAAGAGTAAGTTATCTCTGGTTGTGTGGGTAGTTCGTTTGTGTAGAGAGTTTTTCTATATAAGTACAGCAGATTTAGTGGAGTTAAGGGAGATACTGCTACCAGTTAAGCTAATATGGTGTGCTTTTCTTCTCACAGTTGCATGTGTGTGTGTGTGAGAAGGACCAGAATTCACTCTATGCTGTGTTGTATGCTACTCTCATGCACAGGTACTGCCACAGGTTAATTGGTTAATTGTTTAATTAATTTAGCTAATTGTTTAATTGCATCAGCTGTTTATTTTTATTGGAATTTGTTTTGTTATAATGAAATTAATGTTCAGAAGAGAAAAAATATACGTAATTTATGGGAGTCTCTCTATATATATGTGCATGGGGTAATGTGTTATGGTAATGTATAATATTGTATTTTATTTCATAGCTATAGATATATTCTTAATGTTTATTTTCATAACATAGTACTCTATATTTGTGATACAATATTTTATGATGTCTATTTTATTGTGTGTTTTATCAACTTGATGTAGAGGAAAAAAAAGTGTACTCAGTTCGCGCTAAAATACTGCTGAGGAGAGTTGCATGTGTGTGTGTGTGAGAAGGACCAGAATTCACTCTATGCTGTGTTGTATGCTACTCTCATGCACAGGAAATAGAGAGAATAAAACTCCCGTTGTATGGCAGAGTGTGTCCCGTGTTTCCATCATCGCATTCACAACGCAGAGGGTGGCCAAGCCTACTAGGAGAGAGAGAGAGAGGGACACACACACACACAGTCAAACACGACCCGGCTACAATGGTGCCGTGACCCGGATCCTGGTGCTTGAGGTCAGTCTACAGTGGATCTTCGCACAGTGGATCAGCATCTGCGTGGTCGCCGGGAGTTTGCTTGCTGCTCTTCGTCCATCTTCTTAAAGACTGTGACAGCTAGGTTTCTTACAGACATTACACATTACACTTAAGGACAATTAAGTAATTCTAAAAAAAAAAAAAAAAAAAAAAAAAACAATAATACGTTTTTTTGTTGTTTTTTTCCATGCTTGTATTCTTCTATCCTTGATTTATTTCAAGCAATAGGTGTTGATATTGTGTAAGTGAAGTATTCAAGATGACATTTGATTTGGGGAAAGACAAAGGTTATCCCATAAGCAAAGACATGTCAGATTCTGGGTTTGGAAGGGGTAGATTTTTTAGTGAGGTGCAGTTCACACCACTTTCAAAAGTAGGACATGTAGAGGTACCCTCACCTGCATTTTGCTCTACTCGGGTGCTCAACAAATCTACTGACCAAGTACCCAGTCAGTCGCTTTCAGCTATTCCGGATCTGAACGATCCAGCTTTACATGATCTTATAACACACATTGCACATCAGGTAGGCCAGACACTGATGTCAGGTCAGCAAAAAGAGAGTCAAGAAGAGAAGGTAAATAAGACCGCAACAGTACGGGGTTTAGAAACAAACCAGTCCCTCACAGACCCACCTTCGATCAACTTGTCAGGTGTTAGACTAGTTTTACAGTCTGATGTAAAAGAGCCCCCAGTCTTCCGTGGTGATGAGTCAGACAGGCTTACTGTACATGAGTGGGAAGAGGTCATGGAAACTTATTTGAGGAAACGGGGGGTAGTGCTTGCTGAACAGTGCACAGAGATCCTTTCTAAATTAATGGGCAGAGCTAAAGACATAGTTAAGATCACCCTTCGCAGTAATCCTACTCTAAAACCCGCTGATGACCCAAAAGTTATTTTTGATGTGTTAAAGCAACACTATGGTGAAGTCAAATACTCATGTATGCCTTTAGCTGATTTTTATGGTACAGTACCAGTGCCAGGAGAGAATCCTTTTGAATACTGGGTTCGTCTGAATAAGGCTGTTGATGCAGCAGAAGAAGGCTTGAGAAGGCTAGGCAGACGAATCGAGGACTCGTGTCATGAAGTGGCCATGATGTTCGTCAAGTATTGCCCTGATCCTGCTCTCGCTGCTGTTTTCAAGTTCAAGGCACCAGACAAGTGGACGGCTAGCGAGATACAAGAACATCTTGACCGTTATCAGTCTGAGGTCAGACAGCAGGTACCAGTTAAACTCAAACGGCCCAGTTACATGAGACATGCTGCAGCCCAAGCCGAGAGACTTGAACCAGCTGTGGTAACTGCCAACAATCACCCAGCAGAAACTTCTGAACAGACTGACAGTGCTGTTGCGCCTGTTCCTCATGTCGACGATAACTGCATGAAAGCTCTTGTGAGTCTCTTGGACCGTGCGCTTTCACAGAACAACCAGATTGCAAGCAGGTCATTCCCTCTAGCCCATTCATCAGCCCAACGGTGTAGAGTATGTAAATCTGATGACCATTCCACTCTTGTTCATTGCAGACGACAGCGACTGTGTTTGAATTGCTTTCAGCAGGGGCACATCAAGAAACACTGCCCAAATTTTACGTCCAATCGACCTACTCAACATTCCTCTCCAGATTCTCAGCCTTTAAACTAGTTAGCTCACATTCAAGAGGGAAAAGTGTGAGCAGAAGTGAACAATCCCTCAGAAGTGATGACCTTGAGCAGTGTTACATGACAGCGTGCACCCAAGCATCAGCAGATTCTAAAGTCATAGTGCAGAATACACAGAGAATTGAGCCATTTGATGAGCTGTTCTATGCACCAGTTAACGTGAATAACAGATTCCAATTACGGGGAATGATTGACTCAGGATCCATGGCATGTACTCTTAGTGAGGAGGCAGAGGCAAGAATGCTGGATGAAAATGCGTTGTCCGAGCCGAAATCACTGACCCATGAGATAGTTCTGGTTGGATGTGGAGGTAAACTGACCAAGCCGAAGTGCATGTATGAAGTTGAGCTAAAAGTCTATGGACAGAGTTGCATGGTCCCTGTTCTTGTTGTGCCAGGTCAAAAGGATGAACTCATACTGGGCACCAATGTCATAAAATTCCTCATGCATCAAATGAAAGTCAGCGACGACTATTGGCGTCTCATTTCCAGTGGTGGTTTGCAGTCTTCTGTCGAGTGTGAGCAATTCTTGGACTTGATGGCAAACACATGCAGATGGAGAGGAGATGAGCTACCAAGAAAGGTGGGAACCGGGAAACTCCAGCAATCAGTTACTCTTCTGGCAAAGCAAGAATACCTGCTTTGGGGAAAACTACCAAGGGATGTTCCTATGTCCCCAGGAAGCACAGTTGTTGTGGAGCCCACATCTACTAAGACCATGCCTCGACACATAATGGTTGGACGTGTTGTTACGCCACTGTGGGGTGATGGGTGGATCCCCATGAGGGTAACTAATGTTTCTGACCAACCTGTTACTTTGAAAAGAAATAGCAAACTGGCAGATGTGTCGCCTTGTATAGCTGTGGAGGACTTTGACCTTTTTCAAGGAGTCAGTCATGTTGAAGCCACTTCATTGGGGCAACAGCCATCACACATTAATCCTGCTGACCTCAAACGACGTTTGGAAGATGTTGGGCTTGCCGATATCGATATCGATTCTTGTTCCACTGACATGGTGTCTAAGGAGAGACTTGTCCGGCTGCTTGAGAAGTATAATGATGTCTTTTCCAAACACTCATTGGACTGTGGGGAAGCGAAAGGATTTGTTCACCGAATCCGTCTCATGGATGAGCGACCTTTCCGACTCCCTTACCGTCGTGTACCCCCTGCTCATTATCAGAAGCTACGCCAAGTCCTATCAGAAATGGAAGAACAAGGGATTATTCGAAAATCTGTGAGTGAATATGCCTCTCCCTTGGTTCTGGTATGGAAAAAAGATGGCAGCTTAAGAATTTGTACAGATTTTAGGTGGTTAAACGCCAGGACCATCAAAGATGCGCATCCACTTCCGCATCAAGCTGACTGTTTAGCAGCGCTCGGAGGGAATGCTTTCTTCAGTACCATGGACTTGACGTCAGGCTTTTACAACATCCCCATGGCTGAAGAAGACAAAAAGTACACAGCATTTACGACCCCTCTAGGCCTACACGAATATAACAGAATGCCGCAGGGCCTCTCTAACAGTCCAGCTTCATTTATGCGCATGATGCTTAGCATTTTTGGTGACCTCAACTTTAGTAGCTTATTATGCTACCTTGATGATTTGCTTGTGTATGCTCCAAGTGAGGAGGAATCTCTGAAAAGGCTGGAGGTTGTGTTGCAGCGTCTGCGATTACACAATCTGAAACTGAGCCCGAAGAAGTGCCATTTGATGCAGGCTTCAGTGCGGTTTCTTGGCCATTACATAGACGCCAACGGAGTTTCGTTAGACCCAGCCAAGGTCGATGTCATCACTAAGATGTCTAGAGCTGATTTGATGGAGGAAGACGGATGCACTCCTTCAGTGAAAAGGATCAAGTCATTTCTTGGGATGGTATTCTATTACCAACATTTTATCCCTAATTGTTCTGCAATGGCTAAACCACTTTTCGCACTCACTGCAGGACAGAAAAGGCGGGGCAAGGCTAAAGCAAACCTGAAAGCAGGGACGTTTCGCAGATTGCAGCCTACTGACTGGACCCCTGAATGTGATACTGCTCTGTCCAACCTGAAAGAGAGCCTTCTGCAGAGTGTTGTTCTTGCACATCCAGATTTTTCACGCCCATTGATTCTGTCGATCGATGCTTCTTTGGACGGTCTTGGAGCCGTACTTTCCCAGGTACCAGCTGGTGAAGAAAAAGCTCGCCCCATTGCCTTTGCAAGCAAGTCATTGACCAAGTCCCAGAAACGCTATCCAGCTCACCGACTCGAGTTTCTAGCACTCAAGTGGAGTGTTTGTGAGAAGTTTAGTCACTGGTTAAAGGGTCATACGTTTACAGTGTGGACTGATAACAATCCCCTGACTTATATAATGACCAAGCCCAAACTAGATGCTTGCGAACAGCGATGGGTGTCCAAACTGGCCCCATACACCTTTGATCTGAAACACATTCCTGGCAGCAAGAATACTGTAGCTGATGCTCTGAGCAGAGACCCTTTCACAGAAACAGTCAGTCGCAGGCTCATCTCTGAACCCTACAACCGCTTACTTGCAGAGGCAGAAGGAGTGAGTGAAGATGGGATTCGAGACACCTTCCACCTTAAGGTACAGAATCATCGACTCCTCACTATGCATACGTCTTCGAATTTTCCATGTGACAGTGATACTATCAAAGCTTGCTTGGATACACATGAGCAATGGGAAATGACAGCGGAGCTAAGAGCATCACAAGCCATCCAGTCTCTCCAAAGCTTCACAAGTTCTGGGTACGATGAGTTCTTTGGTCTTACCTTAGAAGAGCTCCGAGGTAGTCAAGAGTCCGATCCCAGTATTTTAAAAATCATGCAGTTTGTCAGCCAGAAGAGACAGCCTTCAAGGCGAGAAAAGAAGGACCTGAGTGCTACGGCCTTGGTACTACTCAAGCAGTTGGAAAAACTGCGAGTTCAAGATGGTGTACTCTACAGAGTCACAAAAGATCCCCTTAGCAGACAGAAAAGACGGCAGTTCATTGTGCCTGTAGGTCTCAGGGAAAAGGCCCTGAACGGAATACATGACCTCGCCGGTCATCAGGGACAAACCAGGACGTTACACCTGGCACGTCAACGATTTTTCTGGCCTAAGATGGAACATGATGTCAGAGCATATGTGAAACATTGCCAGCGATGTATCTTGGCTAAAACACCAGAGCCTACTGCTCGAGCCCCATTAGAGAGTATTAAAACATCTGCTCCTATGGAATTAGTCTGTTTAGATTTCTGGAGTGCTGAAGATCATAAACAACGTTCAGTTGATGTACTCGTTGTAACAGACCACTTCACTAAGCTAGCACATTCTTTTGTATGTCCCAATCAAACCGCTAAGCAAGTTGCTAAGAAATTGTGGGATCACGTATTTTGCGTTTACGGGTTCCCAGTACGAATTCATACAGACCAGGGTGCTAATTTTGAAAGTGCTCTTTTAGCTGAACTTTTGAAACTGTCCGGAGTCTCTAAGTCCCGTACCACCACGTACCATCCCATGGGGAATGGAGGGACCGAAAGGTTCAACCGTACATTAGGTACCATGTTGAGAGAATCCCCCTTCAAGAAAAACACAAGTGGCCTGAACAGGTCCAGACTCTAACATTTGCATACAATGCGACAGTACACGAGACAACAGGGTATGCCCCGTTCCAGCTAATGTTTGGCCGCATCCCGAGACTTCCCGTCGATGTTATGTTCAAGCAAGTGTTGCATGATCCTGTGGTCGTTGACCATGACAGCTATGCAAAGTCACTCATGTCGTACCTTCACGAAGCGGCTAGTATCGCACAGAAGCACACTGCCAAAGAGCAACAGAAGCAGGCTGAAGGTTACAACAGAAGGGTCAAAGGAATGCATCTTAACCTAGGAGACAGAGTGCTTATCGCAAACAAGGGAGAACGTGGAAAACGGAAACTTGCTGACAAGTGGGATCCAAAAGTCTACACAGTGAAAGACAGGAATCTTCAGACTAATGTGTATAAGCTCGTGGATGATGCTGGAAATCGTAGAGTTGTTCATCGCAATCTGGTCTTGGACATCAGCTTTCTGCCTGTGAAATCAGTCGACGAAGCAGTGGATGACGACCAGTCCAGTACTGAACATCCTGAGGATGAGTCCTGTTCCTTAAACCCCTTTGAAACTTCTGGGCATGACAACTCACATGAGCCCTGGATATCTGATGATTCTACTGATGCACGGAGTCTCATGTCCTCTGATGACATGGTAACAGAAGTTGATGATCTGAATCAAGAGAATGACAAACCCAGTGTTCAAGAGCATATAGAGAATGAAATAGACAGCAGTAACTCACATAGCACTTGTGCAAATTCTTCTGATCGAGATTCAGATTTATTAGATGTACCAGATACAGGCATTTCAGATACTGCTAATTTACCAATAAACATTGGTACTAACATGCCACCAAATACCAGTGACACACAAAACATTGTCAGATCTCGTACAGGTAGGGTTGTAAAAAGAGTCAGTCGTCTGATCGAATCTATGGTTCAAAAAAAAAAAGCTTTTAGTGTCGAGAGTTTTGCTATGACGGCCAATAAGAAATCTCAGTCCCTTTTAAATGTTTACTAAAACTGTTTATTTTGTAGGGATTAAGCACTAACTGTTTATTTAGTTTCATTGTAATCCTGAGTTTCAAAGACATAAGTAGGGCCAGGTTCACATATGATGTACAAGG
The DNA here is from genome assembly GCF_023375975.1 of Astyanax mexicanus. Classification (NCBI taxonomy): domain Eukaryota; kingdom Metazoa; phylum Chordata; class Actinopteri; order Characiformes; family Acestrorhamphidae; genus Astyanax; species Astyanax mexicanus. The sequence goes on from NC_064408.1 coordinate 120,151,527, forward strand.
CATCATATAGTTCCAGGAAAGGTCTAAGGCCTGATCAACCTTGGGTTAATCTTGACCTGTTTAGCAGGTAGCTCATACAGCTGAATTATTGAAGAATAAGATTTTTCATTGGCCTGTGCCAGCTATGACAAGTTTCAGATGAGTAAAGAAATACGTTCTTAGAGCCATCTGATCAGGATTTTAGTGAAATTCTAGGGGAGGTGAATGTAGCGGATGAGAATATAAATAATATTTTATTATTTCATTCCACATAAAATCCTTCTCTAATTATCTTTGTTATCCTTTTGAGTATTTTTCTGTATTTCTGGGTATTATTTATTTTGTATTTGTGATTTTTGTTCCTTTTGGGGGTGATTTCAAGCTGTAATATTGATTTTAAGCTGAACTGCAGAGCAGACTTTTATTTTGAAATCGCGCGAGTTTTCAGTGTCAGCGCGGGCTTCTCTCTCCTCAGTTCGCTCTAAAATACTGCTGAGGAGAGGTGGGTGTTTACTGTGCTCCTGATGAAATACTGTTTTAAAACTGTTCAAGCACTTATAGTGCACTAAATCTGTACTCTTACTTGTGTTTTAGTACTAAGAGTAAGTTATCTCTGGTTGTGTGGGTAGTTCGTTTGTGTAGAGAGTTTTTCTATATAAGTACAGCAGATTTAGTGGAGTTAAGGGAGATACTGCTACCAGTTAAGCTAATATGGTGTGCTTTTCTTCTCACAGTTGCATGTGTGTGTGTGTGAGAAGGACCAGAATTCACTCTATGCTGTGTTGTATGCTACTCTCATGCACAGGTACTGCCACAGGTTAATTGGTTAATTGTTTAATTAATTTAGCTAATTGTTTAATTGCATCAGCTGTTTATTTTTATTGGAATTTGTTTTGTTATAATGAAATTAATGTTCAGAAGAGAAAAAATATACGTAATTTATGGGAGTCTCTCTATATATATGTGCATGGGGTAATGTGTTATGGTAATGTATAATATTGTATTTTATTTCATAGCTATAGATATATTCTTAATGTTTATTTTCATAACATAGTACTCTATATTTGTGATACAATATTTTATGATGTCTATTTTATTGTGTGTTTTATCAACTTGATGTAGAGGAAAAAAAAGTGTACTCAGTTCGCGCTAAAATACTGCTGAGGAGAGTTGCATGTGTGTGTGTGTGAGAAGGACCAGAATTCACTCTATGCTGTGTTGTATGCTACTCTCATGCACAGGAAATAGAGAGAATAAAACTCCCGTTGTATGGCAGAGTGTGTCCCGTGTTTCCATCATCGCATTCACAACGCAGAGGGTGGCCAAGCCTACTAGGAGAGAGAGAGAGAGGGACACACACACACACAGTCAAACACGACCCGGCTACACTGACAAGATAGACAGCTCCTTGCTTGTTGTTCGATGTCGCTATCAAGACCAGGCCACCAAACATAGCTTCGAGCTATGGCTTTCATTCTCACCACACCAGGGTGGCCACTGTGCAGTTCTTCAAGGATCCTTTGTCTTAATGTAGCTGGAACAATGACTCTTATGCCCCACATTAGGCATCCTTGCTGCACTGACAACTCATTGCGCCTGGAAATGAATGGTGAAAACTCACTGGTACTGGCACTGCTCAATCCTCTAGTTCCTTGAGTGACCATTGTCAAGACTGCAGATAAGATTGGGTCTGCCTGCGTTTCGCAACGGATTTCAGAAGCACTGACTGGTAATGTTTCCATTTGCTTCAGATAGAATACATCAACAGTGTCTTTTCTGTTCCACCTGCAAAGGTAATCTTGAGAGGCCATCAGCATTGGCATGATGAGCTGCTTTCTTGTACTCAATTGTGTAGTTGTGTGCAGACAAAAGTAGAGCCCACCTTTGCATGCGTGCTGCTGCCATGGAAGGCACGCCTTTCTGTGCTCCAAAGATGGTGGTCAAGGGGCGATGGTCTGTGAGAAGTGTAAACCTTCGCCCATAGAGATATTGGTGGAATTTACGCACACCAAAAATGATCGCCAAGGCCTCGCGCTCAATTTGTGCGTAATTCTGTTCTGCTTTGCTAAGAGTCCGTGACGCAAATGCTACTGGCTTCTCCTCTCCACTAGGTAGCACATGGGAGATTACTACCCCTACACCATAGGGTGAAGCGTCACATGCCAGTCGAATGCTGTTTTGGGGATCATAATGTGTCAATACATACAAGCTGTTCCTTTGCCCACCTAAAAGCAGATTCACATTCCACAGACTAATGCCAACGTGTCTCCTTGCACAATAGGGCATTCAGAGGATTCAGAATGGTTGCAAGATTCGGTATGAAGCGCCCATAATAATTTATCAGACCCAGGAATGATCTCAACTGGGTGAGACTGATGGGAGCCGGTGCTTCGACAATTGCTCGCATTTTCTCTGGAGATTTGTGCAATCCTGCAGAATCAATTATATGACCCAGGTACTCCAAAGAGTCTTTGAAAAATTCACATTTGTCCTTCTCAAATCGCAAGCCAAACTCCTCCAGACGTCCAAGCACTGCATCAAGATGTTGTAGGTGTTCAGTGTCAGTACAGCCAGTCACTAATATGTCATCCAGATAACAGTGTACGTTGGGTAGCCCTTGCAAGATCTGGTCCATGGCCCTTTGAAAAATGGCTGGAGCCGAGGCAATCCCAAAAGGAAGACGATTATAACAGAAGAGACCTTTCTGTGTGTTGATTGTGAGGAGTTTTCGCGAGCTCTCGTTGACTTGCATTTGCAGGTAGGCATTGGATAGATCCAATTTGCTAAAACGTTGTCCTCCTGCCAAGGATGCAAAAAGATCCTCAATACGTGGAATTGGATATTGCTCAACTTGGAGGAAAGGGTTTATTGTCACTTTGAAATCGCAGCAAGTGCGCACTGCTCCATTCTTTTTTACCACTGGAACTATTGGAGTTGCCCATTCGCTATATTGTACAGGTGACAGGACTCCAATTTCAGTAAGACGGGTCAATTCAGCTTCAACCTTTGGGCGTAGAGCATATGGGACCACTCTCGGCTGGAAAAACTTTGGTTTGTGCTCAGGCTTTAGTGACACGTTTGCTTCAATGCCTTTCATCACTCCTAGCTCTTTAGAGAACACTGCAGCATGTTTCCGCAACACATCATCCAGCGTACCCATTCGAACTGCCCGTATCTTTTTCCAGTTCAATTTGATTTGACGCAACCACTCTCTGCCAAACAACGGTGGATATTCGCCCTGGACAACATACAGAGGAAGCACAGCAGTTTGTTTGTTCATTTTCACTTGAACATTGACGACCCCTAGTGGACACAATGCTTCACCAGTGTATGTCCTCAACACTATGTCAGTTGGCTGTAGGGGTAAATGGTTCAGTTTCGCTTCATACGTGGCTACTGACATCAGTGAGACTGCTGCCCCTGTGTCTAGCTATTTCGACCGCTTTTTGAAATGTGAGCGAAGCCTCTGTGAGCAGTCGTTTTTGCATAGCTTCACTCTGCAATCCTCAAACAAATCTGTCTCGGAGCGCATCTTCCAACTGTTCCCCAAACTCACAATGCTCAGAAAGTTTTTTAAGCACTGCTACATACTGACAAACGGACTCACCCATCTCTTGATTCCGTTTGTGGAAGCGAAATCTTTCTGCGATGGCTTAGGCTTAGGAGAAAAATGCTGCTGTAATACAGTTTTTATTTCGTTGAAGCTCTTGTCTCCAGGCTTCTCCGGTGCGACAAGGCTACGAAGTAGGCCATATGTCTTACAACCAATTACACTCAGTAGAACAGGCACTTTCTTTCCACTCTCAATGCTATTTGCCTCCACAAAATGCTCAAATCTTTCAATGTAGGTTGTCCATTGCTCCATATTCTCATCAAAAACCTCAATGTGGCCAATGGTAGCAGCCATGTTACTTGCTTTCTTCCCAAAACTCTCTCAAAACAAAAACTAGAGCCAACTTACACACTCTGCTGGGTCCAAAAGCAATTCAAACACCTCGTCGCCAAATATGTTATGTCTTCATTAAGATAACGTATAAAAACAGCGTGCAAAGTCTCTGTTCAGTAAAGTGACTCACACACATACAGAGGTGCATTCGAACTCTTGTTTCTTTTACTGGGTAACTCACATGAACTAACACATTGCTAATGCCACCTACAGGATGACTGATGTAACAACAGCTATAAGTTTAACAACTACATAACATTCATTTAGATAATAGTTTAGATACTAGGGTTTAAAATACTTCTATAGAAGTTGAAGCATCAACTTAAGCTTTTTTATTCTTTAAGTAAAAAAGTACTGCTTTCAAAACTACTTAAAGTATAAAAGTAAAAGTATTTTCATTCATTACTCTGTAGGTAGAAGTATAGTATAGATACTAGGGTTTAAAATACTGCTGTAGAAGTTAAAGAATTTTTACTTTTTAAGTAAAAATGTTTTTTTTTAAAAAGTACTGTATTCAAATCTACTTAAAGTATAAAAGTAAAAGTAACGACTCTGGAGACAATAGTGTGAACAAAGGTGTGGAAAGTATCTCCATTAATTACTCTGTAGGAAGAAGTATATTATAGATACTAGGGTTTAAAATAAGACTTCTGTAGAAGTTAAAGTATCAACTCAATTTTTACTCTTTAAGTAAAGGTGTTTCAAAACTACTTAAAAAATAAAAGTAAAAGTAACGATTCTGGAGACAAGCGTGTGAACAAAGGTATGTAAAAAGTATCTCCATTCATTACTCTGTAGGTAGAAGCACTATAGATACTAGGGTTTAAAATAATACTTCTGTAGAAGTTAAAGTATCAACTCAAGCTTTTTACTCTTTAAGTAAAAGCTTAAAAGGTCTCAGTTATTAGCAATCTTGTGCTGCTTCTCAAAATCCACATACTCATAATATTGTATCACCTGTTTCTACTAGAGGACACATGCTTTTATCTTTCTTGCAATCATATTCTTACCCCATACATAATTCTGCAGCCTCTTACAGTTTTTTTCTGTCGCTATTTCGTGGCTAGCTGGCGACTGTAAACCAGAAGTGATGTCACGACGTCACAATGTCAGACTCGGTTCTGATACATCAGCTCACAGACGCAGCCTTGTGCTGATCCACACCACCCTAGAAGTGATGAGGGGAAAGAGCGCCATCTACTGTACCCACCCAGAGAGAGCAAGACCAATAGGCTGTATGCATGCCCTCTTCCGCATTACGAGTCAGCCAGCTTCATCACTTATGATGAATTCATCACAATTATGAAGGTAAGATTCGGCCGTGTAATGTTAGCCCTTGGTTAAACAGTTTGTTTACTAGCTAGTGCTAGCGTAGTGATATTGCTAATGTAATGTGTCCAGACAAACCACGTCTCCCTGAAGCTGCGGGAGTCTCCCGCATTTCGGTAGTGGCTCACTTTTTTTTCCTCTAATCGTGTGTGGGAAGGAAAGAGAGAAAACAGAGAGGGTTCTGATTGGCCTGTTCTCTGCAAAGAGTCTGTGAGACAGCCAATCCGTTTTTAGTGTGGGCGGGCAGTGTTTTTCCCCCCTCCCGGACGGGATTTGTTCAGTGAGTGAGAGAAAGCAGATCATGGCGGAGGCAATATTAATAATTATTGTAATATGATATGAAATGTTTTTGATGTTTTTGATGCAATTTTTTGTGATATTGTAACTGTCAATTTTTGTCAAATAAAAGCTTTTTTCCAAAAAAAAAAAAAAAGGAAAGCAGAGGCAGGGCCTTCCAAAAAGAAGAAAAGATAAAACTCATTTCACCTCTGAACACTCTAAATGTAATTAAAAATTACATTAATTAATATTAGGTTAATATAAGGTTTCTGTGAATTTATATCAAAGCTTTAAATCTAATACTGCAAAGTGCTACTGTAAGTACATAATTGGTACTAAATTTTATCATAAATATTAGTTTAAACTCTATACAAGTACACTGTTTCACAGAAACTAGATTGCCTTCTGAGTTTTGTTACTATCACACATGTTCAGCGTGAATGAGTTTCAGTGAGTAAAGTGAGAATAACAATGTTTTGGCTTCAATTTTTCAAATTTCATACTGATAAACTGTAATAAGATGGTCCATACGGGTATTTGTTTTTCAGAACTTCTCACTCTACTCATGTATTCTGTATAAAACGGGTTCATATTTAGAAAGTAATGTTTTCATCTTTAACCCTTGTGTGGTGTTCATATTTTTGTTACTCGTTTACTTTGTTACTTGTATTTAATTCAGCAAAATTAAGCAATTGTACATTAAAATGCTTTACACATGCTCGCTTCACCTAAATTGCAAGCAATATAAACAGCTTACATGGTTAATATTTGCCCTTTACCTTTCTTATGTTACATTTCTTTCAAAAAGTGCTACTCTTTTTTTATTAGTTTTTTAATAAAATGTAAAAGAAAATGAATTAAACTCAAGATATGAGTAGGAAATTTGTTTAGTTTCAAATTTACAAATGAAGCAATGTTTATTAGCCCTTGGCCAAACATACTGTATGTTATATAAATGTGTGTGTGTGTGTGTGTGTGTGGGGGGGGGGGTGTACAGTGTGTGTTTCTCGAAAATGTGTTTTGATATGTGTTTTTCACAAAAAATGTGCCAATGCCAATGAGTTTACACAGCTGCACTCTGACTGAGTGCTGACTGAACAGAAGTGGCATAAACCAAGGACAATGGTGACTAATGTTCTTCACGTGGGACTCTGATTTTATATATCTCTAATTGTTTGTTTACTGAAATTTATTTTTTGTGTACATCCACGCCCCCACAAAAAGAAAGAAAAAGAAACTTGCACACACCAAAGGATAACGAAACTTTACTTTCATATTAATTAATTTTCCTTTTTTGTTTATTAAATTTAGAGTGTTCAGAGGTGAAAAGAGTTTTTTCTTCTTTTTGGAAGGCCCTGCCTCTGCTTTCCTTTTTTTTTTTTGGAAAAAAAGCCTTTATTTGACAAAAAATTGACAGTTACAATATCACAAAAAATTGCACCACATCAAAAACATTTCAAATCATATTACAATAATTATTAATATTGCCTCCGCCATGATCTGCTTTCTCTCACTCACTGAACAAATCCCGTCTGGGAGGGGGGAAAACACTGCCCGCCCACACTAAAAACGGATTGGCTGTCTCACAGACTCTTTGCAGAGAACAGGCCAATCAGAACCCTCTCTGTTTTCTCTCTCTCCTTCCCACACGCGATTAGAGAAAAAAAGTCTGTGGCCTGTGTGCGGGTTTGGGGCGCTCGTTCTGAATTGCGGGAGATTATATGTGACTCGCGGGCATCAGGGAGCCGCTACCGAAACGTGGGAGACTCCCGCAGCTTCAGGGAGACTTGGTTTGTCTGCATATATATTCAGGAGAAATCTGGAACTAAACTTTGTTCTGTAGCTTGGCTCAGGATATAACCTACTTACCTAAAAATGACCTAAAATTCTTGTTACCTTTTACTGTATTTATATTGCTTTGCATATGTTTAAATCATATGTGGTGTTTTTTTTTTATGCACGCACGCACATACACACACACTAGTACATCTCAAAAAAAAAAAAAATATTACGAAGTTGAAAAATCACTTTTTCAGTAATTCAGTTCAAAATGTGAAACTCATATATTATATAGATCTGTTACACACAGAGAGATTTTTTTATTGTTGTTTATTATGGCTCACGGCCAATGAAAACCCAAAAATTAGTATCTCAGAAAATTACAACATTATATAAGACTATTTTTTGTACTGTGGGCAGTGTGCCAAGTCCTGCTGGAAAATGAAATCCTCATGTCTATAAAAGTTGTCAGCAGCAGAGGGAAGCATGAAGTGCTGTAAGATTTTGTGGGAAAACAGAACTGCACTGATTTTAGACTTGATAATAAAACACAGTGGATCAACACCAGCAGATGACAGACATGACTCTCCAAACCATCACTGATTGGTGGAAACTTCACACTAGATCTCGAGCAGTTTGGACTGTGTGTCTCTCCACTCTTCCTCCAGACTCTGATCCCTTGATTTACAAATGAAATGTAAAATTTACTGATGATCAGTGATGGTTTGGATAAAGAGACATGTCATCTGCTGGTGTTGATCCACTGTGTTTTATTATCAAGTCTAAAGTCAGTGCAGTTTTATTTTCCCGCAAAATCTTACAGCACTTCATGCTTCCCTCTGCTACTGACAACTTTTATGGAGATGCGGATTTCATTTTCCAGCAGGACTTGGCACACTGCCCACACCGCCAAAAATACAAATTAGTCTTATATAATTTTGTAATTTTCTGATACACTGATTTTTGGGTTTTAGCGGCTGTAAGCCATAATCATCAACAATAAAATAAATAAATACTTGAAATGGATCACTCTGTGTGTAATACATCTACATTATGAACCGAATTACTGAAATAAAGTAATTTTTCAAAGATATTCTAATTTTTTTGAGATGACGCTGTGGAACAAAGCTTAGTTCTAGATTTCTTCTGGATGCCCCTCAGCCAGCATGTGTATATGTTCAGTTCCGTCAGCAGCTCACCTGAATTAACATCAGTAAGATTTGATTTACCAAATCAGGTGTTGATATGATAAGAACAAACTACTCAACTAACACTAAACTTGGATGAGGGGAGATTAAGAGGTGTTTTAAGGAACACAGTGATGTAAAAGCTGCACTGCTTTTTGTAAAAAACACTTACTGCCCAATTAAGAAGCTTTTTCTTTCATTTAAAAATTCCACAGGTGCCTAAAACATTTGCATAGGCTTTACACAGATTTTTCATTTTTTTCTAGCGCTACTCGTCATGGTCTTGCATTTGGGCTTATACTTTAGCACTAATATATATATATATATATATATATATATATATATATATATATATATATATTTGCTTTGTCTTATTCACAGGAGCAGATTGTACACTCAGGGTGGTTAAAGTCTACGGTGACCTTCCTATTGATGTGGCTCCAATGATTACAACTAGTAATGTGCCTCTGGTTGTTATCTAAGTGTGTTATCTTATCACATGCCAGTAAAGAGAGTGCCAAAAACCTGTCCCCACACAGATGCCCCTTCTCCCCCCCCCCCCAACTGCCACTTTCTGATTATAGGCTGGGACCCTCTACTTGTTCCTTTGTCTACACTGAACATCAGCAGCTCCACATGATGTCCCTGGAAACATCTTTAAGAGACAGCACACAAAATCGAAAACTCCACTAAAAAGCAGAGTTCCTGTGTTGAGTGGCACAAACTAAGACAGTATCGTCTCACCTCCTCCACATTTAGAGAAGTCTGTCACACCAGAGGACAGAGCTCTGCTCAGAATTTGGCAAAAAGGTTTTTGAGACCTAGCCATCAGACTGCGGACATGAGAAGATGGCTTGAGCTGGAGCCTGTAGCAGTAGAGGAGTACTGCAGAGTAAGGGAGGTTAACCACTATCCCTGTGGTTTTCTGATCCACCCTGATGCATCATGGATGGGATCATCACCAGATGGGATTGCGTATGATCCAAAGGAGCAGCCAGAGTTTGGGCTTATTGAAATAAATGTGGACTGCCCATATATATATATATATATATATATACATGCAGATTTATGCTATTTACATTACATCCTCTGTGGTAAGAAACTAAACATTTCCACCTTCAAAAAAAGCCCAGCAGATGTTGAGCCTTGCTTTTTTTTGTCCAAGCCTTTACAAGAGGCCCGTTTTTATAGTTTGTCAGCAGACATGCTACAGTATAGAGCTGATTAATGTTGCCAAAAAGCCGGAGAGGAATCCCTGTGTCAAAAAATTTGTGTTCCTTTACTCGATGTATAAGGCGCTCTACGTGCACCCTAAGGCGGGCAATGGCCTGGGTCTCCCTGACCTCACCAGGCATAAAGGCATAAAGTTATCCAAAAGCAGTGTGTAAGACTGGTGGAGGAGAACATGATGCCAAGATGCATGAAAAAAAACTGTGATTAAAAACCACCAGGGTTATTCCACCAAATATTGATTTCTGGACTCTTAAAACTTTATGAATATGAACTTGTTTTTTTGTGTTGTTTGAGGTCTGAAAGCTCTGTGTCTTTTTTTTGTTTGTTTTCTTCAGCTTAACTTCTCATTTTCTGCAAATAAATGCTCTAAATGACGATATTTTTATTTGGAATCTGTGAGAAATGTGTTCTGTAGTTTATAGAAACAACTGAAGTGGTCTCTTCATTTTTTTTGTTCTAGAGCTGTATTTCATTGAATTAAGAGCTAATACGAGCTATGCCTTATATTACAATATACAGTCCCAGTCAAAAGCTTCAATTTAATGTGTTTTCTTTCTATTGTTATGATGTTTTACATTGTAAATTTAATTTTAAAGACTATATTAAAGGCGTACAGGAACACATGCTGCATTATTCTGTAAACAGAAAGCTTTAAACAATCCAGAATTTGTTTCATACTTCAGATTCTTGTAGTGTAGATCTCCAGGACCAGAGTTCAGTACTCAAAGGCTATAATTTGTAGGCTATTTGTTTAGGCTCCTCCCTCCTGGCCTGCTCATTCCTCAGTCTAGCTGAGTCTGCTGATCTTCAGCTCGTGACTGTATTAATACCGTCAGCAATCCCAGAAGAAACAGGGGGTGGAACAATACGCTGCTTTAAATCCAGCTGACACGCTAAAACATGGGTCAAAATTCAATAATAAAATACCCTCTCTTTAAAGCAGGGGTCCTCAACCTTCTGCACCTCACGGCCCACCTGTTCCTGACAAGAAACAGTGGCGGCTCACAAGAAAAAGACAGAACGAACCTTTGTTAATTCATTTATTTATATATTTTTATGCCGTTTATCTGCAGCAGGCACATTCATTACTCTGGCCACTCATTACTCTGTAGGCAGAGGTTTAAAATACTTCTGCAGAAGTATCTAAAGTTGAAGTATTAACTCAAGCTTTTTACTCTTTAAGTAAAAGTATAAATGCGCAAAAGGCATGTGCTAATTCTCTTAATAAATCATGGGTGTAGTTAATCAGCGTGTCACTTGTTCATCATTGCCTTTAAAGTCAGGTGAGCTCTAACTTTGGCGAATTGCTATTTTAACAACGCAGCATCCTGGACCAACGTGTCCAAAAAGTAAAAATGTTTTTTAAAAAACTCAGTTTTAATGCTCTACTTACTCAAAAAATGTTGGGTTTAAATTGGGCTCTGGCTCATAATGACAGTTTATCTGGTGGGGCGGGGTGGACTTTACTGTTGACGTCTGTCTAGGTTGTATTCACTCAGTGAAGCACCTGTGGTTTCTGTGCCAAGATAGCATATCTGTGCCATAGAAGGCATATTTTCTGGTGTATTCCTAATATGAAACAGTGTCTGCTCACAAGAAAAAGACAGAAAAACCTTTGTTAATTCATTTATTTATATATATATATATATATGTTTTATGCCGTTTATCTGCAGCAGGCACATTCATTACTCTGGCCACTCATTACTCTGTAGGCAGAGGTTTAAAATACTCCTGTAGAAGTATCTAAAGTTTAAGTATTAACTCAAGCTTTTTACTCATTAAGTAAAAGTGTAATTTTTTTTTTTTTTAATTTTACCTTTATTTCACCAGGCTAGTCAGTAAGAACAAGTTCTTATTTACAATAACGGCCTGGCAAGCAGCAGAAAACACTTGAGGAACAACATAAAAGCAACTAACAATATAATAAACAGAAACAAACTAAAAAAAAAAAATGTTAAAAACAGTCAATTAATCGCAAAGCATGTGCATGTATCAGTAAAAAGCTCTTAAACACATTATTTTTAAATTGTGAAATGGAGATAAAAGCCTCTAATTTTAGAGTATTTTGTAATGTGTTCCAGTCTTATGCAACTGAAATGATAATCTGCCAAAAGTAGAGTTTGTTTTGGAATTGTAGTGGTTGGATCAGGTTCTGTAGATAAGGCGGTGATTGGCCAAGGAGAGTTTTGTAGATAAGTGTGAGCCAGTGTATACTGCGACGAGTGCGTAAAGAAGGCCAACTGACCAGAGTATAAAGGGAGCAGTGATGGGTTCTTGTTACGTATGAGGAGGGTGGCCGTAAGCGCAGATAAATATCAAAAATATTTATTAAACAAACAGGATAAATAAAGACAAAACTGAAAACAAACACGGGTAATGCAAAAACACAGAAAAACAAGACTAGGATATATTATTAAACTTAAAAAAAGACCAAAAACCAACCTGACACATACACAGCAAGGTAGCACACAAATATGGACCAAAACTGCTAAAAATAAACAAATAAATAAAAACGTAAGTAAATTACTCAATAAAAGTAATATGGTGATTAAAATGGTAAAGAATAATTATAATTAATATAAAATAAATACATATACATAAAAATAAATATCTTAGATTCTTAGTTATGGGTTTAATTTCTATTTTGATTCGTTTGTTTATTTATTTGCATAACTATTTATTTCTGCATTCATTTATTTCCTGATTTCTTTATTTCTCTATTTCTTTATTTCCTGATTTATTTATTTCTGTTTTTCCTTTTCCTCATATGATAATGAAGGTGCTGTCCAGCAATGATGTCACGGTGTCTTAGCATTCCTATTGGTTGATCGGTGTCAGATAACCTAGATTGATTGTGCATGTCTTACTCCTTTGGCGGTAACTTTGGTAAGGTAGAAGAATATTATAAAACACGCCCCTTCTTTATCATATAAGGACAAGGAAATGCAGAAACAAATAAATTGGGAAATAAATTAACGCAGAAATAAATAAATAAATAATAATAAAAAAAATAAACAATGTTAATAAAGAAACCCATAAATAACAAATATTTAAGATATTTATTTTTATAGATATGTATTTATTTTTATATTAATTATAATTATTCTTTACCATTTTAATCACCATATTACCTTTATTGAGTGATTTACTTACGTCTTTATTTATTTATTTATTTATTTTTAATTTTGGCAGTTTTGGTCCTCCATACACAAAAGACTCCGCACTGAACACTGAAACAGAGGGGCTTGTATGCACAAGGAGGGAACAGGAAACTGGAAACACCTGAGGATCAATCAAGAGGGGGCGGGCTTACAAATAATTGATGACAGGGCGGGGCTAGGGCGGAGACAGAACCAAAACACAACAGTAGCACATGGCTGGGAAACACCTGACAGGTAAGCAGAGGGGAGGAGCACAGAAAACCAAAAGGAGGAAAAACACAGGACAGACACAGGCTAAGGTGTGGCAGTTCTAGAGTGAGCATTTGTAATAAAACGAAGAGCAGAGTGATACTACGGTGGCCGAGAAAGCCCAACGCAGTGCAAATTGAAAAGCGCTGCAAAAGCACAAAACACATCCATCAAAATTACAACACCGGCGCAGCAAATAGAAAAACGCGCTGCAAATACAACCACAACACAAAGGAATTTTCCCGGGGGACCTTAAAAGATACTGTACCAGCTAAGCTGCGTCTTCAGTAACGTCTCGGACTTCACTATGTGTACAAAGGACAATAAGTGGCAAACAAGGCGTTTTGTGAAGCAGAACTTTTAATAATATGCACACAACCGTGGTAATCACAGGTAATAAACATTACTTACTTTTCAGAAGCTTGTTTGCCACTTATTGTCCTTTGTATACAGCTGGTACAGCATCTTTTAAGGTCCCCCGGGAAAATTCCGTTGTGTTGTGACTCACTTCCGTTGTGTTGTGGTTCTATTTGCAGCGCGTTTTTCTATTTGCAGCGCGTTTTTCTTTTTGCAGTGCGTTTTTCTTTTTGCAGCGCGTTTTTCTTTTTGCAGCGCGTTTTTCTATTTGCTGCGCCTGTGTTGTAATTTTGATGGATGTGTTTTGTGCTTTTGCAGCGCTTTTCAATTTGCACTGCGTTGGGCTTTCTCGGCCACCGTATGATACAGAACTTTTACTCGCCAGTCTGTAAACTGTGTCGCCATAAATCAAACAGGGGCAGCAGAGTCATCTGAACCAGAGAAAGCTTGGCAGCCCGGGTAAATGATGAGCGGTTTCTGTAAAGAAAGCCATGTTTTGCTCTGACTTTTCCTTTTTAAGCAGTAAAAGTACTGCTTTCAAAACTATTTAAAGTATAAAAGTAAAAGTAATGTAAGGGGAGAAAATATATTCCTATAGTGCACTCCTCCCCTCCCCTCCTCCCCGAAACACATTTTACTAAAAGCCATAATGACTATTCTATTCCATTGTTCTGATATCGCCTGTGCTTTTCCTGTTTAAAAATAATAATCAGGGGTGGTGAAAAGCCCCGCCATGCAGTATGTTTCATAAATTTATTTTCCTCTTGAGCAACATTTTTCCTGGAACATGAAATTGTGAGAGGAGCCAAAAAGTGCAACCTGTGCTAGAACAATCACCAGACACTGAATAACTGCATGACTCAGTGTAACTTTGGCCCAATCCTATTTTATTTCTTATTCAAGTAAGAACCCGATACAGATACAGCTATAGCAGTACAGCGCTAAAGTTCAGCAAGCATTAATTTTATCATTTCTAAGCTTTAATTTTAGCTGTCCAGAGCCAAAATCTATGACCGTTTTGCACATCTCTGTTGGATTTTCTCTGTCAGTTTTATGAGGTAGATTCTCGTGGAATTCAGGCTAATTTCAGTTAACAGCTGTGCTGAACTCATCAAGAGTTAATTACTTGAATTTCTTGTCTCTTAATAAAGTGTTTGAGAGCATCAGTTAAAGTAAAGTAGTGAAGAGGTAGAGTTACAGGTATACAGTGAATAGTGAATATTTGAGTAATGTTCTAATCCAGATTATGAGAAGCTACACCTACTCAACTAAATAAAGATAAAATACATTAAGATGAAATTAAATTCAGTCGATCTGAAACATTTCAAAAACTTGTGCAGTCACCACAAAGACCATCAAAAAGGTTATGATGGAACTGGCACTCATCAGGTTCGTCTCAGTGAAGGAAAACCAAGAGTTACCAGCCTCAAAAACTGTAAATAAGAAAGTATTTTGTTGTTTTGAAAGATTATTTTGCATTATGCATTTTTTATTTCTCTTTGCTATTTGGGCTAATTGGCACTTGATTAGTGTGAAAACAAAGAATTATCCTTTTACATGATGTCCACATATGTGGACTTCAGTTTTATATTTCGATAGAACACAATTATTGAGGACCAAAACTGCTAAAATTAAAAATAAATAAATAAATAAAAATGTAAGTAAATCAGTCAATAAAAGTAATATGGTGATTAAAACTGTTAAAAATAATTAGAATTAATATAAAAATAATAAATAAAACACGCCCCTTCATTATCATATAAGGACAAAGAAATACAGAAATAAATAAATTGGGATATAAATAAATGCAGAAATAAATAAATAATAAAAAAATAAACAATGTTTATAAAGAAACCCATAAATAACAAATAATTAAGATATTTATTTGTATAGATATGTTTTTATTTTTATATTAATTATAATTATTCCTTACCGTTTTAATTACTATATTACTTTTATTGAGTGATTTACTTACGTTTTATATATATATACATATATATATATATTTTTAAATAACTTATTATACTTTAACAAAAAATATAAAAATAGCACAAAAGTCTTACTTAAATTGTGCTAAAATTGTTACTTAACTGTACTAAAATGGAATATTTTAAATATACTGTACTTAAGTAACATTTAAACATTTTAATTACTTCATGTACGTAACCCCATATTTTAAATATAGTTACAGTAAGTGTATATATATATATATATATATATTTAGTACATTATTATTACAACTGTATCACTATTTATTATACACCAGGTATATTAGTAGAAATTGATGTAGAATTGATGTTAAATATATGTGATCTATATTTACATTAGAGTACAAATATATATGCTTCTTCTATATATGTTCCTGTCTTTTGTAAGTAGCACATTTCTACTATAGTTTGTTGGGTATAAAAATATATTTTAATATACTGTATAATATAATATACATTTTTTTTAAATTAGTAGTAGTAATTTAATTTACTTTCTAAAAAGTTACATGATATGTTGCATTTTAAGTGAACTACTGTAACATTTGTTTTTTTTTAACACACTTTGCTAAAATGTACAAAAGTATATTTGGAAATAAGTATTTTAGAAATATATTGAATTACATTAAACTAAAAGTGTACTTTACAGTAGTCTATTATTTTAAATACACTATATTGTACTTTTTAATCATTATTGATCAAACTTTACTTTTAAACATCTGATGAAAGCATAATATTAATGTATTTTTAATATATTTTAAGTAAAAGCATATATCTGTTAGTATATTTACAGCACACTTAGACATTTCTCAATATGTTTTAAGTACAATTAAGTATATATTTTTTTCACCATGGCAGCCAATAAATGCTGTGCTCATTTCTCTTTATGAATCATCGACCAAAGGAAAATCCCGGTGTTTTCCATTCTGAGGTCAAAAAAAGGGCGGTCACTTTCTTGTTAAATGATGTCTGAGCATTTTTTACATTATTCAAAGTCATACAAACAAACATAGCATTACTATGCCTACAGTCTGCTGTCTGCTATAAATAGAATACTGTAAAATATTCAGTAAATGATACCTGAGGCAACTTGTCAGACTGGTTTGAAGATGGGTGTGGTTAATAGTTTAGTGTCTACTGTAGGTTCTGTAGGAATGTTGTGTTCAGGGTGATGAGCAGTGTTAGTTTTCCATCACAATGCAAAACGGCGTTTCTTTCAACAGTGTCTTTCTTTAATAAGACCCAACTCTTGGTACAAGCAGTCGTCATCTCACGCCTGGACTACTGCAATGCCCTGCTAACTGGCCTCCCAGCCTGTAGGGGTAAAACCACTCAAATGATCCAGAATGCAGCAGCATGTCTGGTCTTCAACCAGCCAAAACCAAGGGCACATGTCACCCCGCTGCTCATTGAGCTCCACTGGCTACCAGTTGATGCTCGCATCAAATTTAAAACTCTTACAATCGCCTACAAGGTGATGACAGAACAGGCTCCTTCCTACCTGCACTCACTCCTGAAGGCTTACACTACCTCCCGGCCGCTGCGCTCCTCCAATGAACGTCGCCTCGCTTTACCAAACAAACATTCACACAAAGCAATCCAGACTGTTCTCATACAGAGTTCCCCAATGGTGGAACAAACTACCTTCTACTACCAGATCAGGAGAATCTCTCGCTATCTTTAATACACTCCTGAAGACAGAGCTCTTCAAAGAGCACTTACTCTCCTAACACCTCTAACATCTAACTCTTCCATAAAAGCCAGATCTTGACCTGATCCACCTGAGTTCTGGATCTCTGCAGCTCCTCCAGAGTGACCATGGGCCTCTTGGCTACTTTTCTGATCAGTGATCTCCTTGCTTAATCTGTCAGTTTGGGTGGACAGTCATGTCTTTAACTCTTGAATTTAGCTCCTTGCAGCTCCTCTTCTTTGGAATAGCTAACAAGCTATGTAGTGTTCGCACATACTCTCTAAATAGCTGTAAATAATATTAAATAGCGCTTTGCAATTAGGCAAAAAAAATCAGCTTTGTTCTCATCTGAACACAGAAACTTCTTCCACGTTTGCTGTGTTCCTACATGGCTTGTGGCTACAAACGGCAAACGGCATTTCTTTCAACAATGTCTTTCTTTTAACAATGGTTATGTTCTTGACACTCTTCCGTAAAAGCAAGATTTGTGGAGCGCATGACTTATGATAGTTATCCTGTGGACAGATTGTCCTGATCCACCTGAGCTGTGGATCTCTGCAGCTCCTCCAGAGTGACCATGGGCCTCATGGCTACTTCTCTAAGCACCTCCTCTTCTTCAGAATAGCTAACTAGCTATGGGGTGTCTGCACATACTCTCCAAATAGGTGTAAATAATGCTAAATAGCCTGTTGCACTGTTAGGTTAGCCTATGTATCTACTGTGGCTTGTAAATGTATTCATAACCCTTAATCCTTTTCACATTTTGACTGGGAAGGAGAGTCACCTTCCAACAAGACTATGTGCTCTATTGTAGTGATCTATAGCACACCGGTCAGTTGAGCATCACGCAGCTGCATTTAGTCTTTGGTTTTAGGAGGGCACTAAAAAATAAAAAATATATCTTAATTAATTATAGGTGTGTTTTATGTGTAGCATGAAAAAAGCCAGTTTTCCTTCTCTTTAAGAGCCAGATGTGCTCTGAATTTGGCGCGTTTGTATCTTAGCAGTGCTTTTGCATGTTTCAACAGAAGATACTGACCTGCACATTCACTAATAGCTCATTTAAGGGAACAGCAATTTTATTTTATGCTTTATTATACCTCAGTTAGTTCTGACCCTGCAATGTGATTGGCTGAGAGGTACTTTATGAGTGACATTATCAGCCGGTAATGCACTGTAACCCAAGCACTCCATGTATTACTCCGCCACATCAAGTCAAGTCAAGTCAAGTCAAGAGGCTTTTATTGTCAGTACATCTGAGTACAGGTACACAGTGTTATGAAATTTCGTTCCTCCGGAACCATGGTGCAACATGGAACAACAAGCAATAGACAACATAAAGTGCAGGAGTGACGACAGTGCAACATGAAAATATAACACTAAGTAGCAATAAATACAATAAATACAAAAGACGAGACAATTTAAGAGACAGGACAGTGCAGTACTGATACGGTATATTAAAGTGCATAGTGAGGATAAGGTGCAGAGATGTGTAACATACTTTAACATATAGAACATATATAATCACAGCAGTTACTGAGGTAGAGAGTTTATGGTTATTGAGAGTGGCAGCAAATATTGCTGATAGGAATAAAGACATGTCAGTCTCTGTGTGCTGAATGGGTGAAGTTCAGTCTTTGTGTGTAAGGGGGTGGGGGGTACAGTTCAGTTTTTTTGTGAGTGTGGTGGGTGGGGAGGGGGGTCAGTTCTGTCTATGTGTGTTGAGGAGTCTGACTGCCTGGTGCATGAAGCTGTTGCAGAGTCTAGTAGTGGAGGCTCGGATGCTCCTGTATCTTCTGCCGGACGGCATCAGAGCGAAGAGTCCGTGTGAGGGATGGGTGGGGTCGTCCACAATGCTGGTGGCTTTGCGGATGCAGTGTGTGGTGTAGATCTCAGTGATGGAGGAGTAGAGATACTCCGATGATCTTCTCAGCCGTCCACACTATCCGCTGTAGGGTCTTGCGATCTGAGGTGTTGCAGTTCCCAAACCAGACATACAGGTAACCTAGCAATGGTGCAGCGCTCACAAACCAAATACAAACCAAATGCGATGTCATTGTTTATACACCACTGGGAGCTGCTGGATCCCATAGAGGCACAGTGCAGAAACGCCCAGTGATTTAAAAATACACATTATTACACACATTATCAGCAGTTAAACGAGCAGGGATCTCTGAGCCGTGGATCTCTGCAGCTCTTCCAGAGTGACCATGGGCCTCTTGGATGCTTTTCTGACTCCAGTGCTCTCCTTGCTGGATCTGTCAGTTCGGGTGGACCATGGCTTTGTCTTGGTAGGTGTGTAGGAACAGTTGTAGAATAATTTTTCATTTATTTTTGGATGACGAATTGTAAAACCATGCTCCTTTTGTTGCTCAAAGCTTAAGCTGTTTTTTTATAATCTAACCCTGCTTTTAACTTCTTCTCCACAACGTTATCTATGATCTGAAACCTGCAACTTTAAAGAGAGGTGTGAAGATGGGAGTGGTATTAATAGTTCCGTGTCTGGTTTCTAGTCGAGCCTTTATGTGTTTAACAAACCAGTACAGGTACATTTTTTCTTATTGTCCTTTTGCAAAACCAGATCATCGCTACACCCAGAGAGCCAACTCCCCCAGGTCTTATCAGATACAATAGCGTCATGGAAAAGTGTACTGCAGGTATTGAGAGGGGCATTGCTCTATCAGATTACAGACTACAGATTCACTTTGTTATCTGACTACTGCTGAAATCAAATTAGCTGCCCTTAATATAAAGAAAAAGTTAGTGGAATACGTATATGTACAGGGGTTGGACAATGAAACTTAAACACCTGTCATCATTTTAGTGTGGGAGGTTTCATCATGGCTAAATTGGAGCAGCCTGGTGGCCAATCTTCATTATTTGGTTCAATTAGCAGAGTAAGAGCACAGTTTTACTCTAAATATTGCAATGCACACAACATTATGGGTGTTTTTTTGGGTTCAAAAGAGGACAAATTGTTGGTGCACGTCTTGCTGGAGCATCTGTGACCAAGACAGCAAGTCTTTGTGATGCATCAAGAGCCACGGTATCCAGGGTAATGTCAGCATACCACCAAGAAGGACCAACCACATCCAGCAGGATTAACTGTGGACGCTGTAAGAGGAAGCTGTCTGAAAGGAATGTTCGGGTGCTAACCAGGATTGTATCCAAAAAAACATAAATAAATTTAAATGTATTAAGAACTGCCTCCTTGCAGCATGATGCTGCCACCACCATGTTTCACAGTGAGGATGGTGTGGGCAGGGTGATGAGCAGTGTTACTTTTCTGCAACACGTAGCCTTTTGCATTTAGGCAAAAAAAAACAAACAGACATGACCCCAACATGGCTTGTGGCTACACATTGCAAATGGCAATGCTTTTTTTGAGACACTCTTTCATAAAGACCAGATTTGTGGGTTGCACAACTTCACAAGATTCTCCCACCTGAGTTCTGGATCTCTGCAGCTCCTCCAGAGTGACCATGGGCCTCTTGACTGCTTCTCTGACCAGTGCTCTCCTGTCTTGATCTGTCAGATTGGGAGGATCATGGTCTCTCATAGTTGAGGTCTACCTATGACGTCAATTACAGGCCTTTCTTAACTTTTTAAGTGGGAGAACTTGCACAATTGGTGACTGACTAAATACTTTTTCTCCCACTGTAGATAACGCTCCCACGCTAATAACGAACTCTAAGGCGGACAGGATTATTATAGTTCAACAATCACAGATAACTGAAACTGACCTCTCCTGCTGTAAGGTTCCCAGCAGTTTCAGTTTATTGGCTGAGAACACAACATATGCTTCATTTCAGACACACCCATAAACCCATTTTCCCTTTTACTTCTGCTCGCAAATTCATTCCTTCAATGCTTTGAGCTGTCTCCAATATCCTCCCTCTAACTACAGCGAATATATGAAGCACATTGATTGAATTACCATCTGGGTGGGTCTCTTGGATTTCGTTTTCAGCATTATGTCATATTTCCAGGCATGAATGTTTCCTCCTCTATCAAACTTATGTATGGAGTCTTCTTAGTAATAAGAAACCTCCCTAAATCAATTTTTAGTTTACTACATAATTTTGTAACACGTTATTTTAAGAAACACAAATTATGCACTTATTAATGTCTTATTATTTGCTTAATAAAGCCTTAATTAGACATTTGTAAATTATTTATTCACCACTTATTAGGCTTTATTCTGTGTTATTAAGTGTTATTGGTGCTTAATTAGGGGTCTGTTATGTGGAAATTATTAATAATGGCTGTATAAACAGTTATGTTACATCTAACAGAAAATAAAACAGCTTGAATTTAATAGAGAATAAATGTGCTAAAATGTGTTTTCTGTTATTTCATTTGGACAATTGCATTTTTGACATTAAACTTCTGTACATGGGAAGCCAAACACACACAGTTATTTTTAGTGTCTAATTCCTGATGAACAGAAGCTCACTTTAGAATATGGTACAGTTCTTGGTTTATTAGTGACTTATAAAGCTCTTATTAGCTAAATTGTGGAAAAAATTTACTTATTAAACATTTATTCAGTTATTTTTAGTCTGTAATTAATGATGAACAGAAGCTCACTTTAGAATTTGGTAGAGTTCTTGGTCTATTAATGATTTATTAACCCCTTATTAACTTAAATAAACTCCAGCACAGTTAAACTCACATAGATCAAACTGCTGACAATTAAATTATACACTAATAATGTGTAGAATTAGCTAATAGTTAATGCTTAATAATCTAATCTGCTTAACATAACTGCTTATTGTGCACTATAAGAACTAATTGTCATGTCTTAGCCCTGTCTCATGTCTCTGTGTGTGTCCCACGTGACCTGTGCCCCTGTGTTCTGTTTCAGTACTTTTCCATGTGTTTCTCATTTGTAGCTCCGCCCCTGCCCCAGGTGTTTCCAATTCTAGTGTGTTTCCTGTTTGTTAAATAGCCCTCGTCTACCACTTTGTCTCCGTCGGTCTTTGCACTAACCCCTGTTGTTTGTCTCTCCGTGTCTCTTTGTTATTTCAAGCCTTAGCCCTAGCCCTAGTTCCTTGTTTACATCTTCTTGTTTCTTGTTCCCTTTAGTTCCCTGCGTAGTTTATTTATCCCTGTCTAGTTTAGCCTCTTGTTAGTTTTCCTTGTATATATCCCTGCCTTGTTTAGTATTGTATTTATTCAGTCCCTCGTTTGTTTCTTTGTTTATTTACTCCCAGTTTATTTTGCTATTTATTATCTCTTGTTGGTTTAGTTGATGTTCTCTGGTTTCTCTCGTTTGTTTTGGTTTTTGGTTATTTGTTTATCTAGTTTAATTTATTTAGTTCACTCCCTTGATCCTTGTATATATCTCCCTGTTTTATGTTTAAGTGTTTACTTGTTTCTCGTTTCCTGGTGTATTTATATTTATTTATTAAATTATTATTTATTGATTTCACCCTACCTGCACTTGTGTCCGCCTCCTCGTCTCCCTGCCTGGGTCACCCGTGACACTAATACAGCCATTATAACACTTAAAACACAGAATAAAGCCTAATAAATAGTGAATAAATCATTTACAAATGTCTAATTAAGGCTTTATTAAGCAAATAATAAATAAGACATTAATAAGCGCCTAATTTGTGTTCCTTAAAATTAAGTGTTACCCATAATTTGAACAGACAAGCTGTCCCTTACACTGTGCCAAAATTTCTTAATGAACGGACCAATAGAAATTCTTCAAAATGACCTGAAATAATCTCTTTTTACATTGACTTCCATTGAAGGTTTACAAGGTTTTTTTCTCTCTCCTGTAAAGTTGCTGTTTTTCATTGGACAGCGACGATATAGAGGAATGGTTAACCTTGACTTTTAATAACTTTTTCCACATTTTATACAGCTTTCTCAAATGTCAAAAGTTTGGACACACCTACATAGTAAATGAATAGTGAAGTGATCCAGATTATGAAGAAACACATAAGAGGAATCATGTAGTAACTTAAAAAGTGCTAAACAAACCAAAAAAATACTCTGTGAAGAAGCGTTTATGTGCTCTTATCTGGGGTTAAACTGGGTTAAACTTGTGGTTTCTGAGGCTGGAAACTCTGATAAACTTATCCTGTGCAACAGGCACGTGCAGAGGGAGGGGCGGAGGGGGCTGGAGCACCTGCCAGTTTGGCTCTTTCTGCCCTAGCTGCCCCAAAGTGCCCCTTAATTAAGTGTATAAATGAATAAGTAAGCAAAAAACTACCACTTATCATGGCATTATTACATATGTTGTAAAGTAACATATGACATTGCAAAGACTGTTTTTAAAAATGTCTTTATTTTAAAATGTGTCTAATTCTTGTTCGTCTCACTGCCTCGCAGTTCTGTTAGCAAAAAAAAAACAAACCCTGCTTGCATGGCATACATTAATACTAGAGACCACAACTAGACATTTTAAAATGATTGAAAAATTATGTAATACGACCTTTTTTGTTGATTCTCATAATCTGGATTAGAACATTACTCAAATATTCACTATTCACTGTATACCTGTAACTCTACCTCTTCACTACTTTACTTTAACTGATGCTCTCAAACACTTTATTAAGAGACTAGAAATTCAAGTAATTAACTCTTGATGAGTTCAGCACAGCTGTTAACTGAAATTAGCCTGAATTCCAGGAGACTCTACCTCATTAATCTGACTGAGAAAATCCATCAGAGAGGTGCGGAACTGTCTAATCTAAACAAGAGGTGCTACTATCAAGAAACTAAAATATAAAACATATTCTGGTTTGTATATTCAATAATTCACTTTATTTTCACTTTATATTTTTTATTTTCACTTCATACAATTGACTTACCCTCAGTTTGCCCAGGTGTCTATATACAGATGTATGCAGGTGATACCGTCATACCATCTATCTATCTATCTATCTATCTATCTATCTATCTATCTATCTATCTATCTATCTATCTATCTATCTATCTATCTATCTATCTATCTATCTATCTATCTATGTGATAGGTGAATTCTGCTGCATTTACAGTAATGTTAAATCATGTACACTGTCCCTGTTAAATAAACTATTAAATAAATAAATACAATTCCATGTGTTTTTTTTCATAGTATGGATGACTTTAGTATTAATCTACAATGAAGAACATTTAAAATAATGAGAAAAAAAAACACTGAACTCAAGGTGTGTACAACCTACTAATTACTGGTACTAAATTATATAATTAGGGATGGTTTTAATATAAGTCATCTCAGCTGCTGAACCAACACAGTCATACCCCAGCATCAGTACTCTGTATGCAGTGTATGACACCAGCGCTGGTGCACTGTAGTCTCCTGCAGCAGGATGGGGAGAACCATCAGAGCCATCTAGTGGAGCAGCAGAGACACAACACAAACACATACTGTAATAAATAATTCATCCTTTACATTAAATAATTAATTTATTTAAAACAATGCAGCTTTAAAACACAATATTCTTAACTTTTAATTTTTATTTTAGTTCTTCTTTTAGTTTTTTATTTCCTTTTTATTTGTTTTCTTCTGCTTCTTCTTATTATTATTATTATTATTATTATTATTATTATTATATTTTTTATTATTATTTATTATTTATTATAGTTTTGTATTATTGCTTTTAAACTTATTTAGATTTTCTTTTATTATTATTATTATTATTATTATTATTATTATTATTATTATTATTATTATTATTATTCATTTTTTAAACAGTTTTGTATTCTTGCTTTTAAACTTATTTTGATTTTCTTTTATTATTATTACTATTATTTGTATTATTATTGCTTTTATTTTTTTAGTTTATTGATTTATTTGTATTATGTAAAAGTTAGTTTTAGCTAATTTTAACTAATTTTTGTTGTATTAAGCTTATTTTCTTTTCTATTTAAAACAATGCAGCTTTAAAACACAATACTCGCAATACTCTCTAAAAGTTTATATACACTCAGCTCACTGGAGTCACTAAATCAATTTAAACATTTAATATCTAACCACCTTCAGACAGCCTGTACCTGTTTTACTAAATCTTATTTATTCTTAACTTTCATTTTTTATTTTAGGTCTTCTTTTGATTTTTTATTTCCTTTTTATTTGTTTCCTTATTATTATTATTATTATTATTATTATTATTATTATTATTATTATTATTATTATTATTATTATTATTGCTTTTATTTTTTTAGTTAATTTATTTATTTGTATTTTTATTGTATTATGTAAAAGTAAGTTATTTTCTTTTGATCTGAATTTTTTATCAATTAAACCAAGGTTTATTATAATTATTATTAATTATTATTTTTTTATTTTGTTCTAATTCTATTTTTATTTTTTTAATCTATTTTTATACTTTATTTACTGTTATTTTTAAATAATTAAATTTAGTTATTATTTTCTTTGTCATGTCAATCCTTGTTTCTGTAAATGCTCAGCTACATTGTAAATGAGGGTTGCCCTCAATGTAAATCCGAGCCAAAATAAAGGTTGATTGATTGATTGATTGATTGATTGATTGGTATACAGTGGCGTGAAAAAGTATTTGCCCCTATAGATTTCTTTCGTTTTTGCTTTTTTGTCATACTGAAAGAATGGATCACTGTTGCATTTTTAATTGATGCTTTGCATCAAACATCAAGCTTATCAATGGATTTTAAGGCGTTTACAACCTAATCAATAATGATTAATAATCTAATTTATAAACCCTTTATAAACCCTTTATAAGGGTAGTCTTATTTTAAAGTGGTACCAAATATATGAAGGCCGACCTCAAAGTACTATATATATATAATGTACATGTTTACAGTAAAATTAATGAGATAAAATGTAAATTTTAAGGTTAAAAACAGGAGGCTTAATAGTTTCATATCATTTTTAACAATTCCAGTAAAGATCAGACAGAAACTCACCTGTGCTAGCCTTTAGCCTTTTAGCTAAGCTGTGCTGTGAGGTGTGTCTCTCATAGCAGGACAAACAGGTAAATCAGGAAGAGGTGAGACAGGTAGTGATGATGTCATACTTCTGTTTTCTCCTGTAGGCAGCAGATCGTGTGTTCGGATCTCCGGATGGATATGAATTATATAATATCATGACTGCTAACAGAGGAGTGAACAGTGAGTACTGATTAATACGCATGTTATTATTATTATTATTATTACGTAATAGAGGTTTAAATATGCTTAATATATTTGTCTGGTTTATATTCAGTTCATTAGCTTCTTATTTGAATTCTTCATTCCACCTTAAATATTTCAGCCGTAACTGTGGCTTTATGTTTTTTAAGGTGGAACAGAGAGTTCATATTGATACTTTCAGGAAACGCCCAAAAGAAAAACAAACAATGTTTTAAGAGGATAGTTTATCATATAGTCGAGGAACAGAACCAAACATAAAACTTAATCCTAATTTGAAATGTTAAAAATATTGATTGAAAAGACAGAAAAAGATAATATTTTAACATCAGCCACAAAATGTAGAACATTTCTAGCTTGCTTCATGGAATAAAATGACTGAATAAAATCAATAGAACTCAATAATAAGACTAAAACAACTCAACCGATTCCAGTTTTTATATTTATAAAACTCCCTCAGGGCTGGAGAAGGAACAAACACTAGGAGAAAACAAGCCTCACGTGTGCCTTATGCTATCGTATGTGCTATCAAGGCTAAACGAGCTACGGTGGCCTAGTGGTTAGCACGTTTGCCTCCCAGCACTGGGTCTTGGGTTCAAGTCCCTATCTGTGTGGGTTTCCTCCAAGGACACTGGTTTCCTCTCACAGTCCAAAAACATGGAAATCAAGTAAATTGGATATTTTAAATTAAATACACCCTAAAAATGATATAGATCGGCACTCTGCAGTCCTCGCGGTGGAGGTGGTTTCCGGTTAAGGGTATGCTGTACATGATTGGCTGTGAATTCTCACCGGTGTGTGATGAGTGTGTGTGCAATGTAACTGTAAGTGAAAAAGGAAGGTGCAGTATTGCGAACTGGAGTCGATATCAGTATAACTTATAACCTATTTTTGTTTGCTTAAGTTTTTTATACAGTTTTCTCTATGTCGTTTTTTTATTTGCACATTTTTTGTCATGTTTTCTACATTTAGAAACACATAAATTAGGCATTCCAATGACTAATGTAGCAATTTTCAAAGAAATATCAGTCTATTTATGTTACAAAAGTGAGGGGATGGACGTAAGTGCAGAATAATTATATTTATTTAAATTAACAAACTAAAACAAATTAACAAACAAACAAACAAACAAAATAAACCAAAGTTACACTGAATACAAAACTACAAAACACTAAACTTGAAAACAGGAATCTAAGAGACAGCATGAAACAAACCTGAACACAGACAGCAAACAAACTAACAAAAGACTAGACAAAGAAGGCTTGAAACAAAGGGGCTTATATACACAAGGAGGGAACAGGAAACTGGAAACACCTGAGGATCAATCAAGAGGGGGGGGGGTTACAAATAACTAATGAGAGGGTGGGGCTAGGGCGGAGACAGGACCAAAACACAACAATAGCACATGGCTGGGAAACACATGACAGGTAAACAGAGGGGCAGGAGCACAAGAGACCAAATGAGGGAGAAACATGACAGACATGGGCTAAACTGTGACAATTTAATATTGTCTAAGAATTCCCTGTCGATGCTGTCGTCTTGGGATAGCTCCACCCCTTTGACATCAGTGACAATCAAGGCAAGGCAAGGCAAGGCAAGTTTATTTATATAGCACCTTTCATACACAGCGGTCATTCAAAGTGCTTTACAAATTAGAAAATACACAGAGAAGTCATATAAAAATAATAATAAAAAAATAATAATAAAAAAAAACATGTAAAAGAATAACAGTAAAAATGGAAAATAAAAACTAAAATAAGAGTAAAGCATGATTGATTCAAACATGATTAAAACAAAGATAAGTCAAATTAAAAATATGTAAAAGAACAACAAGGAATTTGAAATAAAAATAAAATAAGAATAAAGCATGAATAAAACATACATGATTAAAACAAAGAGAAGTAAAATTAAAAACATGTAAAAGAACAACAAGGAATTGGAAATAAAATTAAAATAAGAATAAAACATAATATAAAAGTGCCGTTACAGAATAAAAGTGGGCGGAGCTGCAGTGTTTTAAGCTGAGCTGAAAGCCTGATCAAACATGTAGGTTTTCAGTCTGGATTTAAACATGTTTAGTGTTGGAGCTCTTCTAATGCTCTCTGTTAACTGGTTCCATTTAAGAGCAGCGTAGTAGCTAAATGCTGCCTCTCCGTGTTTAGTTTTTACTTTAGGCAGCTCTAACTGAGCAGTTCCTGATGATCTGAGAGTTCTGCTCGGCTCATACTGCTGGAGCACATCAGATAAATATGCTGGTCCTGCACCATTAACACATTTATACACCAGTAACAGTACCTTAAAGTCTATTCTGTAACATACTGGTATCCAGTGTAGGTATTTAAGGATGGGGTGGGTGATGTGCTCCCTTCTTTTACTCCTAGTCAAAACTCTGGCTGCTGAATTCTGAATCAGCTGAAGCTGTTTGATGGTCTTTTTTGGGAGTCCAGTTAGGAGTCCATTACAGTAATCAATCCTACTAGAAATAAAGGCGTGGATGAGTTTCTCCAGATCTGCTTTAGACAGAAAATCTCTGATCTTATTGATGTTCTTGAGGTGATAAAATGCTGATTTGGTGACGGCTTTGACGTGACTGTTAAAAGTGAGATCAGAGTCCATTTGTACACCAAGATTACGCACTAGTTCTTTAGATTTCAGACTTTTTGAATCCAGATAGGCAGCTAGTCTGTGCCTCTCATTACTATTCCCAAATAAAATAATCTCTGTTTTATCTTTGTTTAACTGCAGAAAGTTCTGTCAAAACCTTTTTAAATTTCCTTCGGGATCAATAAAGTATCTATCTATCTATCATCTATCTATCTATCTTTTTATTGTTTTATTATTAAGGGATTAAAGGGACTGAAGAACTAATAAAATGAGAACAAATCGACTCAAAAACAGCAAGACATAGGACTCTATAAATGCAATATATTTAATAGTTAAATAGGGCAGTGTGCAATCTGTCCCTATTTTGCACAAAAAATATATATAAATAATTTAAAAATATATAAAATTTCCTACAACCTGGGACTGTGCAATATTTGTTACATTTTAACATCTGAAAAATTTTTATATAAGTCCAATATTTAATTGTTGAATAGGGCAGTGGGTAATCTGTCACTATTTTGCATCTTGTTTGTTTTTGCTAATTCTATCTTTAGATTCTTGGTCATTTATTTTAGTTAAAACATAGTTTTTTTCTAATTGTATTGTTTGTGACACCGGAGAGGATTGTACATTAATTTCGTTATAATTGGTATAATGACAAAAAAAAAGATATTCTATTCTATACTATTCTATTCTAAGATGCTTACTGCTACATGTTCAGCAATTAATAATAATAATTTTACTCAATATTTATAATATTGTTTCCATACTTAGAACTCTTTAGAACTCCCCCTAGAAGAGAATAATAAGAGAAAGAGGTGAAATCTTCCTTTATTAAGAATTGGGACAACCCTTCATGACCCTAATACAGATATAGCTAACTATATCAGTGTAGCGCCATATAAAGTTCAGCAACCTAACTGCTGCTGCTGATTATGGTTTAAGGTGATGCAGCAAATAATCATTACTCTCCATTTCTTAATGACTTTGTGATGGGGAGCTAAAATGAGCTTTTATTAGCTTTTATTTTATTTCAATTTTCTGTTCCACATTAAATGCTGCAGTCTCTGCTGTCTGTTGCACTATTTAAGGTGAAACAGGGAAAGTTAAACTACTGATGATCATAATAATAATAATCATTCACTGGAGACTTAAGCGTAAAAAAGTCCACACTAATCTCTGTTTCTCTTTATCTTTATCTAGCTCCTCCAGACTGCGATGAACATACTGGTACACTCATGCCTTCTGATAACTTTGGCAGGTAGGTGTTTTAATCCACTTTTATTAATGATTAAAGTGAAGCAGTAAAGCAAGGCTGAATGTGATTGAAAGCTTGGTGTGTAGGATGTTTGTCTTTTGATGTGGCTGAAGACAGAAATAGAAATGGGTTTCTCTGGTTTAACCACATTCTTTGAACTGCTGCAGAATTCAGACTGCAGTTCAGTGGTGTGTACGTTCCCGTACTATTGTCTGTTTGGCTCTATTTTAGTGTAGCCCTGCTTTTGCCTGTTTTGATATTTAATATTTGGAAAAATCCAGGGAAAATTCTTTGTAGAGAATTTTCTTATGTCAAGAAAATCCCTCTCTGTAGCTTTAAAGGTCTACGGTAAGAAAATGAACAAAACTAGAATAAAAAAGTGCTATTCTAATAGTACATTTATTTCAGCATGTTACTCCAGTCATACATTTAGCTAGATAGCTAGCTATGCATAGGTTGTGCTATTCATGCACCATGCAGCTTTAGCTTGATTTAGAGCTTGTCAGTGTGTCTTTGCTATCGTAACGACAGGAAAAGTACACCTTGTGCGACTCAAAATGCACGAAAGGCATGTACTAATTCTCTTAATTCATCATGGCTGTGTTTTTTAGGCATAACATTTAAATAAACCAGTCAGCATGTCACTGGCCATTCCTTTTAACAGTCAGGTGAACTCTGGCTTTTGCCGATTGCTATTTTAACAGCGCAGCTATCTGGATGTGTTCAACGCTTCTCAGCAGAGGAAACTTGTGTGAACCTGCCCATTCACACTCGTTCATTCTGTTTATTGTCGATGTAAAAGGAGTTTAAGGGGTGTGGATTTGCCCTCATTTAAGTTTAATGGATTAGGTGGACGGGTTAAGAAAATATTGATATACTGAATACTGCTATATTTAGTTTTTTTGAAGTACTGTACTGATTTTCAATAAGACCATTGAATGGATACACAGTATCCATTTTAAATGAATAGTTTAGACATAAAGATTGGTGTCAGAAGTGGTTCAATTAGTGTAGTGTTTTAAAGCCCGCCCACTAGATGGCAGAACTGTACTCTTTCTTTCATTAGATCCTACTTTACAGATTGCTTAGAAATGTGAACTTTTCCTTATTTCAATTTTATAATAAATAGAGAATAATAACATTGTGCTTTCCTAAAATTGTATTTTCGCACCACTAAATTCGTAAAGATCAAATTTTTACGTATTTAATGTATATGTTTTAATTGATATTCCTGTCACCTAGGAAAACCTAGGAAACATGTGTGTTTGGTTTTGCATAAACCAGATTTTGGAGATTTCAGATTTTATAAGACCCAGCAAATAAAATGTTAAATGTCAATCCATCACTGATTGGTGGAAACTTCACACTAGACCTCAAGCAGTTTGGACTGTGTGTCTCTCCGCTCTTCCTCCAGACTCTGCTCCCTTGATTTACAAATGAAATGTAAAATTTACTGATGATCAGTGATGGTTTGGAGAGTCATCTGCTGGTGTTGATCCACTGTGTTTTATTATCAAGTCTAAAGTCAGTGCAGTTTTGTTTTCCCACAAAATCTTACAGAACTTCATGCTTCCCTCTGCTACTGACAACTTTTATAAAAAGATGCAGATTTCATTTTCCAGCAGGATTTGGCACACTGCCCACACTGCTAAAAGTACCAATTGGTCTTAGTTTTATAATATTCTAATTTTCTAAGACACTGATTTTTGGGTTTTAATTGGCTGTAAGCCATAATCATCTATAATACATCCTTTTGGTCTCATTTAGGCCCTGTCTAACAATGTTCCTGTCTTAAACATCTATGCCCTCTATTGCTAAATATACAGGGGGTGAACAATGAAACTGAATCACCTGGTTTTAGACCACAATAATTTATTGTGGTGACGGACAGTTCTGGTGGGAACAGGAGAGTTGAGGTGCACATTAAATTTTGCCGTGATTTGATCAGCCGTGGTTTTATGTTTTTTTGGATACAATCTGGGTTAGCACCCGAA
This sequence comes from Astyanax mexicanus, assembly GCF_023375975.1. NCBI lineage: Eukaryota > Metazoa > Chordata > Actinopteri > Characiformes > Acestrorhamphidae > Astyanax > Astyanax mexicanus. Next base: position 120,183,683 of record NC_064408.1, read on the forward strand.
CATCCCTTTCAGACAGCTTCCTCTTACAGCATCCACAGTTAATCCTGTTGGATGTGGTTGCTACTTCTTGGTGGTATGCTGACATTACCCTGGATACCGTGGCTCTTGATGCATCACAAAGGCTTGCTGTCTTGGTCACAGATGCACCAGCAAGACGTGCACCAACAATTTGCCCTCTTTTGAACTCTGGTATGTCACCCATAATGTTGTGAGCATTGCAATATTTAGAGCAGAACTGTGCTCTTACTCTGCTAATTGAACCTTCACACTCTTACTGCTCTTACTGGTGCAATTAATGAAGATTGGACACCAGGCTGCACCAATTTAGCCATGATGAAACCTCCCACACTAAAATGATGACAGGTGTTTCAGTTTCATTGTTCAACCCCTGTATATTATTATTTGTAAGTCCCTTTGGATAAAAGTGTCCACTGAAGTTTTGGAACCTCTATCTTACAGTAACTCTGTGCTCTCATGTTTCGATGCTTTTTGGCAGTGTTACTCCAGACCGCAGACACCCAGAACCCAGCGCCTCTCCAGTTCCAGACGTCTCCAGTTCTGGTGGCTACAGGCAGTAATGCCATCTTTTCTCTGCAGACCATCACCGAGACCTTCTCCGTGGCCTGGATCGCTCCTGGTGGGAGTACCCTGGGTCAGTGGGTGGGAGGCCAGGCTGTGCTTAACTCAGTATCTCAGTACCAGGGCAGAGTGACCATAACTGCCACTCAGCTCACCATCAGCTCCACCCAGCTCAGCGATGCTGGAAACTACACGGCCACGGTGGTACCGATAGCCACCACCGGACTCACCACCAACTCCCTCTCTGTAGCTTTAAAGGTCTACGGTAAGATATGCCCTATATACGCCATTTACTTGTCTAAATATGGAGGACCAAAACTTCCAATATTAAAAATAAACAAATAAATAAATGTAAATATAAATTATAATTATAATTAATATAGAAATTAATACATATCTATAAAAATAAATATCTTAATTTTTTGTTAGTTATGAGTTTCTTTATTAACATCTTTTTTATTTTTTAATAATTGTTTATTTATTTCTGCATTCATTTATTTGCCAATTTATTTATTTCTGTATTTCCTTGTTCTTATATGATAATGAAGGGGCGTGTTTTATAATCATTTTCTATGTTACCAAATTTACCGCCAAAGGGGAAAGATATGTACAATCAATCTAGGTTATCTGACACCGATCAACCAATAGGAATGCTAAGACACTGTGACATCATTGTTGGATGCCCCTTCATTATCATATAAGGAAAAGGAAAAACAGAAATAACTAAATTGGGAAATAAATAAATACAGAAATAAATGAAAATCTGAAAACAAATGAATACAGAAATAAATGAAAATCTGGAAATAAATAAATGCAGAAATAAACAGTTATGTAAATAAATAAATAAACAAACGAATCAAAAGAGAATTTAAACCCATAAATAACAATTTAATATCTTTATTTTTTATGTATATGTATTTATTTTATATTAATTATAATTATTCTTTACTGTTTTAATCACCATATTACTTTTATTGAGTAATTTACTTACGTTTTTATTTATATATTTATTTTTAATTTTGGCAGTTTTGGTCCTCCATAAATACGCCATTGACCCGTCTAAAGTATCAAAAGCATTGAAATAAAAGGACATTTATGGCTCAAATCTACTTTAATTCCAGCAGTGAATGAAATGTATTTCCCTAAATATATTTGTCTTTTGATTTTAAAAGAAATTTAAACATTAATATTACTAAACTACAGTTAATAAAATATTTATTGAACACTTATTCCAGCATATGTACAGTGCTATGAAGAAGTTTGGACACCCCTGATAGTTTTATGATTTTCCTTTATAAATCATTGGTTGTTTGGATCAGTAGTTTCAGTTAAATACTGTATATCATATAGCAGATGAACACAGTGATATTTGAGAGGTGAAATTGCTGAAGTTTATAGGATTTACAGAAAGTGTGCTATTATTATTTAAACTAAAATAGGCAGGTGCTTAATATTGAGCACCCTTGTAATTGTATTAATTTTAATACATTTGGAACAAATTATTGGAACACAAAATTTGTTTGGTAAGCTCATTGACCCTTGACCTACATACACAGCTGAATCCAATCATGACAAAGGGTTAAGGTGCACCACAAACAGAGCCGCTTTAGGTTTGCTAAAGCTAAAGCACATTTGAACAAGCCAGCTTCATTTTGGAATAAGGTTCTGTGGACTGATAAAATTAAAATTAGAAGAGTTATTTGGAGGGTGGTTATTATTATGCATGGCAGAAAAAGAGCACAGCATTCCAAGATAAACACTTTACTGCTCCCCACAGTAAAATTAGTGCCAGTTCCATCATGCTGTGAGGCTGTGTGATCAGTGCAGGTACTGGGAATCTTGTTAAAGTTGAGGGTCACATGGATTCCAGTCAATATCAGCAGATTCTTGAGAACAATGTTGAAGAATCAGTGAGAAAGTTAAAGCTGTGCCGGGGCTGGATACTTCAACAAGACAACGACCCTAAACTCTAAACACTAAACACTAAAAACACTGCTCTAAATCTACTAAAGCATTAAAGCAGAATGCAGAAATATTACTGAAATATAATCTGTGGTGTGATTTAAAGCATCCATGCTGTTCATGATCAGAAACCTGAATCAAACCTGACTGAACTGGAGATGATTAGTAAAGAAGAATGATCCAAAATACCTTCAACCAGAAACTTCAACCAGACTCTCATTGGAAGCTATAGGAAGGTTTTAGAGGCTGTTATTTTTTCTGCAAAAGGAGGATCTACTGAATATTGATGTAATTTTTCTGTTGGGGCCTAAATTTATACACCTGCCTAATTTAGTATAAAGAATTATTGCAGACTTTCTGTAAATCCTATCAATTTAATTTCACTTCTCTAATATCACTGTATTCTTCTGCTATATTATATACTGTATTTACCTGAAATTGCTGATCTGAACAACCAATGATTTATAAAGAAAATCTTAAAAAAGACACACTTTTTTCATAACACTGTAGCTGTAAATGTGAAGATCTTCATGTAGGTTTTAAGGTTGTAAGAAGCCGCACGCCCGTCATAAACGCTTAGCATTAAGAAATATGAATTGTAAGGCAGGGCACTAATGTGCTCTGAGTCTCTGAACCCAATCAGAGAGCTGAGTAAATAAGGCAGGATCTGTGACGGGTGTGTGGAACAGTGGGCGGACTGATTCAATATTTACACTGGAATTTCACACAAACGACACGACTAATCACACAGTTACTGTTATTTACACACCTTCTCTGAAACTGCACTTTTAGGATTAAATATTATATATAGATAAAGAGCGTATTAAGATATCGAACTCCTGCTGCATGAACACCTAAATCTCTTATATTAACTACTATACCAGTAATTACTTAGTATATACTACTGAACTAATGATTATAGTAGTTTTAGTTTAACTCCACATTAATTACTGATTAAGTCATTAACTTGTACATTTTCCTTTTCTCTTTTCTTTTCCTTTTTCTCTTTTTTTTTCTTTTTGTTTTTCATTTCCTTCATTTTTTTCTCTTTTTGTCTTTGCTTTTTCTTTTCCCTTTTACTTTTCTTTTCCCATTTTTCCTTTTATCTATTCTTTTCTTTCCTATTTCCTTTTGTTTTTTCATTTTCTTTTCTTCTTCTTCTTTTATTTTTCCTTTTTTCTTATCTTTTCTATTCTTATCTTTCCTATTTTTGTTTTATTTTCTTTGTTTTCCATTTTCGTTTTTCTTTTGTATTCTTTTCTTGCCTTTTCTTTTCCATTACATTTGTCCTTTTTTCTCTTTCTTTCTCTTTTATTTCCTTTTGTTCTTTTTTCTATTAATTTATTTCCTTTCCTTTTCTTTTTTCTTACTTTCCTTTTTTGTTCTTTTTTTCTCTTTTATTTTCTTTCTTTTCTCTCCTTTTCCTTTTTTTCTTTTATTTTCTTTGCTATTTTTTCTTCTTTTCTTTTTTATCTTTTCTTTTCCATTCTTTCATTTTTCTTTTTTTCTTTTTATTTGCTTTTTTTTACCTTTTTCTTTTTACATTTCTTTTATTTGCTTTTTTCTTTCCTTTTTATTTTTTCTCATTTTCATCTCATCTTTTTCAGTTTTTCTTTTCTTTTTATCTCCTTTTCTTCTATTTTCTCTTTCCTTTTTCTTCTCTTTTTCCTGTTTCCATTCCTTCAGATTTCTTATGTTTTAAATAATTTTCTGTGTATGTGTGTGTGTGTGTGTGTGTGTGTGTGTGTGTATGATGTGTGTAGATGCGGTGAGTCAGGTGAGTGTGGTGGCTCCGTCTCTGGTTATAGAAGGTGGGAACGTGTCTGTGAGGTGTAGTTGGGGTAAAGGTTCTGGGGTCAGTGTGGTGTGGGCTCTCGGCAGCACCGGCCTCGTCTCCAACTCTCACGTCACCGTCAGCGCCGGATCTGTGATCATCAGTCCGGTGAGCAGGAGCGACGCTGGAGTCTACAGCTGCACCGTCAGCAACCCCATCAGCGCCCAGACTGCCTCCGCCACCCTCACCGTCTACTGTGAGTTTATATACCCCCTTACATACGCTTACATATGCTTTTATACACTTACACATACTTATATACCTCATATACCCTTATATACCTTACATACCCTTATATACCTAATATACCTTATGTACCTCAGATACCTAATATACCCTATATAACTTATATACCTCATATACCTTATATACCTCATATACCCTATATAACTTATATACCTCATATACCCTTATATACCTCATATACCCTATATAACTTATATACCTCATATACCCTTATATACCTTATATACCCTATATAACTTATATACCTCATATACCCTATATAACTTATATACCTCATATACCCTATATAACTTATATACCCTTATATACCTAATATACCTTATGTACCTCATATACCTAATATACCCTATATAACTTATACACCTCATATACCTTATATACCTCATATACCCTATATAACTTATATAACTCATATACCCTATATACCTAATATACCTTATGTACCTCATATACCTAATATACCCTATATAACGTATATACCTCATATACCATTATATACCTTTTATACCCTTATATACCTAATATACCTTATGTACCTCATATACCTAATATACCCTATATAACTTATATACCTCATATACCTTATATACCTCATATCCCCTATATAACTTAAATACCTCATATACTCTTCTTTTCTGATAAACTCTTCCTTAGTTTTACTCTTTTCTTGGGTTTTCTTTTATTTTCTGCCTCTTTATTTTTTTTCCTTTTCTTTTCTCTCTGTTTGTTTCTTTTTTTTCACTTTCTTTTTTTTCTTCTTTTTCTTTTTTTCGTATCTTTTTTCTTCTGCTCTACAAAGGTGCGACAGAGAAGTGTGGTTTGACTGTGGTGCAGCTGGGGATTCTGGGAGTTGGAGTTTTGAGATCCAACTCTACCATTTATATGTCTACCAGCTCCCTGCTGGCAGTCCTTGGTGCAGCACTGTCCATGAGAAAAAAAAAAAAAAACTTTCCAGCTTAATCACTTTTTATTTTACTTTTTTATTCATTTTTCTGTTCATGGTGAATATTCTTTTATGTTTCAAAGAAAAATGTACGTGTCATCAGTTGCTTAAAAATACAGTATGCAATGAATTAAATGTTAAGAAACTGGAATTATCTTATCTTAATTGCAGTAGGTGTGTGTGGAATATACAGTACCACTGTCGCTAGCTCATTCACAGTGTTATTTTGCATAATCTAAAAATGTTTTCTGTTTTTGGGCAATATGTAATTGAAATTTCACACACACATAAATATGCTGATCTCTTGACATTTAAAAAAATAAAGATTTTAATCAGCCTGTCCTTTTGGCAGCGATTTGATGAAATGCCCAGTGTGGTGCATATTCTCTGATTGTTCAGGCCAATCAGGGTTAATTAGCTCGGTAATGTTGCAGAATCTGCTGCCCTGCTATTGGCTAACACTACTCAACGAGGCTGAGATAATGTAATGTGCATTTATTCAAAGTAATGAATGCTGGTTCTTTTAAACATCTGAATAATCTTGCTTTCTGCAATGTAGATTTGGTTTTAAATCCTTTAGACAGCTCTGAAAATTGCGGCAGTGGTTTATAAGGTCTTCTCTGAATAGCTTTCAATGGAAATGACATTCTCCATGTTGAGCTATTAAAGAATAGAGTTACAGACAAGCAACAACACCTAACGACACTAAAGCGCCTAAGTAGCTAATGTTTAACGACACCATAACAACCACTTAGTAGATACCATAGCAACCACTTAACACCCTTGAAATTTCTAAGAAATACTGTACCAATCTCCTAATAACACTATGCCCAAATTTAGATACTTTATACCATCACTATCACAACCACCTAGTACACCATAGCAACCACCTAGCGACACCTTAGCAATCACTAGGAAATGCTGTAGCAACCACCTAATAACACTACACCACCCATTTAGCTTTTATTTACCGTCACTAACACAACCACTTAGCACAACATAGCAACCACCTAGCAACACCCTAGCAATAACTAAGAAATGCTGTAGCAACTACCTAATAACACTACACCACCCATTTAGGTATAATTTACTAACAATATCACAACCACCTAGCACACCATAGCAACCACCTAGCAACTCCCTAGCAATCACTAAGAAATGCTGTAGCAACTACCTAATAACACTACAACAGCCATTTACTTACTATTTACCATCACTATCACAACCACCTATCACACCCTAGCAACCACCTAGCAACACCTTAGCAATCACTAATAAATGCTGTAGCAACTACTTCATAACACTACACCACCCATTTACTTACTATTTACCATCACTATCACAACCACTTAGCACACCCTAGCAACCACCTAGCAACACCTTAGCAATCACTAAGAAATGCTGTAGCAACTACCTAATACACGACACCACCCATTTAGCTATTATTTACCAACACTATCACAACCACTTAGCACACCATAGCAACCACCTAGCAACACCCTAGCAACCACCTAGCAACACCTTAGCAATCACTATGAAATGCTGTAGCAACTACCGAATAACACTACACCATCCATTTACTTACTATTTACCATCACTATCACAACCACCTATCACACCCTAGCAACCACCTAGCAACACCTTAGCAATCACTAATAAATGCTGTAGCAACTACTTCATAACACTACACCACCCATTTACTTACTATTTAGCATCACTATCACAACCACTTAGCACACCCTAGCAACCACCTAGCAACACCTTAGCAATCACTAAGAAATGCTGTAGCAACTACCTAATACACCACACCACCCATTTACTTACTATTTACCATCACTATCCCAACCACCTAGCACACCCTAGCAACCACCTAGCAACACCCTAGCAATCACTAAGAAATGCTGTAGCAACTACCTAATAACATTACACCACCCATTTACTTACTATTTACCATCACTATCACAACCACCTATCACACCCTAGCAACCACCTAGCAACACCTTAGCAATCACTAATAAATGCTGTAGCAACTACTTCATAACACTACACCACCCATTTACTTACTATTTAGCATCACTATCACAACCACTTAGCACACCCTAGCAACCACCTAGCAACACCTTAGCAATCACTAAGAAATGCTGTAGCAACTACCTAATACACCACACCACCCATTTACTTACTATTTACCATCACTATCCCAACCACGTAGCACACCCTAGCAACCACCTAGCACACCCTAGCAACCACCTAGCAACACCCTAGCAATCACTAAGAAATGCTGTAGCAACTACCTAATAACATTACACCACCCATTTACTTACTATTTACCAACACTCTCACAACCACCTATCACACCATAGCAACCACCTAGCAACACCTTAGCAATCACTATGAAATGCTGTAGCAACTACCGAATAACACTACACCACCCATTTACTTACTATTTACCATCACTATCACAACCACCTTTCACACCCTAGCAACCACCTAGCAACACCTTAGCAATCACTAATAAATGCTGTAGCAACTCCCTAATAACATTACACCACCCATTTACTTACTATTTACCAACACTCTCACAACCACCTATCACACCATAGCAACCACCTAGCAACACCTTAGCAATCACTATGAAATGCTGTAGCAACTACCGAATAACACTACACCACCCATTTACTTACTATTTACCATCACTATCACAACCACCTTTCACACCCTAGCAACCACCTAGCACACCCTAGCAACCACCTAGCAACACCCTAGCAATCACTAAGAAATGCTGTAGCAACTACCTATTAACATTACACCACCCATTTACTTACTATTTACCAACACTCTCACAACCACCTATCACACCATAGCAACCACCTAGCAACACCTTAGCAATCACTATGAAATGCTGTAGCAACTACCGAATAACACTACACCACCCATTTACTTACTATTTACCATCACTATCACAACCACCTTTCACACCCTAGCAACCACCTAGCAACACCTTAGCAATCACTAATAAATGCTATAGCAACTACTTAATAACACTACACCACTCATTTACTTACTATTTACCAACACACCATAGCAACCACCTAGCAACACCTTAGCAATCACTTAGAAATGCTGTAGCAACTCCCTAATAACACTACAGCACCCATTTAGGTATAATTTACTAACAATATCACAACCACCTAGCACACCATAGCAACCACCTAGCAACTCCCTAGCAATCACTAAAAAATGCTGTAGCAACTGCCTAATAACACCACAACAGCCATTTACTTACTATTTACCATCACTATCACAACCACCTAGCACACCATAGCAACCACCTAGCAACACCCTAGCAATCACTAAGAAATACTGTAGCAACTACCTAATAACACTACACCACCCATTTAGCTATTATTTACCAACACTATCACAACCACTTACCACACCATAGCAACCACCTAGCACACCCTAGCAACCACCTAGCAACACCTTAGCAATCACTATGAAATGCTGTAGCAACTACCGAGTAACACTACACCACCCATTTACTTACTATTTACCATCACTATCACAACCACCTAGCATACCCTAGCAACCACCTAGCACACCCTAGCAACCACCTAGCAACACCTTAGCAATCACTTAGAAATGCTGTAGCAACTACCTAATACACCACACCACCCAATTACTTACTATTTACCATCACTATCACAACCACCTAGCACACCCTAGCAACCACCTAGCAACACCCTAGCAATCACTAAGAAATGCTGTAGCAACTACCTAATAACATTACACCACCCATTTACTTACTATTTACCAACACTCTCACAACCACCTAGCACACCAAAGCAACCACCTAGCAACTCCCTAGCAATCACTAAGAAATGCTGTAGCAACTGCCTAATAACACCACAACAGCCATTTACTTACTATTTACCATCACTATCACAACCACCTAGCACACCATAGCAACCACCTAGCAACACCCTAGCAATCACTAAGAAATACTGTAGCAACTACCTAATAACACTACACCACCCATTTAGCTATTATTTACCAACACTATCACAACCACTTACCACACCATAGCAACCACCTAGCACACCCTAGCAACCACCTAGCGACACCTTAGCAATCACTATGAAATGCTGTAGCAACTACCGAGTAACACTACACCACCCATTTACTTACTATTTACCATCACTATCCCAACCACGTAGCACACCCTAGCAACCACCTAGCACACCCTAGCAACCACCTAGCAACACCTTAGCAATCACTAAGAAATGCTGTAGCAACTACCTAATACACCACACCGCCCATTTACTTACTATTTACCATCACTATCCCAACCACCTAGCACACCCTAGCAACCACCTAGCAACACCCTAGCAATCACTAAGAAATGCTGTAGCAACTACCTAATAACATTACACCACCCATTTACTTACTATTTACCAACACTCTCACAACCACCTATCACACCATAGCAACCACCTAGCAACACCTTAGCAATCACTATGAAATGCTGTAGCAACTACCGAATAACACCACAACAGCCATTTACTTACTATTTACCATCACTATCACAACCACCTAGCACACCATAGCAACCACCTAGCAACTCCCTAGCAATCACTAATAAATGCTGTAGCAACTACCTAATAACACTACAACAGCCATTTACTTACTATTTACCATCACTATCACAACCACCTAGCACACCCTAGCAACCACCTAGCAACACCTTAGCAATCACTAAGAAATACTGTAGCAACTACCTAATAACACTACACCACCCATTTAGCTATTATTTACCAACACTATCACAACCACTTAGCACACCATAGCAACCACCTAGCAACACCCTAGCAACCACCTAGCAACACCTTAGCAATCACTATGAAATGCTGTAGCAACTACCGAATAACACTACACCACCCATTTACTTACTATTTACCATCACTATCACAACCACCTATCACACCCTAGCAACCACCTAGCAACACCTTAGCAATCACTAATAAATGCTGTAGCAACTACTTCATAACACTACACCACCCATTTACTTACTATTTAGCATCACTATCACAACCACTTAGCACACCCTAGCAACCACCTAGCAACACCTTAGCAATCACTAAGAAATGCTGTAGCAACTACCTAATACACCACACCACCCATTTACTTACTATTTACCATCACTATCCCAACCACGTAGCACACCCTAGCAACCACCTAGCACACCCTAGCAACCACCTAGCAACACCCTAGCAATCACTAAGAAATGCTGTAGCAACTACCTAATAACATTACACCACCCATTTACTTACTATTTACCAACACTCTCACAACCACCTATCACACCATAGCAACCACCTAGCAACACCTTAGCAATCACTATGAAATGCTGTAGCAACTACCGAATAACACTACACCACCCATTTACTTACTATTTACCATCACTATCACAACCACATTTCACACCCTAGCAACCACCTAGCAACACCTTAGCAATCACTAATAAATGCTATAGCAACTACATAATAACACTACACCACTCATTTACTTACTATTTACCAACACACCATAGCAACCACCTAGCAACACCTTAGCAATCACTTAGAAATGCTGTAGCAACTCCCTAATAACACTACAGCACCCATTTAGGTATAATTTACTAACAATATCACAACCACCTAGCACACCATAGCAACCACCTAGCAACTCCCTAGCAATCACTAAGAAATGCTGTAGCAACTGCCTAATAACACCACAACAGCCATTTACTTACTATTTACCATCACTATCACAACCACCTAGCACACCATAGCAACCACCTAGCAACACCCTAGCAATCACTAAGAAATACTGTAGCAACTACCTAATAACACTACACCACCCATTTAGCTATTATTTACCAACACTATCACAACCACTTACCACACCATAGCAACCAACTAGCACACCCTAGCAACCACCTAGCAACACCTTAGCAATCACTATGAAATGCTGTAGCAACTACCGAGTAATACTACACCACCCATTTACTTACTATTTACCATCACTATCACAACCACCTAGCATACCCTAGCAACCACCTAGCACACCCTAGCAACCACCTAGCAACACCTTAGCAATCACTTAGAAATGCTGTAGCAACTACCTAATACACCACACCACCCAATTACTTACTATTTACCATCACTATCACAACCACCTAGCACACCCTAGCAACCACCTAGCAACACCCTAGCAATCACTAAGAAATGCTGTAGCAACTACCTAATAACATTACACCACCCATTTACTTACTATTTACCAACACTATCCCAACCACGTAGCACACCCTAGCAACCACCTAGCACACCCTAGCAACCACCTAGCAACACCTTAGCAATCACTATGAAATGCTGTAGCAACTACCTAATACACCACACCACCCATTTACTTACTATTTACCATCACTATCCCAACCACCTAGCACACCCTAGCAACCACCTAGCAACACCCTAGCAATCACTAAGAAATGCTGTAGCAACTACCTAATAACATTACACCACCCATTTACTTACTATTTACCATCACTATCACAACCACCTATCACACCCTAGCAACCACCTAGCAACACCTTAGCAATCACTAATAAATGCTGTAGCAACTCCCTAATAACATTACACCACCCATTTACTTACTATTTACCAACACTCTCACAACCACCTATCACACCATAGCAACCACCTAGCAACACCTTAGCAATCACTATGAAATGCTGTAGCAACTACCGAATAACACTACACCACCCATTTACTTACTATTTACCATCACTATCACAACCACCTTTCACACCCTAGCAACCACCTAGCACACCCTAGCAACCACCTAGCAACACCCTAGCAATCACTAAGAAATGCTGTAGCAACTACCTAATAACATTACACCACCCATTTACTTACTATTTACCAACACTCTCACAACCACCTATCACACCATAGCAACCACCTAGCAACACCTTAGCAATCACTATGAAATGCTGTAGCAACTACCGAATAACACTACACCACCCATTTACTTACTATTTACCATCACTATCACAACCACCTTTCACACCCTAGCAACCACCTAGCAACACCTTAGCAATCACTAATAAATGCTATAGCAACTACTTAATAACACTACACCACTCATTTACTTACTATTTACCAACACACCATAGCAACCACCTAGCAACACCTTAGCAATCACTTAGAAATGCTGTAGCAACTCCCTAATAACACTACAGCACCCATTTAGGTATAATTTACTAACAATATCACAACCACCTAGCACACCATAGCAACCACCTAGCAACTCCCTAGCAATCACTAAGAAATGCTGTAGCAACTGCCTAATAACACCACAACAGCCATTTACTTACTATTTACCATCACTATCACAACCACCTAGCACACCATAGCAACCACCTAGCAACACCCTAGCAATCACTAAGAAATGCTGTAGCAACTACCTAATACACCACACCACCCAATTACTTACTATTTACCATCACTATCACAACCACCTAGCACACCCTAGCAACCACCTAGCAACACCCTAGCAATCACTAAGAAATGCTGTAGCAACTGCCTAATAACACCACAACAGCCATTTACTTACTATTTACCATCACTATCACAACCACCTAGCACACCATAGCAACCACCTAGCAACACCCTAGCAATCACTAAGAAATACTGTAGCAACTACCTAATAACACTACACCACCCATTTAGCTATTATTTACCAACACTATCACAACCACTTACCACACCATAGCAACCACCTAGCACACCCTAGCAACCACCTAGCAACACCTTAGCAATCACTATGAAATGCTGTAGCAACTACCGAGTAACACTACACCACCCATTTACTTACTATTTACCATCACTATCCCAACCACGTAGCACACCCTAGCAACCACCTAGCACACCCTAGCAACCACCTAGCAACACCTTAGCAATCACTAAGAAATGCTGTAGCAACTACCTAATACACCACACCGCCCATTTACTTACTATTTACCATCACTATCCCAACCACCTAGCACACCCTAGCAACCACCTAGCAACACCCTAGCAATCACTAAGAAATGCTGTAGCAACTACCTAATAACATTACACCACCCATTTACTTACTATTTACCAACACTCTCACAACCACCTATCACACCATAGCAACCACCTAGCAACACCTTAGCAATCACTATGAAATGCTGTAGCAACTACCGAATAACACCACAACAGCCATTTACTTACTATTTACCATCACTATCACAACCACCTAGCACACCATAGCAACCACCTAGCAACTCCCTAGCAATCACTAATAAATGCTGTAGCAACTACCTAATAACACTACAACAGCCATTTACTTACTATTTACCATCACTATCACAACCACCTAGCACACCCTAGCAACCACCTAGCAACACCTTAGCAATCACTAAGAAATACTGTAGCAACTACCTAATAACACTACACCACCCATTTAGCTATTATTTACCAACACTATCACAACCACTTAGCACACCATAGCAACCACCTAGCAACACCCTAGCAACCACCTAGCAACACCTTAGCAATCACTATGAAATGCTGTAGCAACTACCGAATAACACTACACCACCCATTTACTTACTATTTACCATCACTATCACAACCACCTATCACACCCTAGCAACCACCTAGCAACACCTTAGCAATCACTAATAAATGCTGTAGCAACTACTTCATAACACTACACCACCCATTTACTTACTATTTAGCATCACTATCACAACCACTTAGCACACCCTAGCAACCACCTAGCAACACCTTAGCAATCACTAAGAAATGCTGTAGCAACTACCTAATACACCACACCACCCATTTACTTACTATTTACCATCACTATCCCAACCACGTAGCACACCCTAGCAACCACCTAGCACACCCTAGCAACCACCTAGCAACACCCTAGCAATCACTAAGAAATGCTGTAGCAACTACCTAATAACATTACACCACCCATTTACTTACTATTTACCAACACTCTCACAACCACCTATCACACCATAGCAACCACCTAGCAACACCTTAGCAATCACTATGAAATGCTATATCAACTACCGAATAACACTACACCACCCATTTACTTACTATTTACCATCACTATCACAACCACATTTCACACCCTAGCAACCACCTAGCAACACCTTAGCAATCACTAATAAATGCTATAGCAACTACATAATAACACTACACCACTCATTTACTTACTATTTACCAACACACCATAGCAACCACCTAGCAACACCTTAGCAATCACTTAGAAATGCTGTAGCAACTCCCTAATAACACTACAGCACCCATTTAGGTATAATTTACTAACAATATCACAACCACCTAGCACACCATAGCAACCACCTAGCAACTCCCTAGCAATCACTAAGAAATGCTGTAGCAACTGCCTAATAACACCACAACAGCCATTTACTTACTATTTACCATCACTATCACAACCACCTAGCACACCATAGCAACCACCTAGCAACACCCTAGCAATCACTAAGAAATACTGTAGCAACTACCTAATAACACTACACCACCCATTTAGCTATTATTTACCAACACTATCACAACCACTTACCACACCATAGCAACCAACTAGCACACCCTAGCAACCACCTAGCAACACCTTAGCAATCACTATGAAATGCTGTAGCAACTACCGAGTAATACTACACCACCCATTTACTTACTATTTACCATCACTATCACAACCACCTAGCATACCCTAGCAACCACCTAGCACACCCTAGCAACCACCTAGCAACACCTTAGCAATCACTTAGAAATGCTGTAGCAACTACCTAATACACCACACCACCCAATTACTTACTATTTACCATCACTATCACAACCACCTAGCACACCCTAGCAACCACCTAGCAACACCCTAGCAATCACTAAGAAATGCTGTAGCAACTACCTAATAACATTACACCACCCATTTACTTACTATTTACCAACACTCTCACAACCACCTATCACACCATAGCAACCACCTAGCAACACCTTAGCAATCACTATGAAATGCTGTAGCAACTACCGAATAACAATACACCACCCATTTACTTACTATTTACCATCACTATCACAAACCACCTATCACACCCTAGCAACCACCTAGCAACACCTTAGCAATCACTAATAAATGCTGTAGCAACTACTTCATAACACTACACTACCCATTTACTTACTATTTACCATCACTATCACAACCACCTAGCACACCCTAGCAACCACCTAGCACACCCTAGCAACCACCTAGCAACACCTTAGCAATCACTAAGAAATGCTGTAGCAACTACCTAATACACCACACCACCCATTTACTTACTATTTACCATCACTATCACAACCACCTAGCACACCCTAGCAACCACCTAGCAACACCTTAGCAATCACTAAGAAATGCTGTAGCAACTACCTAATACACCACACCACCCATTTACTTACTATTTACCATCACTATCACAACCACCTAGCACACCATAGCAACCACCTAGCAACACCTTAGCAATCACTAAGAAATGCTGTAGCAACTCCCTAATAACACTACAGCACCCATTTAGGTATAATTTACTAAAAATATCACAACCACCTAGCACACCATAGCAACCACCTAGCAACACCCTAGCAATCACTAAGAAATACTGTAGCAACTACCTAATAACATTACACCACCCATTTAGCTATTATTTACCAACACTATCACAACCACTTAGCACACCATAGCAACCACCTAGCAACACCCTAGCAATCACTAAGAAATACTGTAGCAACTACCTAATAACATTACACCACCCATTTAGCTATTATTTACCAACACTATCACAACCACTTAGCACACCATAGCAACCACCTAGCAACACCCTAGCAATCACTAAGAAATACTGTAGCAACTACCGAATAACACTACACCACCCATTTAGCTATTATTTACCAACACTATCACAACCACTTGGCACACCATAGCAACCACCTAGCAACACCCTAGCAATCACTAAGAAATACTGTAGCAACTACCGAATAACACTACACCACCCATTTAGCTATTATTTACCAACACTATCACAACCACTTAGCACACCATAGCAACCACCTAGCACACCCCAGCAACCACCTAGCAACACCTTAGCAATCACTATGAAATGCTGTAGCAACTCCCTAATAACACTACACCACCCATTTACTTACTATTTACCATCACTATCACAACCACCTAGCATACCCTAGCAACCACCTAGCACACCCTAGCAACCACTAGCAACACCTTAGCAATCACTAAGAAATGCTGTAGCAACTACCTAATAACATTACACCACCCATTTACTTACTATTTACCAACACTCTCACAACCACCTATCACACCATAGCAACCACCTAGCAACACCTTAGCAATCACTATGAAATGCTGTAGCAACTACCGAATAACACTACACCACCCATTTACTTACTATTTACCATCACTATCACAACCACCTTTCACACCCCAGCAACCACCTAGCAACACCTTAGCAATCACTAATAAATGCTGTAGCAACTACTTAATAACACTACACCACACATTTACTTACTATTTACCATCACTATCACAACCACCTAGCACACCATAGCAACCACCTAGCACACTCTAGCAACCACCTAGCAACACCTTAGCAATCACTATGAAGTGCTGTAGCAACTACCGAATAACACTACACCACCCATTTACTTACTATTTACCATCATTATCACAACCACCTATCACACCATAGCAACCACCTAGCAACACCCTAGCAATCACTAAGAAAAGCTGTAGCAACTACCTAATAACACTACACCACCCATTTACTTACTATTTACAAACACAATCACAACCACCTAGCACACCAGAACAACCACGTAGCTGTAGCTGTAGCAGCTACCTAATAACACTACACCACCCATTTAGCTATTATTTACCAACACTATCACAACCACCTAGCACATCCTAGCAACCACCTAGCAACAACTTATCAATCACTAAGAAATGCTACAGCAATTACCTAATAACACTACACCACCCATTTAGTTACTATTTACCATCACTATCACAACCACCTAGCACACCATAGCAACTACATAGCAACACCTTAGCAATTACTAAGGAATACTGTAGCAACTACCTAATAACACTACACCACCCACTTAGTTACTATTTAACAACACTACCACAACCACCTAGCACACCCTAGCAACCACCTAGCAACACCTTAGCAATCACTATGAAATGCTGTAGCAACTACTTAATAACACTACACCACCCATTTAGCTATTATTTACTATCACTATCACAACCACTTAGCACACCAGAACAACCACTTAGCAACACCTTAGCAATCACTATGAAATGCTGTAGCAACCACCTAGCACACCATAGCAACCACCTAGCAACACCTTAGAAATCACTAAGAAATGCTGTAGGAACTACCGAATAACACTACACCACCCATTTACTTACTATTTACCATCACTATAACAACCACCTATCACACCATAGCAACTACATAGCAACACCTTAGCAATCACTAAGAAATGCTGTAGCAACCACCTAGCAACACCTTAGCAATCACTAAGAAATGTTGTAGCAATTACCTAATAACACTACACCATCCATTTACTTACTCTTTACCATCACTATTACAACCACCTAGCACACCATAGCAACCGCCTAGCAACACCAACAAATGCTGTAGGAACTACCAAATAACACTAGAATAAATGAAATAAAAAAATAAAGAAAAACATTGAATGAGGTGTATTCAATCTTTTCCATGGTACTGTATGAGGTTTTAGAGTTACAGTGACAAGATAATAACAGCACTGACATGTGTCTCATCTCTACACCAGATGGTCCGGACACCCCCCAGGTGACGAAGACGTCCGCGCAGTGTGTGGGAGGCGGGGACGCCACGGTCGGTCAGACGGTGAAGCTCACCTGCACGTCCGTCTCTCTGCCACCTGCCCTGTTATCCTGGACATACGGTGGCAGCGTTTTAACCGCCAGCTCAACCACCGGCGGCTCCCTGGACCTGACAGTGTTCTCCACCAATCAGAGCGGAGAGTACACCTGCACGGCGTTGAATAGCATCACCACAGGCTCCTCCCAGCAGCAGCTCAACCTCTCCGTGGTGGGTGAGTTACTGACTGATGCCGGGGGCTCAGCCGGCATCCGTTTTCCTGACTGGAGGGTAAATTTCTCACAGATGGATAGAGTGATGGATACGTGTTCCAGCGAATGGAAGGACTCATCATTTCCTTTTCTTCCTTCCTTTTCTCTAGTCTTTCATATATCACACCTTTCTCCACTCTCGGCGTTCCATTATTCGTTTCCTACATTACCAGTTTATCATCTCAGTGCCAGCTGTTCTTCATTATTATGGTTGAAAAATGATTTTAAACTACTATTTAAACATTAATATTTATTTGTCTTATTTTTTGACCGATTAATTTCGCCCTGTTCACACTCTAGATACCATAGGGATACCATAGCAAACACCTAGAAACACCCTAGCAACCACTAAGCAATACCATCACTATAGCACGTATCTAATTACCAGTTTACAACATATCATAGCAGCAACCTGGTATATCATAGCAAAAACACTATAGCAAACCACAGAGCAATACCATAGCAACCACCTAGCATCACTATAGCAACCACTGCAGCAAACCACTGAGCAATACCATAGAACCCTTATAGCCTCACTATAGCACATGTCTAATTATTAATTTGCAACATCATGGCAACCACTAAGCAAAACCATAGCAACTACCTAGCATAACTATAGCAACCACTATGGTAAACCACTGACCAAAACCATAGCAACTATCTAGCATCACTATAGCACATATCTAATTACCAACTTGCAACATCATGGAAACCACCTGTTATATCACTATAGTACAATGTTTATCTAATTACCATTTTGCAACATCGTACCAACCACTAAGCAATACCATATCAATCACCTAGCACCACTATAGTTACCATTATAGCAAAACACTGAGCAATACCATAGCAACTACCTAGAATCACTATGGTGCATATATAATTACCAGTTTGCAACATCATACCAACCACTAAGCAATACCATATCAATGACCCAGCACCACTATAACAACCACTATGGCAAAACACTGAGCACTACCATAGCAACTACCTAGCATCACTATGGCACATATCTAATTACCAATTTGCAACATCATGGCAACCACCTGGTACACCATTGCAACCACCATTCAGACCACTGAGCAACACCACAGCAAACTACCTAGCATCTCTATAGCAACCACTGTAGCAAATCACAGAGCAATACCATAGCAACTACCTAGCATCACTATAGTGCATGTCTACTTACCAATTTGCAACATCATAACAGCAACCTGGTACACCATAACAAAATCTCTATACCAAACCACTGAGCAATACCATAGCAACTGCCTAGCATCACTATGGTACAATCTAATTACCAATTTGCAACATAATGGCAATTACTTAGCATTGCTATAGCAACCACTATAGCAAACAATTGAGCAATACCATAGCAACTACCTAGCATCACTATAGCAACCACTCTAGCAAACCTCTTTGCAATACCATAGATCCTTTATAGCATCACTATAGCAGATATCCAATTACCAATTTGCAACATAATAGCAACCACCTGGAATACCATAGCAACCACTAATTAACACTATTACAACCATTTACCTGCCATTTAGCAGCACCAACATTACAGTGCCTATTTAGTCACCAATTAGCAAAACCATAGGAACCCCATTCAATGCCATATCAACCACCAAGCAACACCAAGCTACCATTTACTAAGTCAGTAGCAGGTAACTGCAATACAACAAGCAACACCTTAGCAAACAACCAGTGGGCATTGCATATTCAGTAAAATCCTACTACTACGGCCAGGCAAGCATGATTTAATATAAGTTATATTAAATAATATAAGTGAACACATAGGGGAAGGTAGCCTGGGGGAAGAACTATAAACTAAAGGTGACCAGGGGGGACATCGAGTAGCGAACACTTAAAAAACACAAAAACAGTCCCACTCTTGTAGGAACAACTAAGCAATCTCTTGGAAATGTTTACTACACAATAATCATTATTAAAAATTAATATTATTATTAAGAAATAAATATTATCACACAATATGAGCCCTAATATGAAATTTCCCTCTTTCCTCAGGTACGTGTCTCAGTGTGGGTGCGGTGGCAGGAATTGTCGTTGCATGCTTTGTTGCCCTGGTCTTAATTATCATCGCCATAGTGCTGCTGCTGCGCCAGCGGAAGGGTAAAACTAATCTTTTACTATATAAATATATACTTTTCAGTAGTTCTGTCAATCTGATTATTTGCAACTTCAGAAAAATTTCAATTTCATATTCTCTGATTCTTCTGCTGTAGTGGATCGGAGACTCAGGGAAGTCGCAGGACACCAGAAGACGAACCCGAACAACAGACCACCAGTGAGTGTAGCGGCCTCTTATCTACGGAACCTCTTACAGAGCTGTAAAAGCTCATAAACAATGTGAATGGTGTCAAGTTCAGACTTGTTGAGTGAGGATTGTTGAACTGTTAAATCTATCTCTAAAGTATTCATTTAATTAAGCCACTTTTGTAGGTAAATCGAGGTATTTAAATATTTGTTAAAAATACACCAGAATGCAGGAAATGTCATCTAATTCACTGAAAATGCTTCTGACAGTTCTGTGCATGACTTATTATTATTGATTTGTAAAATATATTTGAAAATACAGGGATCTCAAACTCAGAGTAAAGCCTATAATCCTATTATTGGTGTTGAGCTTTTTGCCACTTTCAGATTGTTAACATGGTCTTAATTTCATGTCTGTGTGGTATTTAAAAGTCTTAAAATTAGTTTTAAAATAATCTTAAATTGAATTTATCCATATCTGCAGATACCCTAGAAATATGACTATGCACAGATAGCATCCTAATGTCCTAAAATAATTATCTTTTAATCTATGGGCCCAATTTTACCAATCTTTACCTACCCATTATGCAGATCAGTGTGGGTTTTTGCTATTGTAATGATGGGAAAAGTACATCTTGCATTGCAGAAAAGATTTAGGGCATCTAAGGCATCAAAGATTAAATTAAGAAATTAGAAATAACAAATGCTAATAAAGAAATACTCATTTTAAATCAACATTTTATATATATATGAATAAAATTATTAAAATAATAAAAATATGAAATATAAAATAAAGAAAAAGATAATAGTAAAAGTATAGTAAATTGATAAAATATAAATAATAATGAACTAAGAACATAAGAATCAAAAGACTCAAATAATAAAAAAGATAAACTAATGAAAAATAATAATAAAGTAATAATAATAATAAATAAAAATAAAAAATACAAATAAAATTCATTTAAAACGGTCACAGGCTTTCTGGTGGTGTTTAGAACAAAAAAACAGACTTTAGCGCAGGGTGTAAGATAGGGCTAGACCTGTCTAGCTGCCAGTTAGCAACAATGCAGCAACCACCTGGCATATCATAGCAACCACCTGGGAGACCTTACTTTACCATACCATACAGCTAGAAACCACTAAACAGTACCAGAGCACCCACACATGGTGACATGTAAGCTACCTATTCCCAATGATTTAGATTGGTGCAGTGAGACGGGCTGTGAGTTGGCCTGCTGGAGAATTGAACCCTAGTTTGCCATAAGTGAAGGCAGTGTTGTTATCCACTATAGCAACCACCTACCCTGACCTTTTGCTATTGGGTATTGTTTCTCAGAATTATTTGTTGACAGCAGAAACCCCTCCTACTTCCTCTAAATTAAGATCTCATCAAATCTATACCATTGACATGAATGACCTATTCATCATTCATAGCTGTGAATTGTAACTGTGATGCTGTCTCTCTCTCCACTTTCTCAGGATCTTCCAGCTCCACAGAACGGCCTGCCGTCTGCCGTCGTTGCCAATGGTAACCAAGCCAATCCACCGCTGCACAACTCCAGTAGACCTCCCAATCTTCCCAAGAGCGAAGAACCCACTGTCTGGCACACCGGCCAAGAGGAGAACAACTCACAAAACAGACTCAACAACACTAATCTTAACACTGCCACACTCCCAAACAATGGCAACCGCGACTCCAGCACCCTCCCGAACAATGGACATCAGAATGGCTATTCAAATCCAAACAATGGCCTGCATAACTCCAGCGTGTTCCCACAGTCGCGCCAACAGAACCCAAATATTCTCATACAAACAGGCAATGGAGAGCCTGGAGGTCAGACTGTGCTAATAAACCTTAACCCAATGCCGCAAATGGAAGTGCACAACTCGACTTCACAGCCCCAAACTGTGCAAGTAAGCCTCAATCCTGTGCCTCAAATAACTCCAGGAAATCAAACATCAAACCAGAATGTCGCAATGTTTAACGATCAGCAAAACGGCATGGCGGTACCACAGAGACTTGCTAATGGTAGCCAGCAGAACCTCCTCCTTCAAACCGGTGGTGCAACTCAGACAGATCTGAACAGTACTTCGGCTGCAAATCGACTCAATCAAGCAGTCAATCCAGCAGTCAATCAAGCAGTCAATCCAGCAGTCAATCAAGCAGTCAATCCAGCAGTCAATCAAGCAGTCAATCAAGCACCCAACGTTCTCGTTCCAACTGGCTACAACTCGCATCCAACCACGCACAGCAGAACGGGGCGTCAAACTAGAACGACACATCGTTCCTCTGAGAGGCGAAACAGACGCTCAAATACAAATAGGACTCGTTCCAGATCTTCTGATTCCACAACAAGTTCCAGCCCACATCTTCGTCAGATGCCATGGGACCGTCTTCGAGGTACTCCGGCGTATCCTAACCATCAAACGGACAGTTCTGACAGTTATGAGTCTCGGCATTCAACAGAACGAGACAGAACATCTCGGGCAGATCCCAATTTGGGGCGATCAACTCAGGTTCCCAGAGAGAGGTCACCTCCGGTAGGTTTACCTGATGGACAGGTTTGGACTGTTTCTGAGACACCAAGGAGAAACTTCCAGAGAGAGGCAGCCAACAGTCCCTCTCGAGTGGACCCGAATGTCCAGAGGCAAGATCTACATGACGTCCATCAGAATTGGACTGCTTTGCCACAATCTGTACCTCAAAATGTACAGCTACCTCATGCAACAAGCGTACCTCAAAATCAAGCAATTGAGGGACATCGTACTCAACTGCCTCCGTTGACGACGCCCCAGACCAGGCCTCAAAAAGCAAACCTTCCACACCCCCTCCCTCTTACCGAAGCTGCCCTTCAACTGCACACCACTCACACCCCCAACCCCTTCTCCAGCCGGATCCAGCAGACCCAAGCTGCCCTACAGAACCCTGGTCCAGCATCACGTCCTACAGAAGCTCAAACAACCCAAGCAGGTCAGAGACCGCCGACTCCCCCTGCGGTTCTACGACCTGCAGAGTTTCGGACTTTGCCACGAGAACGTCTTCAGCAACCGCAGACATTACAACCTGTTCAAGTGATGAGGCAACCTCACGGCACTCACAGACACCAACGGGCCAATCACGTTAGTCCACAACGACACCCAGGAAACCAGCACATGCATCCCACCGCATTAAGACACGGCAACATGCCACCCCAAAGACAGCACCCACATACAAGCCAGGTGAGAACTTTTTTAGTGTACATTGAGCTGTTTTAATAGCTTCTTAATGCATATTTTTATTATATTGACAATATACAGGGGTTGGACAATGAAACTGAAACACCTGTCATCATTTTAGTGTGGGAGGTTTCATCATGGCTAAATTGGAGCAGCCTGGTGGCCAATCTCTTCATTAATTGCACATTATTGCACCAGTAAGAGCAGAGTGTGAAGGTTCAAATAGCAGGGGAAGAGCACAGTTTTGCTCAAAATATTGCAATGTACACAACATTATGGGTGACATACCAGAGTTTAAAAGAGGACAAATTGTTGGTGCACGTCTTGCTGGAGCATCTGTGACCAAGACAGCAAGTCTTTGTGATGCATCAAGAGCCACGGTATCCAGGGTAATGTCAGCATACCACCAAGAAGGACCAACCACATCCAACAGGATTAACTGTGGATGCTGTAATAGGAAGCTGTCTGAAAGGGATGTTCGGGTGCTAACCTGGATTGTATCCAAAAAACATAAAACCACGGCTGATCAAATCATGGCAGAATTCAATGTGCACCTTAACTTTACAGCAGTGTCACCTCACTGATTTCTTTGCATGCTTTAATATTTTAAATTATTTGCAACAGAATAAAACAATTTTATGGCACAATATCCAGAAATAAATTAAATAACCGTGTAGTTTTCTCACGACACTCTTGAAACGAGAAATATTAGTCATATCATCCCGCTTTAAAGTGGTTTGGCTCTTCAAGGTAGCGCATTTTGTTGCGTATAATGCAGCAGCAGCAGCAGCTGCTGAATGAATTACCTTGTCATGTCTGCGGTTGTACCCATTTATTGCACATCTGAGCACAATAACCGGCTGCATGTCACGCTCTGACGTGCCACTTTCCGCTGCACTTATTTATCAGCGGTATTTGTATTCAGAGGGAGCAGGCTTTGTGTTATATATTTATTTGGCTATATTTAGCTGACAGGGTGTGAGTAATGTTTTTGCAGGAGGAGTAATATCTCGGGACAAAAAAAGCAGAGTATACTTAGCATTATTATACTATAGTGCACTAAAGTGTCCTTGTAGCCTCTTTATTATTAATCAGTATATTTAAAGAGTGATAAAATGGAACAACTATTTTATTGTGCTTATTATGCTTTAATTACAGTATAAAAATAGTACAACAAAGTCTTACTTAAATTGTGCTAAGTGTATTTAACTGTACTAAAATGGAACTATTTTAAATATACTTACTATAAATAATATTTAAACATTCTTAAACTAATTCATGTATGTAACCCCATATTTTAAATATGCTTACAGTTAATTTATAATATATTTAATACATGAGTATTACAACTGTATTACTATTATTATAATAATAATAACTAGATTTTAGTTCGTACAGAAACTGCGAGTGTGACTGCAGTGCTGGCTGGTATCTGTGATGGTTGCTATGGTATGGCTAAGTGGTTGCTAGGTGGTTGCTCGGGTGTTGCTATGGTATCCGGGGTGGTTGCTAAGGTGTTGCTAGGTGGTTGCTGTAGTGTTGCTAGGTTGTTGCTATGGTGTTGCTATGGTATCTGGGGTGGTTGCTATGGTGTTGCTATGGTATCCAGGGTGGTTGCTATGGTGTTGCTATGGTATCCGGGGTGGTTGCTATGGTGTTCCTAAGTTGTTGCTAGGTGGTTCCTAAGGTGTTCCCACATGGTTGCTAGGTGGTTGCTAGGTGTTATACTAGTATATTAGAAATGTATTAAGAATTGATGTACAAATATGCTTCTTGTTTCCTGTCTTCTGTAAGTAGCACACTTCCAGTATATTTCTTTGGGTATAAAAATATATTTTAATAATATACAGTACTACAATTTTTAGCATGTTACAAATTTACTTTACATTTAAATGTTATTTAACAATGTATTCTATAATTTACTAATATTTATATTTTCCTAATTATAAATACAGAGCATTGAAATACATTTGAACGGATGTATTCATGTAATTACTAAACTAAATATATATATTTAAATTTTTTATTTACCAATGTATTCATTTAATTTACTTTCTAAAAAGTTAAAAATGTAAATGATACATTGTACTTTAAGTGAACTACTGTAAAAGTTGTCTTTAACACACTTTGCTAAAAATATTTTTTTAAGCTCTATGATCAAATTGTACTTTCAAACATTTAATGAAAGCATAATATTAATGTACTTTTAATATATTTTAAGTACATAAATCTGTTAGTATATTTACAGCATAATTGAACATTTCTCAGTATGTTTTAAGTACAAAAATTAAGTATGTATATTTTTCACCAGATTTCTCCTGGAATGTGTGTAGATATTATTATATTCAGTGTTTTTCAGCCTGATGGTGTCAGGAAGTGCGCTGGACTGTGATGTACAGGATTCTCTGTGTTTTCTGATGTTTTTCTGATGTTTTTTTCTCTTTTTTTGAAAGGTCCACAGAAGCAGACACAGGTTCTGAGATGATCCAGACTGTCAGACATCCTGGTAAAATACAGCTTATGAGGATAGAAGTGTATTGAAGAAGAATATATATATATATATATATATATATATTCTTATATTAATGCCTGTAAAGAGATAATGTAATAATGTAATATAATGTAGTGTGATGGCTTTTTATAAAAATAAAGGTTTATATATATATATATGAGCATTTTCCTTTTCCTTTTTTACCCAGAGCATTTGTACTTTTTTAAAGCAACTTTTTTAAGGTGGAACTGCACAAAAATGTGCTTAAAAGTCGATAAGAGTGGATCTAAATTCTCGTTGGTTAAGAACGAGCTTAAGAACTATATCATTTATGAAGGTTTGGAAAAACACTCCTAATTTTAAGAATTTATTTAAGTTCTTAAATATGAGATCAAAAAGTTTTAAGCCTTGTTTAGATTTGTTTAGATTGTTTTGGCAAACGCGCCCCAGATTCTTAAAATACTAGAAACAGTTTACTGCCTTGTTGCCATGTTGGTACAACCGCATGCCAAAAGTCATGGGACAACAGTATGTAATTTACGTAAAAAGTGTAATGTTGTGTATGAGATGCTACATTTACTCACTTCCCTCATTTGATGTCAGTTTGTTATGGAAAAAAAATATATATATTTTTTATACAAAATACATGTTTACTCTGATTCCAGACAATATAACATCAAGATATTTCATGTTTTGTCTGTTTAGCTTATTTAAATTTATTTATGTATAGTACCAGACAAATGTTTGAATACACCTCTTCTCATATAATGTGTTTTCTTTTTTTCATGATTTTTTACATTGTAAATTTAATATTAAAGACTATATTACAGCTCTACAGGAACACATGCAGAATTATTTAGTAAACTAAAAGTGTGTAAAACAAACCAGAATATGTTTTATATTTTAGATTCTTTGAAATAGCACCTCTTGCTTAGATTAGAAAGTTTTGCACATCTCTGCTGGATTTTCTCAGTCAGCTTTATGAGGTAGAGTCTCCTGGAATTCAGGCTTTCAGTTAACAGCTGTGCTGAACTCATCAAGAGTTAATAACTACTTGAATTTCTTGTCTCTTAATAAAGTGTTTGAGAGCATCAGTTGTAAAATAGTGAAGAGGTAGAGTTACAGGTATACAGTGAATAACGCAAAAAAGACCATCAAAAATGTTATAATGATGAAACTAAATAAATCAATTCATTCATTAATGTTTAAAAAGACAAACAGTAAAATGGAAAATAAAATAAATAAGCAAATAAACTAAGAAATCATTTAAAAATGATAAAGGCCAAAGGTAAATAAGTAAATAAAATAAATAAATTGTTTAAAAAGGAAAACAATAACATGGATAATAAATCAAAAAGGGAAATACATAAGTAAGTAAATAAGTAGATAATTAAATAATTTATTTAAAAATAGAAACTAGAAATTAGAAAATAAAATAATTATATAAGTAAAAAAACAATAAAAAAGGAAAAATGGCAAGGTAATATATATATAGTACATAAATAAATAAATAAATAAATAAATAAATGTTTAAAGAGACAAACAGTGTCACGGATAACCCAGGCAGGGAGACGAGGAGGCGGACACAAGTGCAGGTAGGGACAAAACGAATAATTTTATAAATATATATATACAAATAACAAAGAACACGTTATAATAAAGTAAACCAAAACAAACGAGAGGAACTAGTGAACATATACTAAACAAACAAGAAGTACTAAATATATCAATACAAACAGGGAGTAAATAACCAAAGAAACAAACAAAGCTAAGAACATAAACAAGGAATAAACAAGAAACTAGAAACTACCAAAAATAACCAAGATCCAAAACAAATCAGAGAACCTAAACTAAACCAACTAGAGAACAAAATAATAAACAGGGAATATATACAAGAGAAGGACTAGAAATAAACAAGGAAATAAACAAGAAGCTAAACTAGACAAGGTAAAACTAAACTAAGCAGGGCAAGGGAAACAAACTAGGAATAAACACGGAACTAGGGCTTTAGCAACACAGAAACGCGGAGAGACAGACAACAGAGGAAGGTGCAAAGACCGACGAAGGACAAGAGACAAAGGAAGGCTTTATAGCACAAAAGGGAAGTGGAAACACCTGGGGCTAGGGGGCGGAGCTACAAATTGACACAGGAGGAAAAGTACTGAAACAAAACACAGGGGCACAGGTCACGTGGGACACACAGAGAGACATGAGACAGGGCTAAGACGTGACAAACAGTAAAATGAAAAAAGTTATAAGTAAATAAACAAACAAATATTAAAAAAATGTAAAAAGGCCAAAGGCAAATAAGTAAATAAAAAAAAAATGTTTATAAGACAAACAATAAAATGGAAAATAAAATAAGTAAGTAAATAAATAGGTTAATTAATTACAGTTTAATTAAGACAAACAGTCTTAATTGAACAAAAAAAAAATGTTCAAAAAGGCAAACAATACAATGGAAAATCAAATACTTAAGTAAGTAAATACGTAAGTAAATGCATAAATAATAATAAATTACCTTAATAAATAAATAAATTAAGGTAAAAGTAAAAATGGAAATAAAATAAATTATGTAAATAAATAAATAAGTAAATAAATCAATAAATAATTAAATTTATAAACGGCAAAATATAAAATGAAAAATAAAATAAGTAAGTAAGTGAGTAAATAAATAAGAAAAAAATATTAAAAAAATGAAAATAGGCAAAAGGTCAAATAAATAAATAAATAAATAAATGTTTAAAAAGACAAACAGTAAAACTAAACAGATATAAGCAAATAAACAAACAAATATTTTAAAAATGTATGAAGGCCAAAGGTAAATTAGAAAAAAAAGGCAAACAATAAAATGAAAAAACAAAATAAGTAAATAAATGATTAATTTAATTATAAAGGGCAATTAATTATAAAAGGCAGACATTTTTTATTGTTTTTTTTTTATTAATTAAAATGCAAAATATAAAATGGAAGTAAGTAAGTACATAAATTAGTAAGGAAAACAATATTGGCAAAAGGTAAAATATTAAATAAAATAAGTAAATAAATAAATTAACAAATGCATAAATAATAAATAAATAAATAAATAAATAAATAAATAAATAAATAAAGGTAAAATATAAAAAAATGTAAATGGTAACTTGTAAAATAAAAAAGTGAGTATTTAAATAAATCAATAATTGAAAAATAACTATAGGGGTTAAGCTCAGATGAAAGATTTCCAGGCTGTGGTCTGAAGGAGTTTATAAAGTGAGTTTCGGTGTTTTCTGTGGTGAGTTTAGGCTCATTAGGACGTGAGCGTGATTCTCAGAGCGCGCTGCAGAACCTGGAGCGGATCCAGAGAGGAAAATGAGGCCACGTCTGTAGAAAGAGCTAAATGATAAATAATGGACTCGGGTTCGGTGTGTTTTCTCTCTCACAGCTGTTTATTCAGCTCTCGCTTCACAGATGCTTCTTCTTCTTCTTCTGACGCCGCTCAATTAGCGCCGTCGAGCTGCTCGGCTAACTATGAAGGAGAGCCGTCAAACGGACGGGCTCTTATTAATTATGCACATTTATTTAATGTTAATGAGTTGGAAAATACTAATGACTGGAAGTGGTGGGGCAAAGAGTTTCAGAGAATAAGCTCCACACAGTAATCGCTCGTTTCAGCCGAGTTTCCTTCTCGTTCAAGAGGAGAGGAGTACACTGATTAATTGCAGTTTTTATTGTTTTTTCTTTGTTTAATCTTATTTATTAATTTGCTTTTTTCTTGAAGCTCTATATTATATTATGTACTTTCCTCTAAACTCTGATTATAATCCTGAATTGAACTGAAACAAACATTTTGCGAAAGCTTCCATTTAATCCCTTAATCTGGACATTTATGTGTATTTTAGTATTTTTTTGTGTATCTTGAGGATTTATCTTTATGTATTAGATAAACAGGTTTCATCTTTAATAAGAAACATTACTAAAAAAATCCTCATTATTGTAACAGGAAATGGTTTAAAATATTGTAAATATTGCAAATCTGCAACTGTCAAAATAGAAATAAAAATATACAATGAAATGAAAAATATATATATCATGAGTACAAATCATACTATGTGTGCTTCTCTAAATATTTATGTATTTTAAAATCGTTTTCAAACATAAGAATTTAAGCCTGAAACCAAATAATTAAAAAAGTACAAAAGGCCAAAGGTAAATAAGTTAATAAAATATATATTTTTTTTTAAAAAGGCATACAACAAAATGGAAAATAAAATAAATAAGTAAATAAATAGTTAAATGAATAATGAATATTAATAATTTAACTTATAAAAGGCAAAATATAAAATGGAATATAAAATAAATAAGTGAGTAGATAAATAAAGGACATTTAAAAAAATGTAAATAGGAAAAAAAGTAAAATATAAAATAAAATAATTTTGACTGATCTAAAATGATTTAAGAGAAATAGACCACTTCTCCAAATGTCTTCTCCAAGACTCCAGGACTTATTAACTTATTTTACTGCAGAGAAAAAGAGTTTTAAATCATAAAAATACAGCCAAACTAACTGAGACGTACAAAGAAGTTCATCAGAGGCACGTAGAAGACGTGGAAGGTTTAAGATTTGGACTAGTCACTTCCCAGAATTAAACCCTATAGATGCATGCATGCATTTAACCTGTGGACAGGAAAGGAGACTGCAGTAAACCCCCCCCCACTCAAAAAAACCAAACACCAGCTGAAAGAGGCTGCAGTAAAATCATAGAAAAGCATCACAGAAGAAGAAAGCAGAAGTTTATCTATGTCAATGGGTCACAGATGTGATGAGTTATTGCACGAAAAGGATTTGATACTAAATATTAAGTCATACAGTATTCACTTAAGGCCTGATGAGTGCCAGTTTCATCATATCATCGTTTTTGGTGATCTTTAGGGTGAATGCACTTGAGGATACTTCCAAAGTTCTTGAAAAGTTTCAGATGTTTCTTTACTTAGTTGAGTAGTTGTTGCTTCTCATAACCTGGATTCGAACATTACTCAAATATTCACTATTCACTGTATACCTGTAACTCTACCTCTTCACTACTTTACTTTAACTGATGCTCTCAAACACTTTATTAAGAGACAAGAAATTCAAGTAATTAACTCTTGATGAGTTTAGCACAGCTGTTAACTGAAATTAGCCTGAATTCCAGGTGATTCTACCTCATAAAGCTGAAGGTGAGCAAAGTTGTCATCTAAGCAGGAGGTGCCACTTTGAAGAATGTAAAATATAAAACATATTCTGGTTTGTTTAACACTTTTTTGTTTGCTAAATAATTCCAGATATTTTGGTACGACTTTAAAATAAGATTACCTTTATAAAGGGTATATAAATTGTTAATTACTATTAGTTTATTAATGATTACTAATTAGGTTGTAAATGCCTTAAAAATCATTAATAATCAGTTGTAACACATACATAGAAAGGACAACAATGACCTGTTGTTTGCCTAATAGTGAACCCACAGCCATCTATATTGTTGCCCTTTCTACGTATGTGTTATAACTGATTATTAATGATTTTTAAGGCATTTACAACCTAATTAGTAACCATTAATTAACTAATTGTAAAACATTTATAAATCCTTTATAATGGTAGTCTTATTTTAAAGTGGTACCGATATTTTTATTTATAGTTTGGATGACTTTAGTATTGATATAGAATGCTTTTGACTGGTACTGTATGTCAAGCAACAACTTATAATTTTTAAAGAACAACTTAAAACAACATCAAGCAACAACTTGAAAAAAAAGAAAAAATCTTGAAAAAAATATTTATTTTTTTTGTGGTTATATTATTAAAGCTTAAAGGAGACCTCTGTCGTAAAATGGACTTTTGTTGTAGTAAAACATGATAAAAAGTACTTACCTTTGATGAATAGCACACCTCCGCTCTCCCACAGCGTTCTGAGATCCAGAAATTTTACCAGTTTGTCCAAACCCCCTTCAGATTGGCAGACACGGGGCATAATTCACCCCGATAAATCACTTTTTACACCGTTACCCAGCTCAAAGTAGCTCCACACCTCTTTGCTAGAATCCGGAGAGCCCTGACATTTAAAACGAGGAATTAATAACTTAAAAAGTGCACAAGAAGCTTATTAAAAATCACTTTTTACATCCTATAATGCTAGCATCAGCTCCGAGCGCCGCCATCACTGTACTGATAATAACATAGACATATATATGCATAGACTCTGCATAGAATAGCAGCCGGTGCCAGGAGGCAGGCTGTGGAGTCTATATATATATATATGGTTCTTAAAGGAAATGAAAACTGTCACAGTGATTGGTTTATTTCATGTAACACCCAAAATTAACCAAACCCATGATTAAATAAGATAATTAGTACATGATTTTTGCATGTTTTTCTAGCAACACAAGGCGTATTTTCGGTGCCCTCACAATACCAAAGACATACCAACGCGCCCTTTTAAATCCAGCTGCATGATACGTAATTGACCGGTGTGCTATAGGTCACTTAAATAGGGACCCATATATTTGGTATTTTTACCTCATCTCATGGATTACACACTGTGGTTTGGGGTTTTACCAGGCCACAACCAAAATGACTCATTTCTGAGTGGATTAAAGGCCACGGTGTGAACACACTTCCCTGTTAACTACAGTACAGTGTGTTTAAATTACACTGATAGCTTTAAATATGGGACAGAGTGCACATATTGTGGTTTTACGGGTTTTTTTTTTTTTAAGTTTAGGAAATGAGACACAGTATCTGTAATCAACGCCCCCTTCAGTACACAACACCACACAGGTGCATTGTGGGAAAGCACTGCTGTTGTGCTTAATCCTGTTCAGTTTCAGTATCCTTCTATTACACCAAACCAAAAGGGAGGTTTCTTTGATTTTACCAAATTAAAAACCTCTGGAATATAATCAAGAGGAAGATGGATGATCACAAACCATCAAACCACCAAACTGAACTGCTTGAATTTTTGCACCAGGAGTGTAAAGAGCATAAAGTTATCCAAAAGCAGTGTGTAAGACTGGTGGAGGAGAACATGATGCCAAGATGCATGAAAAAACTGTGATTAAAAACCAGGATTATTCCACCAAATATTGATTTCTGAACTCTTAAAACTTCATGAATATGAACTTGTTTTCTTTTCATTATTTCATTATCTAAAAGCTCTGCATCTTTTTTGTTATTTCATGCATTTCCTATTTTTTGCAAATAAATGCTCTAAATGACTTGAATATTTTTATTTGGAATTTGGGAGGAATGTTGTCTGTAGTTTATAGAATAAAACAACAATGTTCTCAATTTTACTCAAACATAAACCTATAAATAGCAAAATCAGAAAAACTGATTCAAAAACTGAAGTGGTTTCTTAATTTTTTTTTTCAAAGCTGCATATTCATAAACTCTGTCACTATTTTTTCTAGTGACCAGCTGACCAAAATACTTTAAAAAGGGCATGTACAACTCATCCAGGAGGTCACGAAAAAGATTATAAAATCATTTTTAAAGCTTTGGGACTCCACAAAACCACAGTGATTCACTATTATTCACTAATGGAGAAAACATGGAACACTGGTGAACCTTCCCAGGAGTGACCGGTTGACCTAAAGAAATTACTCCAAAAGGGCATGAACAACTCATCCAGGAGATCCTAAAAGAACCCAGAACAACATTTGACCAAAAAGAACACAATGACAAATTGATTTCTTTGGATATTTAAGGACTGTTTCATCCAGACCTGGTGAGAATTATTCTTTTTTTTAAGATCCTCTTGAAAGAATTTAAAAGACTAAACAAAGTATTTCTGTGGGTGTTTTTTTTTTTTTGCATTTATCAATCGAGGAGTTGTAGATATTGATTTTGATTTCTGTGATTTTTGTATTTGGTGAATTTGCGGTTTAGTAAAACATTTATCTGCTCTTCTATGATGGTAACCTTCTCATTTCTAAAAATTCTGAAAATGTGTTATTAAGACAGTAACCGTTACAACACAAACAAATTTAATTTTAGGAAAATTACATGTGGAAGCTTTATAGATTTCAGTCCTTAAAAAAATTCAACGCAAGCAGATTTTTTTTTTTCTGGGGTCATTTACTCTACCACCTTGGCATGCTTTAAGTACCACCAGTGGTACCCGTACCACAGTTTGAGAACCACTGGTCCACAGCATTTCAGTGTCAGCAAAGGTCGGCCTATCAGATTCTGATCATCTAATTGTAGTGTGTAAGTGGTTCACAAGTTTGTTATTTTAGATTTGTTACACCTGTCTTAAAATGTAAGGGATACTGAACCTCGGTTGGGCTGGTTGGACGGCTCGAAGCCTTTGCATGGGTGGGTTTTGGGTGTAACGTGAAATAAACCAATCAATGTGTCACTTGCCATTTCCTCTTATAGCGGATTGCTATTTTAACGGTGCAGCTACCTGGACGTGTCCAACACTTCTCAGCAGAGTGAGGATGCATGAGCAGCTCATTTACAGGAACAGTAGGTGAGCAGTTAAGCATGCACTGCACTGTGCAGCTTGATTTAGGGCGTGCCAGTGTGTCTTTGCTTTTATAACGGGCTTCACTTTTGAGAGACGATGCTCTGTCCCATAGATAGCACCGTCTCTCAAAAGTGAAGCCACCACAGGTCGGGCGCCCCCTGCTGTTCGGTTGCAGAAAGCTGTGTAACTCCACCCATCCCCATAGGTTTCAATGGCAAAACAGACAACTCTCAATCACGTTTTTTTTTCTAATATACTGTAATTCTACCTCCATTAATTAAATGCAGCAGCTAGTGTAACCTTTGCTTATATTGTTAAAGTTTTATATCCCCACAGAATTCATTTTTTAAAAACGTTATTCAGCTCTATTCAAAAAAGTGTGGTTATTGTAAAAGGGCTCCGGGGTGGGACCAAAGACTGTGTGAGCTCTGTGGAGGCAGCCCTCAGGGGCGGGGTTATTCAAATGAGTAGGCTGTCTCTCCACAGTCTTTCTCCCTCCTCTGGTCTCTACTGCGCTCTACAGACTCGGGTTTCAGGATCGCCAACATGGAGGAAGATTTTGGCCTCATTTTCATTGAATGAATGGGAACGGCGACACGGCGTCCATCTTTTTTACAGTCTCTGCTCTGTCCAGCTATACAGAGTCTATGCATTAAACTGATTAATAAAACTGTAGAGTACCACTTTAAAATTAGACTACCTTTATAAAGGGTTAATAAATGGTTTACAATTAGTTTATTAATGGTTACTAATTAGGTTGTAAATGCCTTAAAAATCATTAATAATCAGTTATGTGGCTGTGGGTTCACTATTTGGCAAACAACAGGTCTACATACATTTCTACATATGTGTTATAACTGATTATTAATGATTTTTAAGGCATTTACAACCTAATTAGTAACCATTAATAAACTAAACCATTCATAAACCCTTTATAAAGGTAGTCTTATTTTAAAGTGGTACCAACTGTAGTTCTGAGAGTGAAGAGTGTAATAATATTTCTTTCTTTATTCTGTTAATTGTTCACATAAAAGTTGGGTTTGTGCACTGCTGCATGTCCATGTAGGCATATCGCTTGGGACTGTACAAGAGTTGAGCGTGCATTACGCACATGCATTTTCCTCTGTCTAGGTTGTATTCAGTCAGTGGTGCACCTGTGTTTTCGGGTGCCGATATAGTAATACACCACCACAATCATTTCCAGGTAGACCATCTTGACCATCTGCGTAGATGTATTTATAAACTCCGTCACCATTTTAACAGCGCAGACGCAAGGTGTGAAAATAGATGAATGTTGGTGGGGTCTAAGATGAGCATCGCAATGCAATGAAGGCATTCATCTCCTTTTTTAATAGATGCACCCATTGCTAACACAGATGTGCAAGCGCACACACACACACATTTTCTAGTTTTTGCGTAGAAAAGCATTGCCAGTAGAATGGGACTCTCTGGAGCAGATAAATAAACGTAAAATGAGTTCTATAATGGTCAATTGCTTCATTTTCTACAGCTATATAATGAGTAAGTTCAGAACATGGAAGTAACAAACCTCAAAAGTGAACCTCAAACACTGCAGTTCCTCTTCTAGTTCAGTTAAAACATTAGAACATTCTTGGAAATGTTTGAAAAGTGGCATCGAGGAGACCAGCTTTGCTGTTTGAGATGGTCTAAGCTGGCTGGTCTTATATGCTCAAAGTAATTGAAAAGCTGTTATTATATTTTTATTTTTTAAATCAATTTTCATATTTTATTTACTGTTATTTAAAAATTATTAAACTTAATTAAAATGTTTTTCTTAATCTTATTTAATCTTAACTTTGCTATTTTATTTCATTTATTTATTTTACTTTTAAATAGTTTTGTACTATTGCTTTTTGATTTGAACTTGTTTTTATTATTATTATTATTATTATTACTATTATATATATATATATATATATATATATATATATATATATATATATATATATATATATATATTTTTTTTTTTTTTTTTTTTTTTTCCTTTTTTACCTTATTTTATTTTTATTTTATTTCATTTTTACTGAAAACTAGGGTTGCCCTCAATGTACTTCTGAAGCAAAATAAAGGTTGATTGACTGATTGATTGAACTGACTGAAATCATTTAAAATAATACTGTAGCATCATTGTGGGTGCAATAATGAGGCTTGGCCATACTCCCACAAAAGCAACTGCTAATGAGCAGCAATTCTTTCCTAAATTGCTAAACATGCTCCCCGATGAGCTCCTAAATCATCACCACAATATGATTAAACAATTTAAAGGAAATCACGAGTGTTCTCTGAGCAGTTCTAACTTGATAGCAGATATTTCCTGTACATATGCTCTGAGACATTGCATCATTTACTAAGTCGCTGCTGCTTGAAACTGAGTTTCTCAGTATTCAGCTGCTCTTCCTGTGTGATATATTTACAGACCTTACACATTCTTTCCATGGGTGCAGTTCTCCATCAAACGCGAAAGAGAAAGTTTGTGTTTATATACAGTCATTAAATGTGTTCTGATCTTTATCTACGTCACAACAATAGACAAACACAGTCTGCTTAAACTAATACCACACAAAAATATATAATAATATGTTTGCATGGTTTTATTGAACACAACATGTTAACATTCACAGTGAGGGTGGAAAAAGTATGTGAACCTTTAGGCTAATGAATTTTCTAAGAGTTAGTTGGAGGCAGGATGTGATGAGATTAAAGGATGTGTTGGATAAAGCTGCCCTGCCCTATAAAAAAAAAAAACACCAGTTTTGAGTTTTGAGCTTGATGTGAATCTTGCCTTGCACAAAAGATCAAGCTCTCAGAGGACCTACATTCAAGAATTGTTGACTTGCATGAAGCTGTAAAGGGTTTCAAAAGTATCTCTAAAAGCTTTGATGTTCATGTGTCCACGTTTGAAGTTTGCAAAAAAAAAGAGCACCTGGATGTTCCACAGCAGTACTGGCTAATTATACTGTGGACAGATGAACCAAAATTGAGTTGTTCAAAACCTCATCCCAACTGTGAAACATGGTGGAGGGGGCATCATGGTTTGGGGCTGCTTTGCTTTGTTGCCTCAGGCTCTGGAGGGATTGCAAATTAATTCCCAAGTTTACGAAGACATTTTGCAGGAAAACTTAAGATCATCTGTCCACCAACTGAAGCTCGACAGAGGATGGATGATGCAACAGAACAATGACCCGAAACATAGAAGTAAATCAAGAACCGAACAACAACTTCAACAGAAGAAAATACTGAGCCTTCTGGAGAGTCCTGACCTCCTGAACCCAACTGAGATGCTGTGGCATCATGACCTCAAGAGAGAGATTCACACCAGATATCCCAAGAATATTATAGCTGAACAGAAACAGTTTAGTGAAGAGGAATGATCCAAAATTCCTCCTGACTGTTATACAGGTCTGATCTGCAACTACAGGAAACGATAGGTTGAAGTTTTTGCTGCCAAAGGAGGATCAACCTCCTTTGGCAGCTCAAAGGTTCACATACTTTTTCCAACCTCACTGTGAATATTAACATGTTGTGTTCAATAAAATCATGCAAACATATATGAAAAGTTTGAAAAATATATAGAAATTGGATGTACCTTAAACGCTACACTACAGGGAAGGGTTCTCTGTTTATAGCTTGATGAGTATAAATGTATCTGTACTGTACTCTTTAATCTTGTTGACAAATCCAATGAGTCATCTTCACGACTACAGACACCACTGCTTTTATATATTCGTTAAAGCGGAACACATAATAAGATGCTCTTCCTGTATCTCTACGCTCTTTTGCTGCAGTCCACCCACATGTTGCACAGTTCACACTCACAGCAAATGAATATGTATGAAGGAGAGAAGCCCATTTTTCATTTATTCAGGTTTAGAGCGCAAAAAACGAGCACTTTGCTCTTGTACGCCCATTTACAACCTACAGCCTGCCTCGCCAGAGAGCTCACATTTACACCTCGGAGAGGAAATACAGATTATACAATTGATACAGCTTATACAGTTTTCAGTAGACAATCGTTTGATTAAATCAGTGTTTTGTTTGCTCAAATTTAACTTTTAAAGCATCATTTTATTTATTACAGGAATAAAATCCAATCTAATCCAATCTAGCCATATTTAAAAAAAAAGGGTTTACCCCCTAAATCAGGGGTGTCCAAACTTTTTTTGTTGGCGGCCAGAAGGAGAAAGGCCACAGACTCTGTAATAAAACAAATAATGAAATATACCACTTTAAATAATACATTTTCCTGATTACTTTCATTTACACACCATTTTACTTGACTTACTATCTTTATCTTTGACAGTGTTGTGTAAACTAAGATTTTTCAAATTGATGTTTAATTTTTTGATGTCTCTTAATATTAAACTCCTTAATTACGGCAACTTTTAGACACTTTGGCCCGTTTTTCTGCCCAAGAAATGCGCACTCTCTCCGCTTTTAGACTCTTTGGCCCGTTTCCTGCGC
The DNA here is from genome assembly GCF_023375975.1 of Astyanax mexicanus. NCBI lineage: Eukaryota > Metazoa > Chordata > Actinopteri > Characiformes > Acestrorhamphidae > Astyanax > Astyanax mexicanus. The sequence continues at coordinate 120,223,477 of NC_064408.1, forward strand.
TAGAAATGCGCATCCTCTCCGCTTTTAGACTCTTTGGCCCGTTTTTCTGAGCTAGAAATGCGCACCCTCTCCGCTTTTAGACTCTTTTGTCCCGTTTCCTGCGCTACAACTGCGCACCCTCTCTGCTTTTAGACTCTTTTGTCCCGTTTTTCTGCGCTAGAAATGCACACTCTCTCCGCTTTTAGACTCTTTGGCCTGTTTTTCTGCACTAGAAATGCGCACCCTCTCAGCTTTTAGACTCTTTTGTTCTGTTTCCTGCGCTATAAATGCGCACTCTCTCCGCTTTTGGACTCTTTGGCCCGTTTCTGAAACCTAGCGTTCAAACTTTGAATCTCACATTATAAAAACCTGCTTAACAGCGGGCCAACTTTCATTCTATTTCTAAAATACCTCGCGGGCCGCTCCAAAAAAGGAAACAGGCTGCAAATGGCCCGCGGGCCGTAGTTTGGACACCCCTGCCCTAAATCTAATAATTTGGTTGTGTTACTCTTGGCGGCAACAACTGTAATCAAGCTTTACTGATAACTTATAACACGTCTTTCACATCTCTGTGGAGGAATTTAGTTCAAATTTGTTTTAATTCAGACACATTGGAGGATTTTCCAGCAAAAACATCCTGTTTAAGATCATCCACAACATCTCAATCATCCAGACTTTAACTAGCTCCCTCCTCCAAAACCTTCATTTAGTTTTTTTCATTTTAATCCATTCAGAGGTGCTGGACTTGTTTGTGTGCTTTGGGTCATTGTCCTGCTGCAGAACCCAAGTACTCCTGAGCTTGAGGTCAGTAAAGAACAGATGGAGGGATTCTGATTCTCCTTCAGGATTGTCTGATAAACAGCAGAATTCCTGCTTCCTGCATCTAATACAGCAAGTTATCCAGCAGCTCCAGACCATCACACTAATCACACTAATCACACTACCACCACCATGTTTTACGTTTTATGTTCAGTATGATGATCTTTTTCTGAAATTATGTGTTTTATTGTTTTACACCAAATGTAATGGGTCACAAACCTTCCAAAAAGTTCCATTTTTTTTTACCTTAGTCCAAAGAATATCTACCCAAAGTTCTGGAGATCATCAAGATGTTAGTTGGTAAATGTGAGACGGGTGGTTGTGTTGTTTTTGGTCAGCAGTGTTTTTTTATCTTGGAATTCTCCCATGGAGACCATTTTCACCCAGTCTCTTTCTTATTATTTAATCCTTAAGTTAGACCTGCAGTTCTTTAAATGTTGTTCTGGGTTCTTTTGGGATCTCCTGGATGAGTTGTTCATGCCCTTTTTGAGTAATTTCTTTAGGTCGGCCGGTCACTCCTGGGAAGGTTCACCAGTGTTCCATGTTTTCTCCATTAGTGAAATTTAGAAATGACTTTATAACCTTTTCCAGACTGATAGATGATCAATGACTTTGTTTTCTCATCTGTTTTTGTCAATGTGGTTCGTAGTTTTAAAAAGTGCTTTTTATGTTTATTCAGGTTATATTTGTCTGATATTAAAGTTTGTAAGGGGTACATTTTTTAGTCCACTGTATCATTTTGTTTGCAGTGCATTTAATATAATTCGAAAGTAAAATAGTAGTAAAAGAGGAAGGAAGGTTTCTTGAGACAGCTAACCACAGGCGCCAGGGTAACAGGGCACAGCATATTTCTCACAGTTTGATGGAAATGTGTAGGAAATCTGAATATGAAAGTTCATATTCACACAATGCTTGGCCAAATGCAGCCCATAGTGCATGTTTCCTGAAGAGCCATGTTACATCCTGTTGAACGATGGTGAGATATATGTGGGTCAGAGGTGAGAAAGCCAGTGGGGCGCCGGAGAGGAGGTCTGAAGATCCTCTTTCACACTTTCAAACTGGCTCTAAAGCTCAAAAGTGGGTCATTAGCACAAACGCTAATGACCCAAGCTTCCCAGCTTGTCTTTATGTCATTTGGGTTTGAGCTGTAGCCAATAGAATTGGGAAATATTTTACGTGAGAGAGAACGTGATTTAACCTCAAGCCAAACCAACTATTAAATATACACCTTATGTTTGAGATGATAGCTTTTCAGGTGAAGTTTAACCTGATTTATTACCCAGATAATTACTACAGCTGAAAACTAATGCTTCTATTCTGATTTAAACCCAATGACTTTATATAAGCATGAGCACCGTGGTTCCATTCCAATCTGTTCTATAGAAATAAAGCCAAAACTGTCGGCCATGTTGTAGAATTTGCTCTAGAACTCGAAAGTGGGTCAAGTTATTTAGTAGAAATTAGTTTGTGCTAATGACCCAAGCTTTCCAGCTTGTGTTTTAGTTTCTACTTCCTGATTTAAACCCAATGACTTCATATAACCATGTGAACCAGTAGAAATGAAGCCAAAACTGTCGACCATGTTGTAGAATTTGCTCTAGAACTCGAAAGTAGGTCAAGTTGTTCAGTAGAAATGCTTTCCAGCTTGTCTTTATATAATTTGGGTTTGTACTGTAGCCAATGGCATTGGGAAATATTTTACATGATTCAGTACAATACCAGCAAGAGAACGTGATTCAACCTCAAGCCCAACCAACTATTAAATATACACCTTATGTTTGAGATAAATGGCTTTTCAGGTGAAGTTTAACCTGATTTATTACCCAGATAATTACAACAGCTAATAACTAATGCCTCTATTCTGATTTAAACCCAATCACTTCATATAAACATGAGCACCATGGTTCCATTCTCTTCTTTTCTATAGAAATGAAGGCAAAACTGTCCGCCATGTTGTAGAATTTGCTCTAGAATTTGAAAGAGGATCAAGTTGTTCAGTAGAAATGGGTCATTATCACAAATGCTAAAGACCCAAGCCTTCCAGCTTGTGTTTTTAGTTTCTACTTTCTGATTTAAGCCCAATGACTTCATATAAACATGGGCACCTTTAGAAATAGCCAAAAGTGTCGGCCATGTGGTAGAATTTGCTCTAGAACTCGAAAGTGGGTCATTTTGTTCAGTAGAAATGGGTCATTAGCACAAACGCTAATAACCCAAGCTTTCCAGCTTGTGTTTTAGTTTCTACTTCCTGATTTAAACCCAATGACTTCATATAAACATGAGCACCATGGTTCCATTATCTTCTTTTTCTACAGAAATGAAGCCAAAACTGTCGGCCATGTTGTAAAATTTGCTTATACCTATAGAAATGAAAAAGCCAAAACTGTAGAATTCAAAAGTGGGTCAAGTTATTCAGTAGAAGTGGGTCATTGTCAGCTTGTGTTTATAGTTTCTATAATATGTGCCGTATAGTGCGAAAAATACAGTACCAAACCAATTACATTTTCACCAAATTACAGCAAATTACAGTACTGGAACTCCACTCTGTTTACTCCTAAGACTGAACTGAACTAAACAGAAGCTACTTTGGTCCATTTGAACCTCACCCTCTTGCGATAAGCTGGTTTTGTACATCTTTAATCCATTTTCGCAGCTGGTATTCAACATTTTTGCCGAAAAATCTGCCCATACTTCTGAATGGTGCCTTCCTCCCAGAGTTGGTTAACCATCTTACCAGCATAGGGTTCGGTTTTGTCTGTATGAGCAGCTTTTCAACCACCTTAACCACCAAAGACAAACGCAGCTATTAAGCAAAAGCTGGATTTTTTTTTCAGAGGGGATTTTTTTTATTCCATTGTCAGAACTTCTCTACAGCAACCAGACAAGCTGTTTGTGTGACTTTTCACATCAGTGCGATGTGTATTCAAGTATTCAACCCCTCCCAGTCAATAATTTGTGGAGCCACCTTTTGCTACAGTTTTTTAATTTATGTCTCCGCCAGCTTTGCGCATCTAGACACTGAAATTTTTGCCCCATTCTTCTTTTTGCGAAACAGCTCAAACTCAGTCAGATTAGACGGAGAGCATCTGTGAACAGCAGTTTTCGGATCTTCGTTCTCGATTGGGTGAATATGCTTTGTTTTATATTGTTCCACTGTAGCCCTGGCTTTATGTTTAGGGTCATCGTCCTGCTGGAAGGTGAACCTCTTAAATCTCATGTCTTTTGCAGACTCCAACAGGTCTTCTTCTTCCAGAATGTCCCTGTATTTGGCTCCATCCATCTTCCCATCAACTCTGACCAACTTCCCTATTCCTGCTGAGGAAAAGCATCTCTACAGCATGATGCTGCCACCACCATGTTTTTCACAGTGGGGATGATGTGTTGTGTTCAGAGTGATGTGCAGTGTTAATTCTCCGCTATACATAGTGTTTGGCATTTTGGCCAAAAAAAATTGTTTTGTTCTCATCTGATTTGGTCTTAAAGCATCTTGTTCCAAATGTTAGCTGTGTCCCCAACATGGCTTCTGGCTACAAACTGCAAACAGGATTATTTTTGTGTTTGTGAAACAGTAGGTTTCTTCTTGCCACTCTTCCATATAGATGACATTTGTGGAGTGCATGACTAATAGTTGTTCTGTGGACAGATTCCCCCACCTGAGCTGTGGATCTCTGCAGTTCATCAAGAGTAACCATGGGCCTCTTGGTTGCAAATTTGGCTTGTACATTTAGGTGGATGGCCTTGTCTTGGTAGGTTTACTGTACAGTTGTGCCATACTCTTTCCATTTCTGGATAATGGATTGTGGAACAGTGCTCTGAGATGTTCAAAGCTTGGGAAATCTTTTTATAGCTTAACCCTGCTTTAAACTTCTCCACAGCCTTATTCCTGACCTGCCTGGTGTGTTCTTTATAGACTTTATGATGCTGTTTAATCCCCAATATTCTCTTAATAACCAGCCTCTGAGGCAGCCGTCACAGAGCAGCTGTATTTGTACATTTGTGAGATTAGATTACACACAGGTGGACTCTTTTTAGCCATTAGCAGTCATCAGGCAACTTCTGAATGCAATTTTGAATTTTTTTCAAAATGTTTAAAATCATGCATCATTTTCTTTCCACCTCACAATTGTATATCACTTTGTGTTGGTTTTTCGCATTAAATTCCAATGTTTGTGGTTGTAATGTCCATCAATCAATCAACCCTTATTTTTACTCTGTAAATACATTGAAGGTAACCATCATTTATAATGTAGCCGAGCTTACATAAAGTTACAGGGATTAAAAAATTAAGTTTAAATAATAAAAAAAAGAGAACAATGTAAGATTTAATTAAGAAAAAAATAAATAATTCAAAATAAAAGGATATGCAAACAAGCTAAAATGTAGAGCAATAAAACAAAGAGATAAATACGTAGAATAACAACATTTAAGCACAGAAAAAATAAATATATAAATAAAATAAAGGACTAAAATAACCACAATTATACAAATGTAAATGATGATAATAAATAAATAAATTAAATAAAAACGTAAGGTCAAAAGTAAAAGCAGTAACAAAACAAACAAAAAGATGAAATGAATAAAATAAATAAAATAAAAGGGCTAAATGGTAGAACATAAAATTAGATAAATAATTAAAAAAAATTAAATAATGTGACAAAATAATGTGATATATATATATGGAATATGGAAACGTTCAAGGGGTATGAATACTTTTGCAAGCCACTGTAGCTGTGCACATTATATTTTAATAAGCGAGGGTTAAACTTAGCATGTCTGCTCATGCAGCTGCTTCCTGAATGAGTCATCTCAGGAGAGAAAAAGAAAAGGTGCTAAACGAGGACCCGAGAAGACACATGTAAGTATTAATAATTTTCTTGACAATGTATTTTTAGTGTAAAATAATTGAGCAGAACCAGTGAAGCCACTTCTAGCTTAGCTTAGCTATAATAGACTGCTATTTATTACATTTGTATTGGATTTATGTTTCGCTTTTAGAAGAATGTAGAGTTCATGTAGAGTTTTGACCAAAAACACCCTGTGCAAGACACGGCATAAAGCTCATTGCTATCTTACACCCCCACTAAAAGTATGCTTTTTATTTAAAAAAAAAAAATAGTAATTTTCCCAACATGCCTAAAATGTTCTGCATTTGCTGTCCAATTTTCGTTTCTTTGCAGTTGTTAGACTCTTTGGCCCGTTTTCTGTGCTACAACTGAGCACTTTCGCCGCTTTTAGGCTCTTTGGCCTGTTTTCCGCACCACACCTGATCACTCTCGCCGCTATTAAACTCTTTGGCCTGTTTTCTGTGCTACAACTGCGCATTCTCGCCTCTTTGGTCCGTTTTCTGCTCTACAAGTGTGCATTCTCACTGCATATCGACTCTTTGGTTCCTTTTTTCACTCAACAACTGAGAACTCTTGCTGGTTTTAGACTCTTTGGTACGCTTTCTGCGCTACAAGTGTGCATTCTCACCGTGTATATATAGACTCTTTGGTCCGTTTTCTGAGCTACAACTGCGCACTCTCAGCTATTAGACTCTTTGGCCTGTTTTCTGTGCTACAACTGCGCATTCTCGCCGCATGTAGACTCTTTGGTCCGTTTTCTGCTCTACAAGTGCGCATTCTCACTGCATATCGACTCTTTGGTTCCTTTTTTCACTCAACAACTGAGAACTCTTGCTGGTTTTAGACTCTTTGGTACGCTTTCTGCGCTACAAGTGTGCATTCTCACCGTGTATATATAGACTCTTTGGTCCGTTTTCTGAGCTACAACTGCGCACTCTCAGCTATTAGACTCTTTGGTCAGTTTTCCGTGCCACAACTGAGCATTCTCGCCGCATATATAGACTCTTTGGTCCGTTTTCTGACTCCCAGCGTTCAAAGTTTGAATCTCACATTATAAAAAACCTGCGGGCCAACTTTCATTTTATTTCTAAAATACCTCACGGGCCACTCCAAAAAAGGAAACTGCCTGCAAATGGCCCGTGGGCTGTAGTTTGGACACCGGTGTGGTGGTCTGGAAATGAGGTGTGTTCAGGTAAACCTTTGGTGTATTGCTGGTGTATCTTGGCAACAAAAAACACAGGTGCGCCACTGACTGAATACAACCTAGACAGACATCAACATATGTTCAATGCTATCCTGGCAGTGAACTGTCAACACATCAACACCCAAATCAACAAAACAAAGATTGTTCAACATCATGGTTTAGAGGAAGGACACAAAAAGCTCATAATCTCAGAGATTTCAGCTGCAGTTTCCACTGTGAGGAACAGAGTGAGGAAATGGAAGAACCACAGATACAGTTCTAGTTAAGACCTGAAGTTACAGAACAAGAAAAATCTCAGATAATCAGAGGAGAAGGATGGTGAGAACAGTCATAGTAATTGAAAAAACGGGAGGACCAGTGAGTTTTTAGGCTTTCTCTGTCACGTGACATGGAGTTCAGTAGCGCCTCCATTTCCACTCGCTGTTGTGTTTTTACATGGATCTCCGTGGAAATGTGCGGCCAAAGTGCACGTTTCCATGGAGAAATAATCAAACGAAACTTTTAACCGTTATAATTCTGAACAAATCTAATTAAGCCAGGTGGGATTTTAGTTCTTGCACTTGCAATGGAAACAGCAATATCCTCTAAAATAATGATATATCCTAGTTTATATATTTTATAGATTTACTGCACTGTTAGCGTAGCACCGCTCTCAACTGACCGATGCATCACTCAATTATACAGATGTCTCAACATTTTATGCAGATTAACCATACAATTAACATTTAAATACCATAAACTCCATAACGGAAAGGATGTTTTATATGATGAACAATATTACAATATTATGAGAGCTTCCTTCTGCTCTCAAAACAGCTTTAATTATTGATGGCATGGATTCACAGATTCAACAAGATGCCTGGATTTAGAGATGACTGCTTCCATGAAATTCCTGCAGATTCCACTGAAAAGACATGTTGAAAAACATTGGAAACATAATCAGAATCCAAATCTACTTCCTGAGAAAAAGAATGAAACAGAATGTGCTGTAAGTGTTCGATGTAAGAGTTAGATTAGAGGAAGGTTTGTTTAGGTTTAGCATTATATTTAAGGTTTAGGTTAGAGTTTGAGTTAGTTTTAAGGTAAGATTTAAGGTTAAGGTTTGAGTTGGGATTTAAGATTAGATTTAAGGTTTAGGTTAAGGTTTGAGTTAGAGTTAAGGTTATATTTAAGGTTTAGGTTAGAGTTTGAGTTGAGGTTTAAGGTTTAGATTAAGGTTTGGGTTAGATTTAAGGTTTAGGTTAAGGTTTGAGTTAGAGTTTGAGATTAGATTTGAGTTTAGGTTAGGTTTTAGGTTTAGGTTAGGTTTATAATTAGATTTAAGGCCTAAGTTAAGGTTTAAGTTAGGGTATGGTTTTAGGGTTAAATTTAAGTATGAGGGTTAAGGTTTGGGTAAAGGTTAGGTTTAAGGTTTATGGTTTGAGTTAGGTTTTAGGTGAAGGGTTATGGTTTAAGTTAGGATTAAGGTTAGATTTAAGGTTTAGATCAAGATTTGAGTTAGAGTTAGGGTAAGATTTAAGGTTTAGATTAAGATTTGGGTCAGTTTTATGATTAGATTTGAGTTTAGGTTAGGTTTTAGGGTTAGGTTAGGTTTATAATTAGATTTAAGGCCGAAGTTAAGGTTTGAGTTAGGGTATGGTTTTAGGGTTAAATTTAAGTATTAAGGTTAAGGTTTGGGTAAAGCTTAGGTTTAAGGTTTATGGTTAGAGTTAGGTTTTAGGTGTATGTTATGGTTTAAATTAGGATTAAGGTTAGATTTAAGGTTTAGATTAAGATTTGGGTCAGTTTTATGATTAGATTTGAGTTAAGGTTAGGTTTTAGGGTTAGGTTAGGTTTATAATTAGATTTAAGGTTTAAGTTAAGATTTAAGTTAGAGCTAAGGTTAGATTTAGGGTTTAGGGTTAATGTTTGGGTTGGGGTTAAGGTTAGATTTAAGATTTATGGTTAGAGTTTATAGAGATTATAATTCCTGAAATTTAAATATATTTAGTTAAAACACACATATATTACACTGTCTTAATATATGGATGTGTAATAATGTAATATTGTGATATTGTATGAATGAAGTAGTTGTAATTAGGTAATACTCTATGCAGAAATTAAGTAAAGGTTACTAAAATAAAAGACTGACTGAAGTAGGGGTGCGCCATATTATATCGTAAGCAATATCACCAACATTTATGAATATTGTGAACCATATTATACCCTAAAATTCACACTTTTCTCATTTCCTATAATATACAGCTCTGGAAAAAAATGAAGAGAGCACTTTAGTTTCTGGATCAGTTTCTCTGATTTTGCTATTTATAGGTAAATCTTTAAGTAAAATACCGTGATATAATTTTAGGGCCATATCGCCCACCCCTAGACCGAAGTTCAGTTCACTTATTTACTCTATGTAACATTTAAGTCTTGAAACTGAGTTGAAGTTACTTAAATTTATCTGAAATTAAATTTATATAAAAAAAAAAACGAATGCAGAAAGTTGCGAAACATTTTTAAAGTAAATTTTACTCATCGTTTTGTGTAAGATCTTTGAATTCTGTACACTAGGACTCATCAACAGGCTGCAGCTGCTCTGCTGTCCCTGAGCTCCACACCGCCACAGCTTCCACTAAATTATTCACACAGCGAGACACAGCCCCTCCCATTCTCTCCTTCTGAAACTCCAGCTCTGTGAATACAGGCCGAGAGGATGACAGCCTCAGATCTGAGGTCAGATTTATGTGGCCTTCAACACTGAGCTCTGATACCTGCCTACTTCAAGAGTACAATAGCTATCAGTTCCTGCTGCAGCTCCAGTGATGGATAACAGGTATTTATACAGAATCACAGTCCTAAACTGAAGCTAAACTGAAGTGCTAAACAACAGCGCTTCCTCTGAAGTTTCAGTTTCATCTTTATTCAGCCATACGCACATCTTTAGATTGAGTTATTGGTTCAGTTTTCATGTATGTACTGTGAAATCCTAGAATGATCTTTTTAAGAGTATACATCCAATTGGAAATCCCAGAATTAAGAGTATATAGCCACTGACAAATCTCAAAATACAATTTAAGACTATATATCCAACGAGAAATCTCAGAATACTCTGGTTAAGAGTATATATCCAATGAGAAATCCCAGGATACACTTTTTTAAGACTATATATCCAATGAGAAATCCCAAAATACACTTTTTAAGACTATAAATCCAATGAGAAATCTCAGAATACTCTGGTTAAGAGTATATATCCAATGAGAAATCCCAGGATACACTTTTTAAGACTATAAATGCAATGAAAAATCCCAGAAATAAGAGTAGAATACTCTGGTTAAGAGTATATATCCAATGAGAAATCCCAAAATACACTTTTAAGACTATAAATCCAATGAGAAATCTCAGAATACTTTGGTTAAGATTATATATCCAATGAGAAATCCCAGGATACACTTTTTAAGATTATAAATCCAATGAGAAATCCCAGAATTCATTTTTATGACTATATATCCAATAAGAGTACTTTTTAAGAATATGCATCCACTAAGAAATCCCAAAATACAGTTTTTTAAGAGTATACACATCCACTGAGAATCTCAGAATACACTTTTTTTAAGACTATAATTTCAAGGATAATTTCCAGAATTAAGAGTATAAAGCCACTGAGAACCCCAGAATACTGTTTTTAAGAGTATATATTAAATGAAAAATCCCAGGATACACTTTTTACGACTATAAATACAATGGGAAATCCCCAAATTGCTCTTTTTAAGACAAAACAATTCAATGAGAAATCCCAAAATACTCCTTTTAAGACTATACACTCACTGACAAATCCAAGAATAAACTTTTAATAGTGTACATCCAATGAGAAATCAAAGAATACAATTTTATTTCTGGAAATCCAATAAGAAATCCCAGAATAGTCATTTTAATACTATAAATGCAATTAGAAAACCCAAAATTAAGAGTATACAGCAACTAAGAAATCAGAGTATACACTTTATAAGACTATAAATCCAGTGAGAAATCCCAGGATACACGTTTTAAGACTACAAATCCAATGAGAAATTCTAGAGTTAAGAGTATACAGCCACTGAGAAATCCCAGAATGCACTTTTTAAGACTAAAAATGCAATGATAAATCCTGAAATATACTTTTTAAGACTAAAAATCCAATGATAAATCCTGAAATACACTTTTTAAGTCTAATGAATTGTCACGCCTGGCCCTGTTTCCTGTCTGTCCTCGTGCCTGTGTTGTCCCACGTGACCCGTGCCCCTGTGTTCTGCCTGTGATTTTCCATTACCTCATGTCTCATTTGTAGCTCCACCCCTTCCCCAGGTGTTTCCACTCCCAGTGTGTTTCCTGTTAGTTAAAAAGACTTCCTCTGTTACTTGTCCTCTGTCGGTCTTTGCACTGTCTCCCGTTGTCTGTCCTTCTGCGTTTCTCTGATCTCAGTGTTTCCATAGCCTTAACCCGAGTCCCTTGTTCTGTGTTTATCTCTGTTTATTTTCTAGTTCCCTGTTTAGTTTTCTAGTTTATTCCCTTGCCCTGTTTAAGTTCATCCTGTCTAGTTTTATAGCCTCTGTTTCTTGTTTTTCTTTGTTTCTTGTTTACTTGTTTATTTGTTTATATTTATTTAATAAATTCGCCCTACCTGTGTTTACGTCCGCCTCCTCGTCTCTCTGCCTGGGTCAACCCTGACAAAAAGACCGACCAGGACAGGTGACAGAGGAAAGCTATTTAACTAAACAGGAAACACACTGGGAGTGGAACACCTGGGGAAGGGGTGGAGCTACAAATGAGACATGAGGTAATGGAAAATGACAGGCAGAACACAGGGGCACGGGTCACGTGGGACAACACAGGCACGAGGACAGACAGGAAACAGGGCCAGGCGTGACATGAATCCACTAAGAAAACCTAGATTAAGACTATAAATCCAATGTGAAATCCCAAAATTCACTTTTTAAGAGTATACACACACACATAAAAATCCCAGAATACACTTTTTATGACCATAAATCCTATGAGAAATCTATAAATCCAATTAAAAAAAAAACAGAATACACTTTAAATCCCAGAAGTCTATAAATCCAATAAGAAATCCCATGATACTCTTTTGTAAAAGTATTCATGATGAGCAAATTTTGCTCATCAGTCCCCTCAAACAAGAACTGAAATTCTTAGCAACAAAGAGCGTTCACAAGCTGTGATCTTCACCACACTGGGGTGTTAGTTGGTTTGTTCTTGTGTATGTGTGTTGGTGTGAAGTATCACCAGTTCCTGGGTACTGTTCTAGTTTAAAAGTCTTTATCTATCTAACCACATACAATGCAAAATTATGGCCTCATCAGCATACAGAGAGGAGGTGCAGTGGCAGACGGACTGGTGCAGAACCAACAACCTATCTCTAAACGTGGATAAAACCAAAGAGATGGTTGTAGACTTTAGGAGAGTACCGGGAAACAACCACACCCTGAACATCAACAGCTCTGCAGTGGAAATTTTGAAGAACACCAAGTGGTAGAATATGCAGGAGCATCCAGGCCTCCACTACCAGACTCTGCAACAGCTGCTTCCCACAGACAATCAGACTACTCAACACACAGAGCCTCCAGTACCAGACTCTGCAACAGTTTCATCCACCAGACAATCAGACTCCTCAACACAGAGGCCCTCCACTTCCAGATTCTGCAACAGCTTCTTCCCACAGACAATTAGACTCCTCAACACACAGAGCCTCCACTACCAGACTCTGCAACAGCTTCTTCCCCCAGGCAGTCAGACTCCTCAACACACAGAGCCTCCACTACCAGACTCTGCAACAGCTTCTTCCCCCAGACAATCAGACTCCTCAACACACAGAGCCTCCACTACCAGACTCTGCAACAGCTTCTTCCCACAGATAATCAGACTCCTCAACCCATAGTGCCTCCACCACCAGACTCTGCAACAGTTTCTTCCACCAGGCAGTCAGACTCCTCAACACACATAGGTGGAGCTGAACCCCATCTACACCACATGCTGCATCTGCAAAACCACCAGCATCGGGGGCTACCCTACCCATCCCTCACATGGACTCTTTACTCTGAAGATAACGGAGCATCCAAGCCTCCACCACCAAACTCTGCAACAGCTTCTTCCCACAGGCAATTTGGCTCCTCAACCAAAGAGGTAACTGAATGCCACCTCCACACTCCCAAACACTCAAAACACTCAAACAGGGACTGAACTGAAACCCACCCACCACTCCTCACATCCTTACACACAAAGACTGTACTGAAACCCACCCATAACTCTAAATACACACACTAGAATAAAGAGACTGGAACCTGAAACTATATATTCAATAGTAACTGCTGTTATTATGTATGACCTATATGTAATAGCACTTTATATATCTCACCATATGCACCTTATCTTCACCATGCACATTTAGAGTGTACTGTGTCTGCACTGTCCTGTCTGTTAAACTGCCTCATGTCTGCATTGTAGTGTTTTTATTTCTATGGTGCACTTTATGTTGTTTATACTCTACTGTGGTTCCTAAGGTGTGAAAAGTACCTCCATTCATTATTTAGGTAGAAGGACAATAGATTCTAGGGTTTAAAATAAGACGTCTGTAGAAGTTGAAGCATCAACATAAGCTAAAAGTGTAAAAGTACTGGTTTTAACACTACTTAAAGTATACAAGTAAAAGTAATGTAAATTACCCCCCCCCCCACTACACATTTTACTAAAGAAGTAGAAGTAAAACAGTGATCTAATAAAATAATTACTCTAGTAAATTAGAGATAACCAACATTTCTACTTAAAGATCTTATTCCGTCATTTTTCATTCATTTTAAATGTCTAGTTGTGGTCTCTAGTATGAATGAATGCCATGTGAGCTGTTTTTTTTAAGTGCTCAGGTGTTTCTATTTAGCCCTGCTTTAGATCACTGAATTAGAGGTCTCTAAAGAAAGGCAGGATTTGACTCTTGCTCATAAATATTCACACATGCGAATAATAATATCACCTCTGATTGGCTAACAGCACTGCAGCAGAGAACGTCTACCTGCTGCCTTCCCCCCACAGTCAATTTTACAGCTCTAAAACTCAAAGGATAAAATCCTTTTTTCCTTTGTTTTCAGAGATACAGCCTTAGTTATGAAGATATAGAACTAAGTGCTAGGTAAAGTTAACCCCTTAAACAGTCATAAAATCTGATGTGAACAGCGTGAACCTGCTTTGATCGGTGTTCTGTCGAGTTGAGCTGCCTTGTCGAAACGTGCTTCCCTAGTGTGTTTATTATGTTATAGATCTCGGTAGAACGCAGAATCAACCGGAGATCCTATTTAAACTTACCCAGCTGCCACACAACTGACCTTTAACGTTGAAATGTGGTTGAAATATGAATAAAGAAATGTATGTTGTTGTTTCAATGTTGAAATTTTCTGGTAGTCTGGTAGTGGAGGGTCTGTGTGTTGAGGAGTCTGATTGTCTGGTGGAAGAAGCTGTTGCAGAGTCTGATAGTGGAGGGTCTGTGTGTTGAGGAGTCTTATATTCTGGTGGAAGAAGCTGTTGCTGAGTCTGGTAGTGGAGCCTCTGTGTGTTGAGGAGTCTGATTGTCTGTGGGAAGAAGCTGTTGTAGAACGTGGATTCACTTTTCAAAATCAACAGTTTGTTGATTCAACCATAACATCTACGTTGATCAATGTTAATTCACCGTTTATTCAATGTTGAAATGCCAGCTGGGTGTACTTACTTACACAAGATAGCACACTTTAACCAGCTGTGTAAACACAACTGTAAACCAAGCTGTTAGCTCCTCCTCTACTATAGCTATAGCTTCTTATGCTGTAGCCCGGGTTTAGCGCCACCTGTGGGCGGCCCTGAGCTGAGGTGGGCGAGGCCATAAAGTCACTGGTTGACCTCAACACCCTAACGTCTCTACGATCAACTTGTATTTCTGAGATTTTCTTTTACTAGCTACTGCAGACAATAGAGGCTGAAGAACAGTTTCTTTATACAGCATCATATACATCATCATATACAACTCAGAGAGACCTATAGTATTATACAAAGAATTAGAAAAAAATAGATTTTTAGACCTTTAAAGTTTAGACAATAAACACAGCTTCACAAAACTTGATTTAACGTACGTATTAAATGTGAATAATCTGTTGTCAGAAACGTCAGAAAGCCGTCATCAGTTTTGATGCACTATTGATGCACTGAAATGAACATTTCGTGTCAAAACCCAAACCAAGACCCAACCCAAGTCTGTTCTAATTATACTCTCAGTGAAATCCGTTGCTCTAACACATCTTCACCAGCCTGCTAACCACTTGCAGCATGATTGGCCTTATTAGGGCATGCAGTAGCGTGCACTTATTCCATCAGCCACTTTACATCTTCCAGTTACGTTAAAATTAGCATGCTCCGCCATTGGAGTCTGTAATGCATTTCTAATTAAGCCTAGAGAGGAAAGCTTGGATTCACACTTATACAGTGTATAGAGCTTTTCTAAACCTGATTAAAAAATAAGAATTTTTTATCAGAATTTTGATCTGAATAAGAATCAGGAGGAAAGTCTTTCAGTACTTTCACATTTTCTCTGCAGTAAAAGGGGAACTGAAGAGTTTTCTCTGAACCTGAGTTACTCGTACTGCTGGTGAGCGGCTGCGGTTATTTAAAGAGCTGCTGGGGAGGCTAGAGCCGTCATTAGCACCATCGACTGCCTATAGGTAAGAGCTCCACACTTCTACTAGACTTCAGGGTGATATATATGTGTGATATGTGTGTGTGTATATGTATTTATCATAGCTACATCCTGTCTACGTGCATAAGCACACGTATCATATCATGTACATATGGGGGCATGCATACAGACATACCTGATTACTTTAACTTTAAATCAATGCTTTATATATATATATATATATATATATATATATATATATATATATATATATATATATATATATATATATATATATATATATTGCACTTTTGCCTAATAGATTTATATTTTATTTTATATTTACTATTAATTGGCTGCACCATCCACTGCATTGTTATTGTATATGTATTTATATCAAGCTGTATAAAGAAGCATGATTAATTAATGTAATTGCTAAAAAAAAAAGCACAAGACACTTTTTACAATAGTGGTTCATTAATTAACAGTAACTAAAACAGAAAACTAGTAAAAAAGTTCATGTTTTAACTAATTTTTAGTGAAGATGACCCTTTATCTAGTCCAACAGTGGGAATATGTAAGGAGATAGATAGTATATAGTGATAGTGACATCATTGAGCCTTTGAAGTACTTATATATTTTGTTTATAAACATTTGCACAGATGTTTTCTTTAACACCATTTAAGTTTAAGGATGTTTTATCTAAAAGTAAATCTGAATCTATCTAATATGTTTGCTTATGTTTTGTTTAGAGAAAACATTTCAGTTATATTTTGTTTAATCAACATTTTTACAGATGTTTTGCTTTAAAACAATTTCACAGATGTTTTGTTTAAAGACATTTTTATTGATGATTTGTTTAACGACATTTTCTCAGATGTTTTGTTTAAAGACATTTTTTCAGATGTTTTGTTTTAAAACATTTTCACAGATGTTTTGTTCAAAGACATTTTTACAGATGTTTTGTTTTAAAACATTTCCACAGATGTTTTGTTCAAAGAGACTTTTACAGATGTTTTGTTTTAAAACATTTTACAGATGTTTTGCTTTAAAACATTTTCACAGATGTTTTGTTCAAAGACATTTTTACTGATGATTTGTTTAAAGACATTTTCTCAGATGTTTTGTTTAAAAACGTTCTCGCATACATTTTGTTTAAATATGTTTTTCCAGATGTTTTGATAAAAAATAATTAGATGTTTTAACAACATCGTTACAGATGTTTTGTTTAAAGACATTTTTACTGATGTTTTGTTTTACAATATTTTTCACAGATATTTTGTTTAGGACATTGTCACCAATGTTTTGTATAAAGACATTTTTACAGATGTTTTGTTTAAAGACATTTTTTCAGATGTTTTGTTTAAAAACGTTCTCGCATACATTTTCTTTAAATATGTTTTCCCAGATGTTTTGATTAAAAATAAATAGATGTTTTAACAACATCTTTACAGATGTTTTGCTCAAAGACATTTTAACTGATGTTTTGCTTAAAGACATTTTCTCAGGCGTTTTCTTGAAAATTTCTTTAAACAAAACATTAGTGAAACTGTTTTTAAACATCAGTAAGGATAATCCGTATTATTACAAGATTTGTTTTGTGTTTTAGTTTAATTCACCCAAAAAAAGTAATAATTTGACCTGTTTTGGTAAAAGAATTACAATAATTTGACATTCTTTTGCAAATCCAGGGACATCTAGATTGTGTTTCCCATAAGCTGATTCATGCTCTTCTTGTCCATGTTAATTTGGAATTTTTGGCATGCAATGCAACATTTACCAAAAGTAAGCATTAATGAGGCTACATAACAATACATAGCAAATGTGGTAATAAATTGGCATTAACAGTGTAATAACTGCTCCAGATGCTAACCGCAATATATGATGGTGGCGCGTTAACACGCAGCGGCCGCTCCGGGTCTGTTAAATGGTGCTTTTGTGTTACTATTTGTCGTTTTTTTCCGTTTATTTCCTGCAAATATGTGCATCGGAACACCCGTGCACATGTTCTACCACCGCCAGACCCTGCTACAGTGGAGAAACCAGCCAGAAAACATGCTACTGGACGAGGTTCTGCAGACGCTACTTGAGCTTAGCCTGCTAAGAGACCCAGGCCGCCAGCCCGCGGTGTTTCCTGACGCCGGAGCCCAGCGGAAGTGCCATCGCAAGCGGTGCGAGCGTAAGCGCGGAAAGAGAGCCGGGATCCGCGCGAGGCTAAAGGCTAGTCCTAGCCGGCCGGCTATACCATCGCTCTTTCTGGCAAACGTCTGTTCCCTTGACAATAAACTGGACTACATCCGACTCCAGCGAACAACCCAGCGTGAGTTCAGAGACTGCTGTGCTTTGGTTTTTGTGGCATCGTGGCTGAACGACAACATTCCGGACAGCGCCATTCAGCTAGCCGGGCTAACCGCGTTCAGAGCGGATAGGAGCGCAGCTCTATCCGGGAAGACCCGCGGTGGAGGCGTGTGTGTTTACATCAACATGGAATGGTGTAACAACGCTGTGACTGTCACCAAACACTGCTCTCCGCTGGTGGAGTTCCTGATAGTCAAGTGCAGACCTTTTTATTTAGTACGGGAGTTCTCCGCCGTGCTAATAGCTGCTGTCTACATCCCACCCAGCGCTAATATTGGTGCTAATGCTAAAGAGGCTCTGTGTGAGATCGGTCTATCAGCGATCTGCAGAACAAACACCCAGACGGACTGTTTATTATCGCCGGAGATTTCAACCACGCAAATCTCAAGTCAGTGCTCCCTAAATTCCAACAACATGTGGACTTTGCAACGAGAAGCGAGCGTGCTGGATCTTGTTTACACAAACATCCCCAGCGTGTACCGGGCGGAGCCCCGCCCCCACCTCGCTTTCTCGGACCACATGTGTGTTTGGCTGACTCCAACATACACACCACTCATCAGACGCTCCAGACCAGTTCAGAAGCAGGTGAAAACCTGGCCGGCAGGCTCCATCTCTGCCCTTCAGGACTGTTTTGAGTGCACTGCATGGGACATGTTTAGGGAGGCTGCTACTGAAGGCAATTCTGTTGATTTGGAGGAGTATGCAGCATCAGTCACTGGCTACATCAGCAAGTGTATTGATGATGTCACTGTCTCCAAGACCATCACTACACGCCCAAACCAGAAGCCTTGGATGACTGCTGAGGTACGTGCGCTGCTGAGGTGGTACCTCAAGTCCACCACCATCGTTCCCGTGCCGAAGAAGTCCACAGTGTCCAGCCTCAATGACTACCGTCCCGTTGCACTTACACCCATCATCATGAAGTGCTTCGAGAGGCTAGTCATGAGGAACATCAAGACACGACTGCCCTCTTCACTGGACCCCCTGCAGTTTGCGTATCGTCCCAATCGCTCCACGGACGATGCCATCACCACCACCCTTCATCTCTCCCTCACCCACCTGGAGAAGAAGGACACTTACGTCAGAATGCTGTTTATAGACTTCAGTTCAGCATTCAACACCATCATCCCACAGAACCTCATCAGGAAGCTAAGCTCGCTCGGCCTCAACACCCCCCTCTGCAACTGGATCCTGGACTTTCTGACGGGGAGACCCCAGTCAGTCCGGTTCGGGGGCAGCACCTCCAGCACCATCACACTGAACACGGGGGCCCCCCAGGGCAGTGTCCTGAGTCCTCTGCTGTTCACCCTGCTGACTCATGACTGTGCTGCAAAACACAGTTCTAACAGCTTTATCAAGTTCGCCGATGATACAACCGTGCTGGGTCTCATCACCAAAGGCGACGAGTCAGCATACAGAGAGGAGGTGCAGCGGCTGACAGACTGGTGTACAGTCAACAACCTTCACCTGAATGTGGACAAGACAAAGAAAATGGTTGTTGACTTCAGGAGAGCACAACACACCCACTCTCCACTCAACATCGACGGGTCCTCTGTGGAGATTGTTAAGAGCACCAAGTTCCTTGGTGTCCACTTAGCAGATAACCTCACCTGGACCCTGAACACCAGCTCTACAGCCAAGAAAGCCCAGCAGTGTCTCTACTTCCTCTGAGAAACTGAGAAAGGCCCGTCTCCCTCCACCCATCCTCACACTCTTCTATAGAGGGACCATTGAGAGCATCCTGAGCAGCTGCATCACTGGCTGGTTTGGGACCTGCACCGTCTCTGACCACAAGACCCTCCAGCGTATTGTGAGGACAGCTGAGAGGATCATCGGCATCTCTCTCCCCTCCATCACGGACATCTACACCACCCGCAGCATCCGCAAAGCAACCAGCATTGTGAATGACCGCACCCATCCCTCACACAAACTGTTCTCCCTCCTGCCTTCGGGAAGGAGGTACCGCAGCATCCGGTCCAGCACGACCAGATTCTGCAACAGCTTCTACCCCCAAGCCATCAGACCCCTCAACTGCAGAGACTGAACTGATGGTTTTTCTGTACATGCACACACACTCTTACCCCACTTACCCCAGAAAATGGAAAGCATTAAAACCCTACTACCTCACTGGACTCTATTGCACACTGTGTAATAGAGGTAATTACTACCTCACTGGTCTTTTTTGCACACTTTTTGCACACTGCATAATTTGCACACTGTCTTGTTATTTATTATTCTTTGTCTGTATTGTGTTGTATTGTCTGTCTGCACTTTTGTGCTGTTGCACTATTGTTCTGTCTATACTGTGTTTATGTGCACCATGGTCCCTGGAGGAACGTTGTTTCGTTTCACTGTGTACTCTGTATATAGCTGAAATGACAATAAAAACCACGTTGACTTTGACTTTGACAATAAGTCACATAAAGCTGACATCATGATATATGGCTGATATTACACATTACACTGTATAAAAGTGCATAAATAAACATTTCTAATCGACTGTTTAGGTTAATACTGTATCAGTTAATACTGTATCATTCTTATATATTCATATGTCACATAGCCGTATAAACCTTCAATTAAAGGTTAAGTGTTATATAAATACATTGATCTTAAAACCTGTATAAAATGAAACTGTAGTTCTACTTCAGTTTGTGGAAGAAGAAATTGATGTAGCCCCATAAAAGAAGAACTCCTGTGCATAACTCTTCCTGTTGAGGCTAACACACTTTAAACTTCAGTCTGAACTCAGATTTCACTTCAGTTAATGCTGTAAATCCAGAAACGACAGTCTAATTAATACTTATCTAATGCTATATCCTATTGAGACCCGGCGTCCTCATATGAGGACATTACATTTCTGCTTCTCTACACCATTATACTTAATTTTTTAAAAGGTTGACCATTTAGCTTTATATGGAGTCACCGTCTGTACTATCTAGTGGTCACATGACAACATTATAGTTAAGTGATTGAAAACAAGATGGTGGGAATCCCAGTCAAAAGTTTCTACAGCCAGTCCAGACAGAAACTGAAGGGACAGGTAAAATGATCTCATAGAATTGCATATTTGAAACTATGTGTTTTACTTTCTGTACAAAGCTAAAATTCAGTTTTTTGACTAATTGGGTCAGACTGATCCCAAATGACAAGGATATATATATATATATATATATATATATATTTGCAAAAACAAAGACAAAACGAGATTTTATACTTGTTATGTCCTCCTAAATAGATGGAAGAAATTAAAAATGCACACCAAGTTAAAGTCCGGGTCTCGGGAGGATATTGATATGGTCATCTGCAAATCTTACACATACAGTACCAGTCAAAAGTTAGGACCCCTCCTTATTCTTATATCTCTAAATCATCCCAAATTAATCTCAAACTCATCCCTGAATCATCTCAAACTCGTCCTTAATTCATGCCAAATGAATCCCAAACTTATCCCTGAATAACCTCAAACTCAGCCCAAACTAATCTCTGAATCACTTCATACTCATCACAAACTTATCTCTGACTCATCTCAATCTTGCCCCAAATTCATCCCAAATGAATCCCTTAATCACTCCAAACTCGTTCCAAACTTATCTCTGAATCATCTTAAACTCGCCGCAAATTAAT
Source organism: Astyanax mexicanus (assembly GCF_023375975.1). Classification (NCBI taxonomy): domain Eukaryota; kingdom Metazoa; phylum Chordata; class Actinopteri; order Characiformes; family Acestrorhamphidae; genus Astyanax; species Astyanax mexicanus. The sequence goes on from NC_064408.1 coordinate 120,244,976, forward strand.
TTCAAACTCATCCCAGAATCACTTTAAACTCATCACAAACCTATCTCTAAATCATCCCAAATTTATCTCTGAATCGTCTCAAACCCGCCCCCAATTCCTTCCAAATAAACCTTAAACTCATCCCTGAATCACTTCAAACTCAGCCTAAACTCACCCCTGAATCACATTAAAATAATCCAAAATGAATCTCAAACTCACCACTAGTTCATCCCAAACTTATCCCTTGGGGGGTTGTCACAAGCAATTAGGACCGATTTCTGCAAATTGCTACTGTGAAACACATTGTTGGCACATGGGGTTCAGGCCGATTCCCATATTGTACTCTGTATCATACTCAGCAACCTATTCCTAACTTAATCCCAAAGTCACCCTAAACTCACCGCAAACTCATCCCAAACGTATCCCCGAATCACTCATCTCAAACTAATCTCTGACTCATCCCAAACTAGCTCCTAGCTCATCCCAACCTTATCCCTGAATCACCTCAAACTCATCTCAAACTCATCTCTGACTCATCCCAAACTAGCTCCTAGCTCATCCCAAACTTATCCCTGAATCACCTCAAACTCATCTCTGACTCATCCCAAACTAGCTCCTAGCTCATCCCAAACTTATCCCTGAATCACCTCAAACTCATCTTAAACTCATCTCTGACTCATCCCAAACTAGCTCCTAGCTCATCCCAAACTTATCCCTGAATCACCTCAAACTCATCTTAAACTCATCTCTGACTCATCCCAAAATAGCTCCTAGCTCATCCCAAACTTATCCCTGAATCACCTCAAACTCATCTCAAACTCATCTCTGACTCATCCCAAACTAGCTCCTAGCTCATCCCAAACCTATCCCTGAATCACCTCAAACTCATCTCAAACTCATCTCTGACTCATCCCAAACTAGCTCCTAGCTCATCCCAAACTTATCCCTGAATCACCTCAAACTCATCTCAAACTCATCTCTGACTCATCCCAAACTAGCTCCTAGCTCATCCCAAACTTATCCCTGAATCACCTCAAACTCATCTTAAACTCATCTCTGACTCATCCCAAAATAGCTCCTAGCTCATCCCAAACTTATCCCTGAATCACCTCAAACTCATCTCAAACTCATCTCTGACTCATCCCAAACTAGCTCCTAGCTCATCCCAACCTTATCCCTGAATCACCTCAAACTCATCTCAAACTCACCTCTGACTCATCCCAAACTAGCTCCTAGCTCATCCCAAACTTATCCCTGAATCACCTCAAACTCATCTCAAACTCATCTCTGACTCATCCCAAACTAGCTCCTAGCTCATCCCAAACTTATCCCTGAATCACCTCAAACTCTTCTCTGACTCATCCCAAACTAGCTCCTAGCTCATCCCAAACTTATCCCTGAATCACCTCAAACTCATCTTAAACTCATCTCTGACTCATCCCAAACTAGCTCCTAGCTCATCCCAAACTTATCCCTGAATCACCTCAAACTCATCTCAAACTCATCTCTGACTCATCCCAAACTAGCTCCTAGCTCATCCCAAACCTATCCCTGAATCACCTCAAACTCATCTCTGACTCATCCCAAACTAGCTCCTAGCTCATCCCAACCTTATCCCTGAATCACCTCAAACTCATCTCAAACTCACCTCTGACTCATCCCAAACTAGCTCCTAGCTCATCCCAAACTTATCCCTGAATCACCTCAAACTCATCTCAAACTCATCTCTGACTCATCCCAAACTAGCTCCTAGCTCATCCCAAACTTATCCCTGAATCACCTCAAACTCATCTCAAACTCATCTCTGACTCATCCCAAACTAGCTCCTAGCTCATCCCAAACTTATCCCTGAATCACCTCAAACTCATCTTAAACTCATCTCTGACTCATCCCAAAATAGCTCCTAGCTCATCCCAAACTTATCCCTGAATCACCTCAAACTCATCTCAAACTCATCTCTGACTCATCCCAAACTAGCTCCTAGCTCATCCCAAACCTATCCCTGAATCACCTCAAACTCATCTCAAACTCATCTCTGACTCATCCCAAACTAGCTCCTAGCTCATCCCAAACTTATCCCTGAATCACCTCAAACTCATCTCAAACTCATCTCTGACTCATCCCAAACTAGCTCCTAGCTCATCCCAACCTTATCCCTGAATCACCTCAAACTCATCTCAAACTCACCTCTGACTCATCCCAAACTAGCTCCTAGCTCATCCCAAACTTATCCCTGAATCACCTCAAACTCATCTCAAACTCATCTCTGACTCATCCCAAACTAGCTCCTAGCTCATCCCAAACTTATCCCTGAATCACCTCAAACTCATCTCTGACTCATCCCAAACTAGCTCCTAGCTCATCCCAAACTTATCCCTGAATCACCTCAAACTCATCTTAAACTCATCTCTGACTCATCCCAAACTAGCTCCTAGCTCATCCCAAACTTATCCCTGAATCACCTCAAACTCATCTCAAACTCATCTCTGACTCATCCCAAACTAGCTCCTAGCTCATCCCAAACCTATCCCTGAATCACCTCAAACTCATCTCAAACTCATCTCTGACTCATCCCAAACTAGCTCCTAGCTCATCCCAAACTTATCCCTGAATCACCTCAAACTCATCTCAAACTCACCTCTGACTCATCCCAAACTAGCTCCTAGCTCATCCCAAACTTATCCCTGAATCACCTCAAACTCATCTCAAACTCATCTCTGACTCATCCCAAACTAGCTCCTAGCTCATCCCAAACTTATCCCTGAATCACCTCAAACTCATCTCAAACTCATCTCTGACTCATCCCAAACTAGCTCCTAGCTCATCCCAAACTTATCCCTGAATCACCTCAAACTCATCTTAAACTCATCTCTGACTCATCCCAAAATAGCTCCTAGCTCATCCCAAACTTATCCCTGAATCACCTCAAACTCATCTCAAACTCATCTCTGACTCATCCCAAACTAGCTCCTAGCTCATCCCAAACCTATCCCTGAATCACCTCAAACTCATCTCAAACTCATCTCTGACTCATCCCAAACTAGCTCCTAGCTCATCCCAAACTTATCCCTGAATGACCTCAAACTCATCTCAAACTCATCTCTGACTCATCCCAAACTAGCTCCTAGCTCATCCCAAACTTATCCCTGAATCACCTCAAACTCATCTTAAACTCATCTCTGACTCATCCCAAACTAGCTCCTAGCTCATCCCAAACTTATCCCTGAATGACCTCAAACTCATCTCAAACTCATCTCTGACTCATCCCAAACTAGCTCCTAGCTCATCCCAAACTTATCCCTGAATCACCTCAAACTCATCTCTGACTCATCCCAAACTAGCTCCTAGCTCATCCCAAACTTATCCCTGAATCACCTCAAACTCATCTCAAACTCATCTCTGACTCATCCCAAACTAGCTCCTAGCTCATCCCAAACTTATCCCTGAATCACCTCAAACTCATCTCAAACTCACCTCTGACTCATCACAAACTAGCTCCTAGCTCATCCCAAACTTATCCCTGAATCACCTCAAACTCATCTCAAACTCACCTCTGACTCATCACAAACTAGCTCCTAGCTCATCCCAAACGTATCCCTGTATCACCTCAAACTCATCTTAAACTCATCTCTGACTCATCCCAAACTAGCTCCTAGCTCATCCCAAACTTATCCCTGAATCACCTCAAACTCATCTCAAACTCATCTCTGACTCATCCCAAACTAGCTCCTAGCTCATCCCAAACTTATCCCTGAATCACCTCAAACTCACCTCTGACTCATCCCAAACTAGCTCCTAGCTCATCCCAAACTTATCCCTGAATCACCTCAAACTCATCCCAAACTCACCTCTGACTCATCCCAAACTAGCTCCTAGCTCATCCCAAACTTATCCCTTAATCACCTCAAACTCATCTCAAACTCACCTCTGACTCATCCCAAACTAGCTCCTAGCTCATCCCAAACTTATCCCTTAATCACCTCAAACTCACCTCAAACTCATCTCTGACTCATCCCAAACTAGCTCCTAGCTCATCCCAAACTTATCCCTTAATCACCTCAAACTCATCTCAAACTCATCTCTGACTCATCCCAAACTAGCTCCTAGCTCATCCCAAACTTATCCCTGAATGACCTCAAACTCATCTCAAACTCACCTCTGACTCATCCCAAACTAGCTCCTAGCTCATCCCAAACTTATCCCTTAATCACCTAAAACTCATCTCAAAGTCATCTCTGAATCATCCCAAACTAGCTCCTAGCTCATCCCAAACTTATCCCTTAATCACCTCAAACTCATCTCTGACTCATCCCAAACTAGCTCCTAGCTCATCCCAAACTTATCCCTTAATCACCTCAAACTCATCTCTGACTCATCCCAAACTAGCTCCTAGCTCATCCCAAACTTATCCCTGAATCACCTCAAACTCATCTCAAACTCACCTCTGACTCATCCCAAACTAGCTCCTAGCTCATCCCAAACTTATCCCTGAATCACCTCAAACTCATCTCAAACTCACCTCTGATTCATCCCAAACTAGCTCCTAGCTCATCCCAAACTTATCCCTTAATCACCTCAAACTCATCTCAAACTCATCTCTGACTCATCCCAAACTAGCTCCTAGCTTATCCCAAACTTATCCCTGAATCAGTGTCATGCACGGGGTCGGGTACCCACGGACACTGGCAAATAGATGCTGAAACGGGTGGGTTTTACAAATACTGAAATTTTATGGGTGGGTATGCGGGCGGGTAAGTTAAATACGGGTGGGTAGCACGGGTAGCACGTGATAAGCGGTCATTTTTAGTAGCCTTTTATTTGCTACGTAATGAGCATAGGCTAATGTGACTGAGCCGAACGAGGATGAAGTTTCAGCCTACATCCAACTCAAGCCACCTAAGGGCGATTCGTTCGATGTTCTGTTGTGGTGGAAAGAACACCAACATAATTTCCCCAACCTGGCAAAAATTGCGCGGTGTCCTCTCAATCCCCGCATCCAGCGCTGCGAGTGAGACTGGATTTTTTTTGGATTTGTGATCCAAGAACTGGATTTGTGATCCAAGAACGCAGAACGCAGCTCAAACTTGGGACTGTGGATGATATACTTTTCCTGCAGAGTAACCTAGGATAGATTGCCTAGATATTAAGACACCCCCTATATGAGTTTATTTAGTTGTTATAATGGCATTTGTTCAATGTTCTGGCTTTTTTCTAGCCTATTGCTACTTTTAGATATAGGCATAGGCTACTGTTTCTGCACAGCAACCTGAGATATATAGATATTAAGATTTTACTTTGTCATACTGACGTACTTGTCTCATGTTACCAATGGCTTGGCACTTATTTCCTATAGAAGCCTCATTGGCACCACATTGTTGTTTTTTTCACAGGCGCATTCAAATATAAAGTGCGCTATGGGAATACTTTCGATTTGTGTATTTTTTCACGGGCACGGGTGGGTAACGGGTAGAATATTAACGGGTCCGGGTGGGTACAGATTTAACTTTGAAATAACCACGGGTTCGCGGGTGGGTGAGTGCTGTACTCTGTGGATATGGGTGGGTGCGGGTCTCAAAAAATGGACCCGTGCAGGACTCCTTGAACTCATCTCAAACTCACCTCTGACTCATTCAAAACTCATCCATGATTTACCCAAAACTCATCCCAAATTCATCCATGAATGACCTTAAACTCATCAGCTCCTCTGCGATTCATGTATTATACTCAGCAACCGGGGTATTGCCACATGCAGAACTTGGACGTTTGGGCCAGAATTTGTGGTACATATATTCTGATATACCCGAGTCAATGCAAGACTTGGTATTTTCTGGTATTGAGACAATTAGATGCTTTTACGAAATGAAAATAACACATTCTGTGTTTCTACAGGTCAGTCAGTAAACTCGGCACCATGCAGTGGACGTGGCTGATGAGTGACCTGGTCTTGGTGGTGTACGGCATAACGCTGATCACGGGCCTTCCTGCCAACCTGCTGGCCCTCTACACCTTCGTCCGAAAAGTGAAACAGAACCCCAAACCCATCGACGTGCTCCTGCTCAGCCTCACCATCTCGGACCTGATCTTCCTCTTCTTCCTGCCCTTCCGCATGGAGGAGGCGGCCAACATGAAATGGACCAGAAGCTACTTCTTCTGCACTCTGACCATCTTCGTCTTCTTCGCCGCCATCTACAACAGCACCTTCCTCCTGACGGCCATCAGCGTGGAGCGCTACCTCGGCGTCGCCTTCCCCGTCAAGTACAAGCTCAAGCAGCATCCTCGCAACGCTGTCATAGCCAGCGTGATGTTTGGATTGATTTCCTTGGCCCACTGTAGCATCATCTTCATCACACAGTATTGGGATCAACACAACAACACCCACCAGGGTCCGTCCACAAGGAACATCTGCTACGAGGACTTCAGCCATGAACAGCTCAACGTGCTTTTGCCGGTTCGCCTGGAGCTGTTCCTGGTGTTCTTCTGTGCCCCTTTCATCATCTGCTGCTTCTGCTACATCAAATTCATCCTCATCCTCTCTCGAATGCCCACCATCAACCCCAAGAAGCGCTTCAGAGCCATCGGACTCGCCCTGGTAACCCTCGTGGTCTTCATCATCTGCTTCATACCCTTCAGCATCTCCCATCTGGTGGGATACATCGGTTGGTACAATCCCAGCTGGAGGGAGTACGCCCTGCTGACCAGTACCTTCAACGCCTGTCTCGACCCTTTCATCTTCTACTTCTCCTCTTCGGCTCTTCGCCAGATGTTCAAAACCTGCGCCCGGGGACTCGTCAAAAGGTTGTCCTTCTGTTCCAAAGCTCCATGCTGCACCCAGCAGAACCGGGCCACTGCTGAGGAGCCTCCAAGCACCACTCTCAGCTTTCGCTAGGGCTGACTGCACCTTAACCAAACGCATTTTTAATGCCCTAGTACCGTATGAATGCCTCAAACTACAAGATAATCCGGGCGATTTTCAAGCCAATTTGATCTTTCCGACACTCGCAAAAATCATAAATGGTGAGAGAACCTCCAAACTGCTCTCGCAATGTAACAGTTTGTGAGAAATTTCCACTTGCTTTTTTTGGATGTAACAGTTTGCAAAATACTCCTATTTACTCTCGAGAAAATACCACTTACTCTCATGATGTAATAGTTTGTGAAAAACTGTCAATTGCTTTTGCAATGTAACAGTTTGCAAGAAAATCAACCTGGTCTTGCAATTTAACAGTTTGCAAAAAAACTCTTACTTGCTCTCTTGATGAAACATTCTGAGAGATGCTCCCACCAGCTCTTGCAATGCAACAGTAAAATTCCAGAAATTTCCACTTGCTTTTCTTGGATGTAACAGTTTGCGAAATACTCTCAGTTTTTCTTGCAATGTAACAGTTTACGAGAAGCTCCCATTTACTCTCGAGATGTAACAGGTTGTGGCAAAATACCACTTACTCTCTTGATGTAATAATTGGGTTAATCGGGTTACAAGATATTAATTTTCAGGCCAACTTGATCTTCCCAACACTCGCAAAAATCATAAATGATCTGAGAACCTCCAAACTGCTCTCGAAATCTAACAGTTTGTGCAAAACTCTCACCTGCACTTGTAACGTACTACTTTGCGAGAAGCTGCCACCTGCTCTCGCGATGTAACGGTTTGTGAGAAATTTCCACTTGCTTTTTTTGCATATAACAGATTGCAAAATACTCCTATTTACTCTAGAGAAAATACCACTTACTCTCATGATGTAACAGTTTGCGAAAAACTGTCAATTGCTTTTGCAATGTAGCACTTTGCATGAAACTCCTACCTGCTCTCACAATGTAACGGTTTGCGAGAAAATCAACCTGGTCTTGCAATTTAACAGTTTGCAAAAAAACTCTTACTTGCTCTCCTGATGTAACATTCTGCGAGATGCTCCCACCAGCTCTCGCAATGCAACAGTAAAATTCCAGAAATTTCCACTTCCATTTCCACTGGTATGTAACAGTTTGCGAAATACTCTCAGTTTTTCTTGCAATGTAACAGTTTGCGAGAAGCTCCCATTTACTCTCAAGATGTAACAGGTTGTGGCAAAATACCACTTACTCTCTTGATGTAATAGTTTGCGAAAAACTGCCAATTGCCCTCACAATGTAACAGTTTGCAAAAAACTGTCAATTGCTCTCACAATGTAACAGTTTGCGAGAAAATCAACCAGTTTGCGAGAAGCTGCCACCTGCTCTTGCGATGTTACAGTTTGCGAGAAACTCCCATTTACTCTCGAGATGTAACAGATTGTGACAAATTACCACTTACTCTCTTGATGTAATAGTTTGCGAAAAACTCTTACTTGCTCTCTTGATGTAACATTCTGAGAGATGCTACCACCTGCTCTCGCAATGTAACAGTTTGCGAGAAACTCCTACTTACCCTGTTGATGTAACAGTTTGTGAAAAAATCCCACCTGCTCTCGCAATGTAACAGTATGTGAGAAACCCCCACCTGCTCTCACAATGTAAAAGTTTTCGAGAAACTCCTACTTACCCTGTTGATGTAACAGTTTGTGAAAAAATCCAACCTGCTCTCGAAATGTAACAGTATGTGAGAAACCACCACCTGCTCTCACAATGTAAAAGTTTGCGAGATACTCCTACTTACCCTGTTGATGTAACAGTTTGTGAAAAAAATCCCACCTGCTCTCACAATGTAATAGTTTGCAAGAAACTCCCACTAACTCTCTTGCAATTTTACTGTTTGCGAGAAACTCAAACCTGTTTTCGCAAGGTAACAGTTTGCGAGTAACTTACTTGCTCTCACAGTAACAAAAAACTCTCAATTGCTCTCGCAAAAAGCTCGTAAAAAGGTTTTTATGTGCATTTTAATCTTTGGTTAAATTTTTTAAAAGATCCTGTAGTGTGGGCCAGGCATTAGCTTAGCATTCAGTTTATGGTACTGCTCTGCTGTTTTAATGCATTTTATATTACTGCTTGTGCAAACACTTACAATAGATAGGGTGTAAGGTGAATATATTCATACTTATACTTGAAAAATTTATATATTTGTTAATATTGCAAAAATATAAAGGTATGAAATATATGCTAATATGTAGGTTCTTTGCATTCTCAGCTGTTTTGCACATATTTAAAGCACAATATTTAAAATAAACTGTCTTTTCCAGTTCCAAGATAGCAATAAACCAGACATTTACCTAAACACACCTCATTTCCAGTTAAAAAAATAGGCTGCTGGCCTGGTATAAAATAGCAATGAGCATCACAACGCGCTTTGCACAGGGTGTAATATATGTGATATATTTTTAATGAGGTAGCCTCAATTTATTTCTATCAAAAAGTTTTTTTATTGTTTTTTTAAATATCTAAATATGTAGTATACCCTTTGTATTTGCACAGTGAGGAGAGAGAGAGTGTGTGTGTGTGTGTAGAGTTTAACCCTTTCAGACCTGAATTAAGTTCCAGTGATAAAAGAAAATGTTGTTTCTGTCTGTAATGCACTCACATATATTTAGTAAATTAATTACTAAAATAATAAATTAATAAATTAATTAATGATTTTTTAAACATTGTTATGTTTATTCTATATAACTTTTACATAACTAATTTTATTTCACAAATCATCGCTATGCAAAAAAACTAAATATATGGTAGGAAAAAAATATATGTATTTTCCAGAGCAGTGGGCGGGCTTAATATGCTGTTTGATTGGCCGATAAATGTCTATTTTGTGCAAAAATACACAAGAAAGAAGAAAACACACAACGTAGATTTCAATGGATGCATGGTCTAAAAGGGTTAATAAAATTGTAGTTATTTTATCTTTGTCAATTTTTTTTACAATTTTATCATAATCTTGATTTTCTTGTTTTTCTGTAATATTTTGTAAAATAAAATGTAGCTGGAATTTTACTTTTGAACACTGTTTGCACTGTAGGAATAGCTGCATTGTATCAGTATTGTTTTAAATACAATATTTGTTTGATACATCAGAACTGCACAAAAAAATACAGCAAAATTTATGTTAAATCCTATATTTTTGTGTTAATATTAATATAACACATTATTAAGAACATATTATTAAACATTTTTTTGATATTGGGTTGGGTTTTTCATATATTCTGACATATGTTTGGAGTTTTATTGTTTTATAATTGTTTTATTTTCTAAAAGACAGTATAATTGTATAATTGTATTTTTTTACTTTTAAACATTGTTTGCGCCGTAAGAATTGTTGCAAATGAACAGCCATGTTTAACATTATTGTCATAAAAAATAATAAAGATCTTGTATAAAAATTGAATATGAATGGGTTAATGAAGAACTGCACTAAAAATGTACAGCAAAATTTGAGTTAAATTCTATATTTTTCTGTCAATATCAATATCAATATCGAATGTGTGTTTTATGTCAAAGTATATATGTGTGTAACAATATGTTTTACAAGACTAACAACCCTGAATGAACACATTATCACACACACAGAGAAACATTAATCTTTAATTATAGTAAAAAAGTAGATTTTATACATTTTATACGTTTTTTGTTGATGTGGGGTTAATTTTTTCCTGTTATACATTTGCTGTTTTATTTTTAATACTTTTTATCACAATCTTGATTTTCTGTAATATTTTGTAAAAAGAAAATGTAACTGTATTTTTACAATTAAAGGGTTAAATCCTCCAAAATCCACTTTTTCTTGTTCTTTGTGAAATATTATAGGTCTCTCTCAGTTGTATATGGATGTTACATATGAAACTGTTCCTCAGCCTCTATTGTCTGCAGTAGCTAGTAAAAGAAAATCCTCAGAAATACGAGTTGATCAGGAAAAGCACCGTGTCTACGGCAACCCACAAATTTGGATTCATGGCCCCGCCCACCTTGGCTTGCGACCGCCTACAGACAGAGCTGAAGCCGGGCTGCCGAGCTGCAACAGAGCCAACACTCATCAGCTAAAGAGCTTACAGCTCTGTTTACTCCGGCTAGTTAGCGTTAGCTATCTTATGTAATTAAGTATAGGTTTGAATCGGATCTCCGGTTGATTCTGCGTTTTACCGAGACCTTATATATTCATTAGGGAAGCACGGTTTGACAGGGTAGCATAACCTTTGCTTCTTGACACCTTAATTCTGACATTAAGTGAAGATTCAGGGTTAACTTTACCCAGCATTCAGTGCTGTATCTTTATAACTAAGGCTGTATCCCTAAAAAAACATTTTGTCCTTTTTTAGTTTTAGAGCTGTAAAATTGACTGTGGGGGGAAGTCAGCTAGGTGTTCTCTGCTGCAGTGCTGTTAGCCAATCAGAGGAGATATTATTTGCATGTATGAATATTCATAAACAACAGCCGAAATCCTGTCTTTCTTCAGAGACCACCAATTCAGTGAACTAAAGCAGGGCTAAATAGAAACATCTGAGCACTTTTTTTTTCACAAAAAAAAAATAAAAATAAAACATAATATAAAAATCTCACATGGCATTTATTCATACTAGAGACCACAACTAAATGAATGAATAAAATGAATAAAAATTATCGAATGAGACGTTTAATAACATTAATTACATTAATTTCACTTAATATTTATCATATTGTCTCCATACTGAGCACAGTAAAATATTACTGTTATTAAAATTAGTTTAGAAAATCAAAATCTTTGTATCTTTAAAACAGTATAGAACTCTAGATTAATGTTGTTTCCAACAAATGCCGATTTGCCCTAAAATTGTCCATAATAATTAGAGAAAATAAAAAAAGAATTTAAAAATTAAGTGTTTTTTTTAAATAATCATTTTAGATTTAGTTTAGAACGATAAAATTTCGCTGTATTTTAATGTAATTTGTGAGAGTATCTATTTTTGATAAATAGGCTCTGATGAAAAAAAAATGTATACTTAATTGTACTTAAAACATATTATGAAATGTCTAAGTATGCTGTAAATACACTAACAGATTTATGTACTTACTTAAAATATATTAAAAATACATTAATGTCATGATTTCATCAATAGTTTGAAAGTAAACTTTGATCATTTGAACTTTTTAAAATGTACAATTTATTGTGTATTTAAAAAAATAAACTACTATAAAGTACACTTTTAGTTAAATATAATTCAATATACTTCTAATATACGTATTTCCAAATATACTTTTGTGCATTTTTACTAAAGTGTGTTAAAAATAACTGTTACAGTAGTTCACTTAAAGTACAATGTATCATTTAACTTTTTAGAAAGTAAATTAAATTACTATTACTTATTAAAAATTAAAGTAAATTTGTAACTCGCTAAAAATTGTAGTACAGTATATTAAAATATATTTTTGTACCCAATGAAACATACTAGAAGTGTGCTACTCACAAGAAGCATATTTATAATATGCAGTTACATACTGTACATGAAGTAGTTTAAATGTTTAAATGTTACTTAAGTACAGTATATTTAAAATAGTCCATTTCAGTACAGTTAAATACACTTAGCACAATTTAAGTAAGACTTTTGTGCTATTTTTATACTGTAATTAAAGTATAATAAGCACAATAAAATACTTGTTCCATTTTAGCTCTTTTTAAATATACTGATTAATGATAATGTGGCTACAAGAACAATTTAGTGCACTATAGCATAATAATGCTAAGTATACTTTAATCTACTATTCTTCACTAGGGGTTACAGTATTATAAAAAACACACATTACTCTGAGGATTTAAATCCATAAGTAGAAGCAGAAAATAGAACCTGGCATTTGTCCATTAGATGGAGCCAACAATGCACAGAATACTGATCAGACTCCACCTACAGCACCTCAATATATCAACAAGTTCTTAGCGCCTTTACTCTTCATCTGAATTCAGAGTTAACTTAACCCTTTCAGACCTGAAGTACTGTCTGTTGCAGTAATGACGAAATTAAAGAATGCTCTGCTATTTTTCTGTCTGTAATGCACTCCAAATATGGAGGACCAAAACTAAAAAAAAAAAAAAAAAAAAAAAAAAAAAAGAATAAATATATAAAAATGTAAGTAAATCACACAATAAAAGTAATATAATTAAAATTAATAATAATAATAAAAAAAAATACATACACATAAAAATAAATGTCTTAAATAGTTTTTTATGGGTTTAATTTCTCGTTTGATTCGTTTGTTTATTTATTTAAATAAGTATTTATTTCTGGATTCATTTATTTCCCGATTTAATTATTTCCCAATTTATTTATTTCCACACACACACACACACACACAAAAGTAGACGTAAACGTATTTAAAATAAGATTTCTGTAGAAGTTAAAGTGTCAACTCAAGCTTTTTACTCTTTAAGTAAAACTGTTTTAAAAAAGTACTGGTTTAAAAATTACTTAAAGTATAAAAGTAAACATAATATAAGAAGAAATAAATAATGTGGCGCCACAGAGTCCTATAGTGCACTAGCCATAATGACTGTATTGTTCTATTATTAAAATGTTAATGTTGATAATATAATTTGGGATTTTGCACTACGCTGTTCCCTAGTGTTTCCGCTGCATACTCACTACTCACCACTGCACACTATACATAGAGTTGATTGGTCCTCACTAGCTGCATGAAGAGAATCTTATTGGCTAATTTTGATCTATAAATCACTTTTTAGGAATTTGCCAGCTTATATCTCTTCACTGATCTCACTTAATAATAATGCATATCAGACTCACTCCAGTGGCTGGATCACCTGTTCAGGTACCAAGAGTTTTTACTGAACTGGGAAAATCTGCTTTTAGCTACAGAGCAGCACCAGCGAGCTGGAATTGACTATAAGAAACTCTAAAGCTCAGCTCACTGGAATCACTGAACCATTTTAAACTTTTAGTTTCTAATCACCAGAAAGCCTGTGACTGTTTTAAATTACTTTTTATTAGTTTATCTTTTTTTTCTTATTTTATTTATATATATATATTTTTTTTTCTTAATTTATTTAAATTATTTTTTGTTTATTTATTATTACTTTTATTTTTTATTTCATTTTAATGTTTTATATTTTTTATATTTTCAATCTTGTTCTTAGTTTTATTATTCATTTAATCACTTATCATTTTTAACATTTTACTTTACTTTTACTATTATCTATTTACTTATTTTATATTTTATACATTTTATTTTTACTTTTTATGTGTCAGATTTGTTTTTTTTATGGTATTTTAGAATGTCATGTTTTACATATATAGTTTTATTAAATGTTGATTTAAAATGAGTACTTATTTATTTTTTTATTATTTTTTACTATGTTTTTTCTTATTATTTCTAAATTATTATTAAATGTGTTCAATCCCTTTGATGTTGTAAATGCTCAGCAACATTGTAAATGAGGGTTGATTGATTGATATTCAGCTGCTGATTGTAAATAAATGTATTTATTTTAGTAGAGTGTAAATATATTAAAGTAGAAGTTTAGTTGGACTGGAGTTTATCTGGAGTTCTCTTGAGTCTCTGCACGGATCATATTCATACTAGACTACATACGTCTGCTATGTTCTTGCTGGAGTGTGTGTGTGTGTGGGGGGGGGGGGGGCATGTGCAGGTGTGATGGATCACAGTATAAACCAATAGGGAGTCGGAATGGTATATGTTTATACTTCTCTACATCCAATCACAATCAGATTCACTCTATCTGGATGAAGAGATTTATCTGGATAGGGGTTTTATTGAAGGATGAGAAGTAGGAATGAAAACCAACTGAAATGAAATAGGAGTAACAAGACTGTTTTTAAAAGATAGATGGATGGATGGATGAGTAGGTAGGTAGGTAGATGGATAGGTGGGTGGATGGATAGATGGATGGATGGATGGGTGGATGGATAGATGAATGAGTCGGTAGGTAGGTAGATGGATAGGTGGGTGGATGGATGGATGGAAGGATGAGTAGGTAGGTAGGTAGGTAGATGGATAGGTGGGTGGATGGATGGATGAATGGATGGATGAGAAGGTTGGTAGATGGATAGGTGGGTGGATGGATGGATGAGTAGGTAGGTAGATGGATAGGTGGGTGGATGGGTGGATGGATGAGTAGGTAGGTAGGTAGATGGATAGGTGGGTGGATGGATAGATGGATGGATGAGTAGGTAGGTAGGTAGATGGATAGGTGGATGGATGGATGGAAGGATGAGTAGGTAGGTAGGTAGATGGATAGGTGGATGGATAGATGGATGAGTAGGTAGGTAGGTAGATGGATAGGTGGATGGATGGATGGATGGATGAGTAGTTAGGTAGGTAGATGGATAGGTGGGTGGATGGATATATGGATGAGTAGGTAGGTAGGTAGATGGATAGGTGGGTGGATGGATGGATGGATGGATGGATGGAAGGATGAGTAGGTAGGTAGGTAGGTAGGTAGATGGATAGGTGGGTGGATGGATGGATGGATGGATGGATGGATGGATGAGTAGGTAGGTAGATGGATAGGTGGGTGGATGGATGAGTAGGTAGGTAAGTAGATGTATAGGTGGGTGGATGGATGGATTAATGGATGGATGGATGAGTAGGTAGGTAGGTAGATAGATAGGTGGGTGGATGGATGGATAGATGAGTAGGTAGGTGGGTGGATGGATGGATGGATGGATGGATGAGTAGGTAGGTAGGTAGATGGATAGGTGGGTGGATGGATAGATGGATGGATGGATGGATGGATGGGTGGATGGATAGATGAATGAGTAGGTAGGTAGGTAGATGGATAGGTGGCTGGATGGATGGATGGAAGGATGAGTAGGTAGGTAGGTAGGTAGATGGATAGGTGGGTGGATGGATGGATGAATGGAGGGATGAGTAGGTTGGTAGATGGATAGGTGGGTGGATGGATGGATGAGTAGGTAGGTAGATGGATAGGTGGGTGGATGGATGGATGGATGAGTAGGTAGGTAGGTAGATGGATAGGTGGGTGGATGGATAGATGGATGGATGAGTAGGTAGGTAGGTAGATGGATAGGTGGGTGAATGGATGGATGGATGGATGGATGAGTAGGTAGGTAGGTAGATGGATAGGTGGATGGATGAGTAGGTAGGTAGCTACATGGATAGGTGGGTGGAGGGATAGATGGATGAGTAGGTAGGTAGATGGATAGGTGGGTGGATGGATGGATGGATGGATGAGTAGGTAGGTAGGTAGATGGATAGGTGGGTGGATGGATGGATGAGTAGGTAGGTAGATGGATAGGTGGGTGCATGGATGGATGGATGGATGGATGGATGGATGGATGGATGGATGGAAGGATGGATGAGTAGGTAGGTAGGTAGATGGATGGATAGATAGATAGATAGATAGATAGATAGATAGATAGATAGATAGATAGATAGATAAAAACTTTACAAAGTATGAAGGTAAACTGACCATAAATAGGAGGTAGTGCAGTAGTACAAAATTAAATAAGGTAAAAGGGAAAAGTAGGTATCAGCATATACAATTGATTGAAAACATAAGAAAACCTGTGCAAAATTGCATTGTATTTAGTAGAATGTAATAGTGTCCAAGAGTGCAAATGTTCAGGATGCCCATTAAAGTGACAGTAGTGTTCAGTAGTGCAAAGCTACAGATTGTACAGTATGGTAATAGTAGAGTCCTGAAGTGCAGATATACATGCCCTTCCTCTTCTGTCCTTCTAACTCTTTCAGCTCTGCTGGAAGGAATTTAAAGAGTCTGATGGCTCTTGGGACAAAGGATCTCCTGAGTCTGTCTGTAGAGCAACTCTGTGACAGGAACCTGCCACTAAAAACTGCTCCTATGATCTATGAAGATGGTGTGCAGTGGGTGACTATCATCTTCCATGATTGAGACCAGTTTCACACCAACCACGGTCTGATAAAACATCAGCAGGAGCCTCCGACAGATGTTAAAAGACCTCAGCCTCCTCAGGAAGTAGAGCCGGCTCTGCCCCTTCCTGTACAGGATGTCTGTGTTAGCTGACGACCAGTCGTAGTAGTAGTAGACAGTTGAGGTAACAGTGTGTAAATGTGTTGTTACGTGTGATGCGGGGATACAGGTACAGATCCGTGTAGATAAACAGCCCCTGCGCTTGTGGACGCCGCTCACGGAGACGCTGGATTGTGGGTAATTACAGCTGGAGATAGAGAACAGGGCAATCTAATTATCACATAGATCCATCTATCAGCGCAGACCACTGACTGTATCTGCTGAAATGTCAGGGGGAGGCGGTGGAGATTGCCACGGCTGCTGATTGAACACGAGGAATGCTTAAGCCGCGACTCGACGAGGGAACGGCGAGTCTCGCTCACCTCCAGACACTCGCTGAGCAGCGTCTCTGAGCTTCTTTACTCTTCATCTGAATTCAGAGTTAACTTAACCCTTTCAGACCTGCAGTACTGTCTGTTTCAGTAAGGACAAAACTAAAGAAGGCTCTTTTTCTGTCTGTAATGCACTCCAAATATGAGGACCAAAACTGAGAAAAAAAAAACGTAAGTAAATCACTCAATAAAAGTAATATAATTATGATTAATACAAAAATGAATACATATACATAAAAATAAATATCTTAAATTGTTTTTTATGGGTTTAATTTCTCTTTTGATTTGTTTGTTTTTTTATTTACATAAGTATTTATTTCTGGATTAATTTATTTCCCAATTTATATATTTCTGTATTTATTTATTTCCCCATGTATTTATTTCTGCATTCATTTATTTCTGTATTTATTTATTTCTGTATGTATTTATCTCCCTATGTATTTATTTATTTCTGTATGTATTTATCTCCCTATGTGTTTATTTATTTATATATGTATTTATCTCCCTATGCATTTATTTCTGTATTTATTTATTTCTGTATTTATTTATTTCTGTATTTATTTATTTATTTATTTATTTTTATATGTATTTATCTTAATATGTATTTATTTCTGTATTTATTTATTTCTGTATTTATTTATTTATTTATTTATTTTTATATGTATTTATCTTAATATGTATTTATTTCTGTATTCATTTATTTCTGTATTTATTTATTTCTGTATTTATTTATTTCTATATGTATTTATCTCCCTATGTATTTATTTCTGTATTTATTTATTTCTGTATTTATTTATTTCTGTATTTATTTATTTATGTATGTATTTATTTATTTATTTATTTTTATATGTATTTATCTTAATATGTATTTATTTCTGCATTCATTTATTTCTGTATTTATTTATTTCTGTATGTATTTATTTATTCATTTATTTCTGTATTTATTTATTTCTGTATGTATTTATCTCCCTATGTATTTATTTGTTTCTGTATTTATTTCTTTCTATATGTATTTATCTCCCTATGTATTTATATCTGTATTTATTTGTTTCTGTATTTATTTATCTCCCTATGTATTTATTTAGTTCTGTATTTATTTATTTCTGTATTTATTTGTTTCTGTATTTATTTATTTATATATGTATTTATCGCCCTATGTATTTATTTATTTCTGTATCTATTTATTTCTGTATTTATTTATCTCCCTATGTATTTTTGTTTCTGTATTTTTTATTTATATATGTATTTATCTCCCTTTGTATTTATTTCTGTACTTATTTATTTCTGAATTTATTTAGCAGTCTTAGCATTCCTGTTGGTTGATCGATGTCAGATGACCTAGATTGATTGTGCATGTCTTGCCCCTTTGGCGGTAACTTTGGGAAAGTAGAAGATTATTATATTAATTACTAATTATATAAATTTTCATATTAATTATAATTATTCTTTACCGTTTTAATCATCATATTACTTTTATTAAGTGATTTACCTACGTTTTAATTTATTTATTTATTTATTTATTTATTTTTAATTTTGGCAGGTTTGGTATATATATATATATGTGTTATTTATAACTTTATTATAACTTTTTTTTAGATTAAAAATCATTCCTAAGTAGTGAAATATGATGAACACATTATGTTAATGTCTCAATTAGGCAACTTAGTTTATTTATTTTTAATTTTGGCAGGTTTGGTATATATATATATATATATATATATATATATATATATATATATATATATATATATATATATATATATATATATATATATATATATTTAATGCATGTGTTATTTATAACTTTATTATAACTTTTTTTTAGATTAAAAATCATTCCTAAGTAGTGAAATATGATGAACACATTATGTTAATGTCTCAATTAGGCAACTTAGCCAAAGATTGAGGTGTTTTTCCTTTTTTAATGAAGAAACAATATAAAGTAAATCAAGGTAAACGTTGTTTTTCAGGCCTTAAAACTCAAGATTCGCTTTTAAATATATAAACAGGTTGAGAAACTCAGGTTGAGCCTCAATTGCCCTAAAAAACCTTTCTACATTTTAACAGATATCAATGTAAAAATGCATATAGATAATATTTAAAAGTAATTTTAAGGCATTTCTATAGCTACATGTATTATGACATTGTCAGCAGTGGTGTCAAGTAATGAAGTACAAATACTTTAATTTAATTTTTACTTTACTTAAGTAGAAATGTTGGTTATCTATACTTTACTTGAGTAATTATTCTTTAGAAAACTTTTTAGTTGTACTTCTTACATTTTCCCACAATTATTCTGAACTTTTTACTCCTTACATTTTAAAAACAGCCTCGTTACTCTTATTTCATTATTCCAAAAACAAGATTCAGTAAGTACATAAATAAAATAATAAAAGAAAAGACAGATAAATAATATTTTATTTGTATTTTTTTATGTTTAATGCATGTGTTTAACATTGCTATTATTTATTCATTGCTATTAGTTCTATATATAACTTTCATAGAACTTTTTTTTAGATTAAAAATAATTACTAAGTAGTGAAGATGTTAAGTAGTAAAATATGATGAGGAACATTGAACACATTATGTTAATGTTACAGGCTAATAACATTCAAATAACGTTCTCTGTTAGCTGGGATCCAATTAAATGTCAGTTTAGGAAAAAGCAGTCAATGACTCGATTAGGCAACTTAGCCAAATATAGAGGTGTTTTTTTTTATGAAGAAAAAATATAAAGTAAATCAAGCAAAACACTGTTTTTCAGGACTTAAAACTCAAGATTCGCTTTTAAATATATAA